>NW_021620849.1:3171595-3189899 GCF_004785775.1 Grammomys surdaster
TGCCTCTCTGCCTCTCTGCCTCTCTGCCTCTCTGCCTCTCTGCCTCTGCCTCTGCAATGCTGGGATTAAAGGCATGTGATGCTATACCCTGCTAAAATGTTAAATCTTTAAAAAAAAATTATTTAAAGTGTACCCCTGTCTCTCCAAACTGGTTTATGTGGTCCTCACGATAGTTGTCACATTTATATCTGTGTCTTTAGGAACCTGGCCTGGGCCTACATGTGACAGGTGAGTGATGATGAGCTTGTATTGAGTTAAGGTTGGTAAATCAAAGAGCTACACGTGGAGTTGGGCAAGCACTCATTCTGACAGGCCTCAGCCTCCATCGGGACAGAATCTTCTGAAGTCTATATTCAAAATTAAGGGCTGAAGATCAGTTGTTTTGCCTTTTCCTTGGTTGAGTTCAATTTATCCAGACATAAATAACAGATTTAGGGGAAAATTCCTGCACAGTAAATAAAAGCAAACTTCTGGCTTCAGGAGCCCTAAATACCCTCTTAAAGAATCTCATAAAGAGCCGGGTAATGGTAGCTCATACCTTTAATCCCAGCACTTGGGAGGCAGAGGCAAGTGGACCTCTGTAAGTTTGAAGTCGGACAGTCAAGGCTACACAGAGAAATCTTGACTCAAAAAGCCAAAGGAGGGGGAATGGGGGTGGGATGGGTAAGGGGGATGACTCTTTGGGGATGGGGAGAAGGCTTACCAGGTAAACATACTTGTCACCAAGCCTGAGAACTTGACTTCCATCCGCAGGAGACCCACCATGAATTGTGCACTCATTTCTGCATGCATGGTGTGGCATATACTTATGAGGGAATGCATACACAGGCGGCAACAAGCACACACACACACACACATGCAGGAGCAAGCACACACACACAAGTAAATAACTAAATAAATGTAATTTAAAACTTTTTTATGTAGAAAGAATCTGATAGGAACTAAAATAGGTGGATGGACCTGCCATCCTGGCTGCAGAGCAAGGAGCCAAACATTAGGGCCAAGAATCCAGGATGTAAGACAGGAGGCAGGAAAGTCAGGCTGAGGCAGTACCTTTGTAACAATCTTAAGTTCAACATTAAAGTAAGCCATGCCTGATGGTACTTGGGTGTAACCCTAGCACTTGTAAGGGAGATGCAGGAGAATCAGAAGTTCAAAGCCTGTCTCAGCTACATTGTGAGTTCAAGGCCACCCTGTTTAAAAAGCACATTGAGGGATATAGTTTTGTAGGGTGTTTTGCCAGCTGTAGAAGTGGAGGCAGGATAGTCCTAAATTTAAGGTCATACATAGATATACCAAGAATTCAAGGCAGCCTGGATACAACAGACCCTGCTCCAAATGAAATCTATTTTAGATCTTACAAGCAGAGGTGAATGTGATTAGAGGAAAGAAAGAACCCAGCCGGGCGGTGATGGCACACGCCTTTAATCCCAGCACTTGGGAGGCAGAGGCAGGCGGATTTCTGAGTTCGAGGCCAGCCTGGTCTACAGAGTGAGTTCCAGAACAGCTCGGGCTATAAAGAGATACCCTATCTCGAAAAAAAAAAAAAAAAAAAAAGAACCTAAACAAACACCATGGAAACAAGACTCAAATGACTATAAAACCAGATAAAATAACGATGAGTTGGGCCCAAGATGTAGAAAGGACCAATTACAGAACTCAAAGGACATCCCATCTGTCAGGGATATTTTAAGTAGAGGGAAATATTTGTAGTTGTTTCCTTGTTTTGATTTACTTATTTAGTATGGTGTTGGGGATCAAATGCAGGGCCTGTCACTTTAATAGGGACTTGATAATGGATTTTTAATGCACTCAGAATTCTCCAAAGAGAGAATATGAACAAGAAATAAACTTGTAAAAGAAAATTTTTTAAAGATTTATTTTATGCATATGAACACACCACCATTGCTCTCTTCAGACACACCAGAAGAGGGCACCAGACCCCACTACAGATGATTGTGAGCCACTATGTGGTTGCTGGGAATTGAACTCAGGACCTCTGGAAGAGCAGTGGGTGCTCTTAACCGCTGAGCCATCTCTCCAGCCCCAGTAAAAGTTTGATCTTCCTACTAATTAAGAAAATTTGTATTAGACTCATAATAAGATGTCACTTTGCGCACATCAAATTTGATGGTCCGACAAAACCAAAGGCTTGCTGGGACAGTAATGATGGGAATGTCTGCTCTGAAGAAAGAAACTCGATACAACCACTTCAGATGATAAATTGGAAATAATCTGATCAATTACACACTTATGCTATGCCCTCAGCACTCCATTCCCAGAGAAATGTTTACACAAGATGTACCAAAACATTCAAGCAAAGTGCCTGTAATGGTAACCCCTCCTGAAGTGACCTGAACGACCACAACAGGAAGACAGATAAACCACAGGGTATGTTCTGAATATTAAAAACGGCAAAAATGAATAAGACATAAGGTGTGGGGAAAATTTAGAGGCCGCCACAGAGGTGGGGCCCCGGAGGGGCTTCCAGGCTATGGCAGGTCCCACATTCGGGAGGAACCCTATAGTTCCAGTGGCCTAGAGGCTTTGGCGACGGCAGGCCCCAATAACACGAGGAAGTTCTTGGTTCCAAAAAGGTTTATTGTCATGGCGGATGATAGATGGATCTAGGCGTACCCCCCCCAAAAAAAAAAAACTCAGGACAGTCCTGAGCTATATAGGGAGGGAGAAAGGGGGAAGATTGGGGGAGGATCTGGGGGAGGCATGCTTAATTTGCTCTGCCCTCTGGCCTTCATTAGTATGTAAATCCCTAGGACCTGAGGCCTATAGCCTGGCCTATGTGACTGAACAATGTAATTCTATGGAGACCGTGACTGCTTTTCAGGATCCTGGATTCTGGGGGGCGCCAAACTCCTGCCGGTTCTCACACAGAATCCCATGCAGAGTCTGCAGAGTCTCGGGATTCTAGGCACCTGCTCAACCATGACCCAGGATACCCTTATGCAGTCCCACAATAAGGATTTAAGTTAATGCAGATAGGCCTCCTCACATAACTAGTGCAGATAGGCCTCTTCCCATGTGACATTGAAATGGAAGAACCAGGTATCATGGTTCACACCTAAAATCCTAGTACATGAGAGTGTGAGGCAGGAGGAATACTGGGAGTTTGAGGCCAGCCTGGACTGCACAATGAGATCTACACTAGCCTGGGCTACAGAGTGAGATTCTGTCTCAAACAAACAAAATATTGATGGATAAAACACACAGAATACTTAGTTTGATACCCATCAGAAAAGGTTTAACTAAGTCATGCAAACCCATCAGAAAAGGTTTAACTAAGTCATGCAAACAAATGTTATAAAATACATGAGAATCTCTACATAACACACAAATTAAGTGGCTTTTTTTCTCCAGGAGAACAAAAGACTGAGAATGTGACTTGGTGATAGAATACTTGCTTAGAACATGCAAAGTTCTTGATTCATTCCCCAGCACTCGGAAGTCAGAATCTACAGTAGGATTCCCTGGAGGAGACTCTGCCTCAAAAAATAACATGAGCTGCAATTGAAGATGATACCATTCATTAATCTATGGCCTTCGCACACACACGCACACACACACGTGTGCACACACACACTGAAGCCTGAAGTCATTCTAGAGAGAAGACTTTAAGAAACTGTACTCAGGCTGGAGAGATGGCCCAGTGGTTAAGAGCACTGACTGCTTTTCTAGAAGACCTGGGTTCAAATCCTAGCACCATGTGACAGCTCACAACTGTTTGCAACTCCAGGATCCAATACCCTCACACAGACATACATGCAGGCAAAATACCAATGTACATAAAATAAAAATAAATTTTAAAAAAGAAAGGAAGAAACTTTAGTCAACACAAACTCTGTACAGTGAACAAAGCACCGGTATTCTTCTTGGCAGAATAAAGGCAATTTTTGCCACAAAAGCAACAGCTTGCGTTATAAATGCTTTTGCTGGAGCTTATGAGTAAAGGTGCTTGTTACTGAGCCGTGTAACTTAAAGTTTGATCTCATAAATCACATGGCAGAAGGAGAGAACTGACAGCAAACTGTTCTCCGTCCTCCTGATGTATTCTGCAGCACCCCATCCCGTGCACTCTTTCCTATCATGATGGTCAACCCAATACCAATATTCTAAAAATGGCCCCCATCTTGTGAAACTCGCCTGTTTGCTGGGTCCCTGGATGCCAGACATTGCTAACACTTGTCTCCATCACACTCTTCCCCTTTGAACGAGAAAAATGAAGACACGACTGCTTCTAGGTATGGGTTGAGGAGAAGGTTACTGTACATAGGAGGGAGAAAACAGCCAGAGGCATCTTGAATGGTCTGGACTGAACTGGACCATGAGAGGAGAGAAGGTGGTCAGGTGGCAAGAGAGGAAGAGAAGAGAGAGGGAGCAAAGAGGGTATTTGGGAACCCAGAGACCAAAAAGACCATGTAGCCAAAATGGCTGGGGAAATATAGGAATTGGAGAAGCTGTGGGGAGGGACAGGGAAGCTCAGGGCTGGGGAGGTTCAGGGAAGGGGTCGGGGCTGAGAAGCACTTTGTAACAGATATTGATGATGAGAGATGTTCAGAGAGAATTGGGCTAGGCCTGGCTTTAATATGTTAAATAGGGACCCCCAGTTAGCCATTTGTCCTGAGTTCCTTGAGACCTAATACCCTTTATACCCCTTATGATTAGCCAATCACATTAGATTGTGAGGTCCAGCTCCCACCAATGCAGTGTTAGGATAAAAATCAAGTGAAGTACCCATCCAGTATGCTTGCTCACCTGGTCTGAGCGGTTATATACCCATTGGTAAGAATAAATTACCTTAATGAGTTACTTCCTTGGTGTTTCTTCTAAGACACTAAGAATATTCTTTTTTCAACAATTTGTGGTCCCTCCCCATTAATTTGGGGGCTTGTCTGAGATTCCAAATCCATCTGAGAATGTGTTTGGATCCCACCTCTTGGAGGAGGCACATCAAATGGCCTCACTACAGTGTCTCTGGACAAATGACAGGGTCGTGTGTGTGTTTTTTTATTTTATTTTATTTTATTTTATTTTATTTTATTTTATTTTATTTTATTCTATTCTATTCTATTCTATTCTATTCTATTTTATTTTTGGTTTTTCAAGACAGGGTTTCTCTGTGCAGCCCTGGCTGTCCTGGAACTCACTCTGGAGACCAGGCTAGCCTCAAACTCAGAAATCCACGTGCCTCTGCCTCCCAAGTGCTGGGATTAAAGGCGTGCACCACCACTGCCCGGCTGTTTTTATTTTTATTTTACATGCATGGATGTTTTGTCTACATGCATGTTTGTGTACCACACACATATACTCCCCATGGAGACCAGAAAAGAGGATCATATCTCCTTACAACTGGAGTTACAAACTGCTGTAAGCTGCCATTTGGGTGCTGGCAATAGGACCCAGTCCTCTGAAAGAACAGTCAATGCTGAGACATCTCTCCAGCCCACAACTTTTAGAATCAGTAATGGGAATCCTTCCAGGATGGGAAGTTTCTTATAGCTGAGATTTATGGCTTGACTGAGTTAGGCTCTCTTAAATTCTAACAAAATTGTCATTAAGCTTCCATTTGAATCCATTCTTAAATTATTTTATTGGTGAGATTAAGAATCTCAAAAGAGGACCCCAGCTTCCCCTGCGTCATCTGGCAGCCACAAAGGGACACCAAAATTCTAGTAATAGATTTGATGTTGTCCACTCTGAAAACAACACTGGCCATTTCTTTCATCTGACTTGTCTTGGGGCTATGGTGCTCTGTCTTCCTGTGAGGAGAAAACCAAACCAAACCAGGGTCGCTTTTTATTTTCTCTTTCTCCCTTCTCAGGTTTTTGTGTTTGGGAAGGGAGAGCTCCAGCCGTGCTTAGTTCCAACACTGCTTGAGGCTGCGGTTCCTGGAGCCTCCTGGTAAAAGCATCAGATAATGCTGTTAAAATTTTAAATCAGAATTAACTATTTTGTTGTTTGTTTGCTTTTGTGAGAGAGGGTTTCTCTGTGTGCAGCTGTCCTGAAACTCACGCTGTAGAGCAAGCTGGCCTCAAACTCACAGAGTCCCACCTGCCTCTGTATGCTGAGTGCTGGGAATAAAGGCATGAGCCATTACCACCAGGCTAGGATTAACTATTTTTAACAAGTTGGTTTCTAAATTTCCACAAATAAGGAAGGTCAGAAGTCATAGTTCTATCTGATCTTTGCCTATGCCATGCTCCAACCGGACAAAATGGTCCCAAGGACACTTGCTCTTTACTTCGTAGAAAGGGGGATGACTGTCCACATTTAATCTGTGAGGTGTGTGAATCCTACAGGCACCTGTAGGATGCAATCACTTTATTATTGAGCTGAGCTTACTATGAGCAAACAGTAACCATGTGACTTTGCCACCATCTTGGCTGGTGACTTATCAGCATGATGATGGTCATATGCTCTCACTGCCATCTGGGTCAGTGCAAGTACATGACATAAACTAAAGTGGTAGTGCTCCTAGAACTTTCTGATACCATTGAGCCCTCAAGGAAATTACTAGAATTTTCTGCACCAGAGGCATTCAAATCACACATTTCAACATTCATCTCCTTTTGGGTTTTACCTTCCTGGCTGCCTAATGGGATCATAGGAATGGGAGACCCACAGGAGATTTAAAAAACAAACTTTTTTGACAAGTGATAAGGTCAGTTCATTTTTACATCAAACTAAGGAGAAATGCCAGACCTCCATAGGAGTTTTGTTGGTTCGTGTAAATTCTAACGAGTGTTGCTTGATGTATTTTACTGCTGTCCAGAGGAGACTTATCCAGTGTTTTCAGCACTCACCACCTATCAACAGAACCTAATGCTTCCAGGTGGCCCCTGTGAATTTGCAGTGACCCAGGTCTGAGGCTTGGGAAACACAGAACCAATCAGGACCCAAAGGATAGATGCCAGGTGCAGCTAACCATTAGGCAACTGCAATGGCCTGAGGCAAAGAGCTTGTTAGGTAAGAGGCTGGATCTAATCCTGTTCTTTCTGCCCTGAGTCTCCAACCCTGTTTTTCTCTAGTGGAGATAAAATAGTCTCCCTCCTCAAGACTCCTCTCCTCCATGGTGGTTGTCTGCTTTTGTTTCTGTGCTGTGGAGTCCTGGTTACTCTTGGTTTGGTTTCTCTCTCCAGTTACAGTGACAGACAGGCTCAGGGTGAAAAGAGCAGGCTGATGTCATTTCTTTCTAGGCTCTTGTAGATGTTATTGTTTTCTGTAGTCTCTAAATTACAAGTCAAAAGAAGACTGTTGACAGATAGTCCATGGAGAGGACAGAGGACCCTCTGCCTAAAAACATCTCAGTAGTAGCTCCAGCACTGTGATTTTAACAGGGCTTCCCTAACTGACTTCGGAGGGATGTTGTAAACACCATCAGTTCAATGAGGTTTTACTGAGCACTATTGCTTCCAGCTGCTATTTGTACTCATTCAAAACCAAAAGCACGCCTGAAAGGAAAATATAACCAAGGTTAAAATGATTGGTGTATATATATATATTTTTTGTTTTGAGACAGCAGCCTTGGCTGGCCTGAAGCTCACTATATAGACCAAGCTACCCTCCATCTTGAAGATATCTGCATGCCTTTACCTCCTAACTGCTGGGATTAGAGGTGTCTCCCACCACACCTGCCTTAGTATATTTTTTAACACTTCAATGGCTCATGCTTCCTAAATATTAAGTCTATATAAAATGTTTAGACAACCATTTCTCACTAATGATTTGCTTCTTGATAAGAAAAATGCTGTCAGACCTGGGCTCAATTTAACAGTACAGTATCTACCTGCAGTCAAGAGAGACGCTTGTTTCAACCTAAATATTGAATGATCGTTAACTTTCCTCTTTCTCTGTTTCTGGAAGCTTTATGGGGGGATTCTAAGCTACTCGAACAGCTATCAGTGTGTCTGAAAACAGATCCTGGGCTCATCACTCTCAAGACCAGCCTTGGAGGCCAAAGAAAAGGCTGAAGAGGAGCCAGATGGGCGGATGTTCTTGCAAGCTCATCAAGAAACCCTAATGGACTTTGATTGGACATTTAAAAACTATCCTTTGTTCTGGCTCCTCCTGATTCCCTACCTAGGGCTTGTAATGCAAATATTGCTTGACTTTATTCCCAATTCACATTGCATCTTTCCTCTCCAGAGGAGTACTTCAGCTGCCACACTCAAGACCACCATTCAACTTGAAGAAACCAGATTGGTAGTTATCCCAATTGCATAATGGCAGCTATAGTCACTTCCTCTGAGACGACATGATGAGAACAAGAGGAACTTATGGATCTAAAATTCCTGAAAAAAAAAAAATCAGGGCTGGAGAGATGGCTCAATGGTTAAGAACACTGATTGCTCTTCCAGAGGTCCTAAGTTCAATTCCCAGCAACCACATGGTGGCTCACAACCATCTGTAATGGGATCCAATGCCCTCTACTGGTGTCTCTGAAGACAGCTATAGTATACTTACATACATAAAATAAATAAATCTTAAAAAAAAAAAGAAAGAAAGAAAAAAGAAGGAAAGAAAGAAAGAAAGAAAGAAAGAAAGAAAGAAAGAAAGGAAGGAAGAAAGGAAGGAAGGAAGGAAGAAAAGAAAATCAAGCCAGACCACATATTTACTCCCTTACAGCCCAATGGCTGTTTCTTCCTGCTGCCTGTAGATTTGTATGAAGAACTCTCAACCACTTCTCCAGCACCATGTCTGCCTGTATGCCTCCAATCTCCCCATGATGAAAATGGATTGAACTTCTGAAATAGACAGCAAGCCTGAGTTCAATAGTTTCTTTTATAAAAGTTGCGGTGGTGACGGTGTCTCCTTACAGCCGTAGAACTGTAACTGAGGCTGTGACCTCATTCTTGTTGGAGGGCAGAGATGCCAGAAGTGTCTGGGGGCTCTGCCCTTTGATGTGTTTCCTAAATGATTTTAGAGTTACCTCTCCAGCGTGAAGTGTTACAGGATCAGTAAAAGCCCATTAGAGAAAACTCCTTCTGGTCTAGAGACTAGGATCTATGTAG
This sequence comes from Grammomys surdaster, assembly GCF_004785775.1. Classification (NCBI taxonomy): domain Eukaryota; kingdom Metazoa; phylum Chordata; class Mammalia; order Rodentia; family Muridae; genus Grammomys; species Grammomys surdaster. The sequence continues at coordinate 3,180,622 of NW_021620849.1, forward strand.
CCTGGAAGGACATCTGACATTCAGGTTGAGCCAGGCCAATCCATTCAAAGGACTGTCCCTAGGATGGTGGGCTCACTGTAAGCCATGTGAATAAGGTAGGTAGAATACTAATTCGTTGTGTTAAGGCCCTCATTTAGGCCATCCCAAGATCACTCTCACCAAATAATCCCTAGTCCCTTACCATAATTTACCATTACTAGAGACGGCAGAAAGTCATCCAATGGTGGCTGAGATTCAAGAATTAAAATGTATGCTGAAGGGCTGGAGAGATGGCTCAGCGGTTAAGAGCACTGCTTGTTCTTCCAGAGGTCCTGAGTTCAATTCCCAGCAACCACATGGTGGCTCACAACCATCTGTAATGGGATCTGATGCCCTCTTCTGGTGTGTCTGAAGACAGCTACAGTGTACTTGTCATATATATATATAATAATAAAAAAAAATCTTTATAAAAAAAAAATGTATGCTGAAGAGAAGGAAATTATGAGAAGCAGACATTTGTATTACTGAGAGCCAGTATTCTAAAAATGGCCCCCATCTTTGTGAAACTCACCTGTTTGCTCAGCTCCTGAATGCCAGACATTCCAGAAAGCTGACTACATCACACTCTTCCCCTTTGTGCTGATTATGAATTAGCTAACCACATCAGGTTGTGAAATAGAGCAGTGATCAATGGGGGAAGACAGTTACCAGCCATGTTAGAATTAAAACTAGGTGACCCACCAAACCAATGTGTTTGCTAATCCAGTGTGGGCCTCCTGTACTTTTTTCTTTTTTCACGTTTTTAAAGATGAGGTCTCACTATAGAGTCTAGGCTGGTCTGAATCTGTTATGTATGACTATGTTTTGTTGTTGCTTGTTTGTTTGGTTGCGACCAGGTCTTACTGTGTAGTGTTGCTATCTTGGAACTCACAGACATCCACCTACCTGTTGTTTTTTGGTTGGTTGGTTTAGAATTTTTTGTTTTAATTTTCTTTTTTTATGTATATGGATATTTTGCCTGTATGTGTGTATATATACCTTTATGCTTGGTGCTCACATAGGTCAGAAGAGAGCCTCAGATCCCTGGACCTGGAGTTACAGATAGCTGCGAGCCACCAAGTAGGTGCTGGAAATTGAACCCAGGTCTTCTGCAAGAACAGGCAGGTCTCTCAACCACTAAACCACCTGTCCAGCCCTATTGGTTTAGTTTTTGAAACAGGGTCTCACTATGTTGAGGATTGGTCTTTGCTATGTATTGTAATGCTAAATACTGGACCTAGTCATCTCAGAGATGAGTCATCACAGACACCAAGTGCTGCTGTGTAACCTTGCTCCTTTGTTTAAAACTACTGGTTGAATAAAGATGCCTACAGACGACAGCTGGGCAGAAGAGAGGTAGGCTGAGTTTCTGTTCCCCAGCTTGGGGTCTGAGGCAGAGACCATGAGGGGAAAGGAGAGAAGGTGTAACAAGAAGATGCCACAGGGTAGGTGAGTCATAAAACCATGGCCATGAGGGCTAGCCAATTGGAGTTAAGAGCTGCCCAGATGGAGCGTGGCAAGTTATAACTTGGGGTCATAGCTGGGGAAGTAGTCACTAACAGCTCAGAGGGTAGATTCCGTCCAGCTCTAGTGCTTTACAGGCTTCTCATAAAAAGGAAGGTTTTGTGTCTTTAATCTGGGAACTGAATGATCTAAGATGGTGTAGAAACCCACGGTTGAGATTAAATATTTACTCTAACACACTATGTAGCCCCAGCTGGCCTGAAACTCACTGTGTAGACCAGGCTGGCTCTCGGCTGACAAATATCTAGAATTCAAAGTGTCCCACTCCATACCTGGTTGGATACAGGTGATTTTATTCTTGTTTGTTTACTCATTTCTTGCATTTTCTAAAAAAATAATTCTGAAAATGTGTATTGTTCAGGTTTTTTTTTTTTTTTTTTAAAGGTGATGCATCAGGGAGAGGGGGTGAGGAGGGAAAAAAAGTGACCTCCTCAAACTCCAGTGATCACATTTCTGACTCCATATCCTGCCTTGGGATAGGGAATGCACACGACCATGGTGGACAGGGGAAACACAGGACAGTAGCCAACACGAAGGAATGTTCAGTTTCACAAGTACTCAGAGAAGTACAACTAAAGCAGCATGGAGGAGCCCTCTCTGTTAAATGAGCAAAGCTGTTTCTCACGGAGGCGGGCGTGGTGCAAGCAGTAGTCAGTTATTACTGCTGATAACATTATGAAGTGGTAGCTCCGCTTACAAGAATTGGCAGGAATAACAAGAGCTGTAAAAATGTTCACACCCTGGGAAAATAATCATTCTTTTCTGAAGGGGGGGAAAAAAAAACGATGTTCACATGAAGGTTGCTAATCTGAGGGTGGGGGTTGGGGCGGCGAAGAGTTCATAGCACTTGAGGCTTGAATTCAATTCCCAGCAGCACAGACAAGTAGAAATGTTGGGAGGCAGGAAGCTTTCGGTGTCTGTTCAGGGCCCAGGAACTTTGGATTGACTCCCACTCGATATAACTCAGTTTTATGAGGTCTGAATAGAAAGGTCAGTCTTCGGAAGAATGTTCTGTTTTCCTATTTGTCATTGTGGTATTTGGCCTTATGAGACAGGGTCTCTCCCTTTTTTCTTTTTAATTACATTTTTATTTATTTTGTGTAGGGGTGAGTGGGTGTGTACGTGTGGGGTTTTCCCATGTCACAGAGCACATGTGGAGGCCAGAGGAAAATTTGTAGCAGTCAGATTTCTCCTTCCCCATGTGGGTGCCAGGGGTCAAACTGCAGTCACCATGTTCAGTGACAAGTATCTTCACCCCAATGAGCCATCTCATCAGCTCTATCATCCATCCTGTAATTCTGTCTACATTGTTCCTCTGCCTTTCCAAAACAAAAAAAAAAGTTTGCCTGTCTCTCATGACCTAGATTGATTCTTTGTTTCTCTGTTCCTTCCTTCCTTCCTTCCTTCCTTCCTTCCTTCCTTCCTTCCTCCCTCCCTCCCTTTCTTCCTTCCTTTCTTTCTTTCTTTTTCTTTTTTACAATTTTTATTTTTTATGTATAAGTGTTTTGCTTGCATGTATGTCCTTCCACCAACCAATTCCATGCCTGGTACTCACAGAGGCTAGACCTGGATTCTCAGTGCTCTTAACTGCTAAGCGGCCGCGCCCCCCCCGCTTTACTTTTCTTTTTTTGAGAGGATCTCACTCTATAGTCCAGGCTGGCCTTACATTTATAGCAATCCCACTGCCTCCTAGGCATAAGCCGCCACACCCAGCTTCTTCACCTAGATAGTAAGCACTGAGGTCAGTAACTCACCTAAGGGGAAGATTGTCATCACTGGCATTGTCGTCATTGACACTTGTGGAGCAGATAGTGTTCCAGGTGCTGTGCAGAGCTATGTGCATCATCCTGTCCATTGTCACCCAACCCCATAAGGAAGGGACTGTGACTACCCTCATTTTACATTCAAGGAATTAAGGGAGGTCAAGTGACTTGCCCAAAGTCAAGCAGCTTTTAAAAGTGGATCTCTTTCTTTCTTCTGTTCTCTAGCTGTAGGGTTCGGGGTAGGACTTGGTGTGTGGAAAGCTCTCAGGGTTCGATGACAGGAACTGAAAGGGAAAGCTAAGCAGGCCTGATGGAACGCTCTTGCTGTGGTTCATGTGGTGGCCATGGGAATGGAAAAGAGTTGGAAACAAGACCTGGCTTGCCAGACAGGCAGAGCTGAGATCTGAGATCTAGGGAGTGGGGGAAGGGACAGAGAGACCCATGGTATTCCCGTTCTTTGGCTTTGGGTACTTCTGCTTTTTTTTTTTTTTTAATCTCAACAAGCAGAAGATATTTTTACAATGGTTTAAACACACACAGTATAGAGGCAGCTATTATGAGACTTGGCACCAACAACATAAAGGAACCAAGGAGAGGAAGAGAACCAAGCTGAGCAGGGGCAGCTTCAAAGAAAGGTCACAGGAATGTTCTGGGAGGGGAGGGGGGCTATAATTGGGATCAAGCAGCCGCTGAACTTATAGATCTAAAATTCCTTAAAGATCAAACAAGACCACATGTCTCCCCCCTTACATTTATTTCTTCATTTGTTTGTTTGTTTGGTGTCCTCTGAGGACAATTTCTCAGGATTGCTTCTTTCCTTTCACTATGTGGAATTTAGGTTGTCAGGCTTGGCAGTACCTTGTCAGGCACCTATACCTCATGAGTCAGCTTGTTGGCCCCTGGCCATGTTCTGAAGGATTGCAGTAGAGACAAGAAAGCACACACACACACACACACACACACACACGTTTATGAAGATGAATGTGCATAGATAGTATAGGCAAGGCCCTGGGTTGGGGCCTCACTCTTGGCAGAAAGAGTGAGTAGAGGCATTGAATAAAAACCTGTTGAGTCTGGTGTGATGGATCAGACCTGTAATCCTATCTTCAGGAGACTGAGGCAGAAAGATTGCCACAAGCTTGAGGCCAGCCTAGGCGGGAGCTTAGACCCTGTCTCAACCAAATGAAAGAAAATCTTATCACATGGGAGGTAGGAACAGTAAGCTCAGGAGTTAAGGTCATCCTGGGCTACATAGTGAGTTTTAGACTAGCCTGGTATATATGAGCCAACAAAAATAATTTTAAAGCCAGGCAGCACTCAGGAGGATGACACAGGCAGATCTGAGTTCCAGGCTGGTCTGATCTATAGAGTGAGTTCCAGGACAGCCAAGGGTACGCAGAGAAACCCTGTCTCAAAAAAACAAACAACAAGCAAACAAACAAAACATAAAAAAAACCTTTATTTCAAAAAGAAATATAAGAGAGCTAGAGAGATGACTCAGTGGTTAAGAGCACTGACTGCTTTTCCAAAGGTCCTGAGTTCAATTCCTGGCAATCACATGGTGGCTCACAACCGTCTGTTATGAGATTCGATGCCCTCTTCTGGTGTCTGAGGATAGCAACAATGTACTCACATACATAAAACAAATAAATAAAACCTTTAAAAAAAAAAAAAGAAATATAAATTATTTTGAGTAACAAAAAGAAATGAAATGAGAAGACTTTTGAGACCCCAGTTCCAGGAGCGTGATTGGGTTAGAAATCCTTAAAGGGTAAGGACAGAAGCTCTGAGCGTAAGCACATTGATTGGAAGTTTGACAGAAGAAGAGAGGAAGGCAGAGTCTACAAGGATGACTTCCTGTCTGTGCCATTGAACTGAGCTGTTCCTAGTACTCACTGTGCCAGCTATTGAAGACTTATATGCCAGGCACTGTCTTAGTGCCCTTCGCTTCTCTCTGTGTAATAGGATTTACACGTGCTTGCCAAGGCTATCTCTCCCCATCCTACCATGTCTCTGCTCCTGGATAGCTGTTGATCAAACTCTGTTCTTTAGAGTAGAGCATCTACAGTCCATGGTTAGCAACCAAGTACATCCTGGTGCTGTCCTCACTTCTTCAGTGCTTTTCTAGAATCGCACAGTCCTTGACTGAAAGCAGAACCATTCACTCATTCACTCATTCATTCATTCATTCATTCATCCATCCAACAAGCATTTCTTTAGCACTTATTATGACAGAATGGAAATGATAAACAGATCCTTCCTTTCATGAGATTTATCAAAAAAACAAATACACAGAAAATTGTGCAAGACATTTAAGGAGAACAGAAGAGAGGATGTTTCAGTGTCTGTCGAGGGAAGAGATCAAATGCAGATGCAATTGCCAGGAATAGTCTTGGTAGAGAGATGAGTTTAGGTTAAACTGGCCTGAAAATAGCCTACCTGTGTTTAGATCTGGTGAGGAACATTCTGGATAGAGAGAAAGTTAAACATAGCCTTATTATGACCAATGGAGGAATACTGCAAGTGTGCTGAGGTACAGCAGCAAGGGACAGGCATGAACCCAGAAGCGGTGGAGTAGCTGGTGTACATGCCAGTACCTCTGCACTTGGGGACAGAGGCCAGAGGATCAGGAGTTCAAGGTTATTCTTGGCTACCCAGCTGAATTCAAGGCCAACCTAGGTAGGTTCTTGAGATTGGTCTGAGAAAAAAAAAGTGTGGATTTGTGTGAGGTGCTATTGCCTCAAAAGCAAGAGAACCAGAGCTCAATCCTCAGCACACATGGTTAAAAATAAGGCAGACACATACTAGAAATCCCAGCATTGGGAATCGGAAGACTTGAGGATCCCTGGGGCTTGGTGACTGGCCAGTCTGGCTGAGTCATAAGCTCCACAGTCAGTGAGATGTTGGTGAGTTCTTGAACACATGCGCGCGCGTGTGTGCACACACACACACACACACAGACAGGGACACATGAAAGGAGGGGTGGAGGGACAGGGAAAGAAAAAGAGAAGGCGGGAGCTGCTGAAGAAGACCGGGAAGGGCCAAAACCTACACAGAAGCTCCCTGTATAGCACTTGTGTACAGAGAGTTTCTGAGATTCTTTCAGCATCTAAAACCACAGGCATCCAGGAGCATCATTATGCCTTGTCATGGCGATGAGACAGCTGGTGACTCACGCCTGAACCGCAATTCATCGGGACAGAGTTTCCGTTTTTATTAAGTCTGTTACTATTTTCTTGTAAGTTCTGAACTCAGACACAGTAAGGTTGGAAAAAACAAACAAAACAAAAACAAAACAAAAAAGCCCAACCAACCAAGCTTAGGAAGAAACTAAAGGAAAGAAAGAAAATGGAGATGGAACTGGTGAACTGACACAGCCTGGAGACCTGAATTCAATCCCAAGACTCAACCTTACAAGCTGTTTTCTGCTCACATATGCACGTCAAAACAACAAAACATGCACTGAGGATGCTTTAAGAATCAGGCATTTGGCTGGGCGGTGGTGGCGCACGCCTTTAATCCCAGTACTTGGGAGGCAGAGGCAGGTGGATTTCTGAGTTCGAGGCCAGCCTGGTGTACAGAGTGAACCGTCCAGCTCCCAGTTTTGTTTTGAATTTTAATTATGTTTATGTATGTGGGTATGTGACCATGAGTGCAGGTGCCTGCAGAGGCCAGAACAGGGCATCAGATGCCCTGGAACGGGAGTTACAGGCAGTATGGACGCTGGAAAAAAAACTCAGGTCCTTTGGATAGAGCAGTATGTGCTCTGAATGACTGAGACATCTCTCCAGCTAGCTGCTTTTGCTTTGTTTGTAATGTTTTTTTTTTTTGATTTGTAAATTCTGTTATTATTTTATGTGTACCATGTGCATGGTCATTCCCACGGAGGCGGTTAGAGAGCATCAGATTCCCCAGGACTGGAATTCCAAATAGCCGTGACCTGTGTGGGATGTAAGCTCAAATTTCATCACCCCCTGGGGGAGAAGCCTTACCTGTGTGACCACTTCGGACAGCTTTAGCCAGAGCTCAGACTTGATCAAACACTGAAGAACCCACACTAGAGAAAGGCCTTTTCAGTGTGGGTCCTCTGGAAGAGCAGCCAGCCCTCTTAACCACTGAGCCATCTCTTCAGTCCCTTAATCTTTTCATTTTGAGACAGAGAGGGTGGGGAATGTGGGTGAGGGGGATGGGTAGGGAATCAAACCATAGGAATGCATTTCATTGCTCTGGATTATAACATTTTACAAACTCAAAGAAATAAACCTTAATAAAAATGATGTCATTAAGTAGGTTAAAAATTATTATGAGAGTTTTAGGAGTGGATTTTGTTTTGACATTCATTTCCATATGCAGAGGCTACTTTCAGGGGGTAACTCGATTGATGGAAAGAGAACTGTAAGAATCACTAGCCTCATTTTTTAGAAATCCTGTTTCCCAGACAAGCTCTTACTCCGTGCAAGTGACGCTAAAGTCCCCATAGCTCTGAGGTTCTCTAAGTGCCATTGTGAGACGCATGTGCCTGTGTGCTGATCCATCCATCCATCCGTCCGTCCGTCCGTCTGTCCATCCATCCATCTATCTATCTATCCATCTATCTATCTACCTACCTACCTACCTACCTATTTTTACACTATAGATTTTACTCCCCTCCCGGTCCACCCTCTGACTGTTCCACATCCCAAACCTCCTTCACCCCGCTCCCCCTGCCCCTGTCTCATGAGGATGCCCCCACCCCACCCCTACGCACTGATTTATTAATAGGAACATGAAAGTCCCAGTGGGAGCTTGGATTCTTCCCTGTAGTAGTTCAGGCTGCAACAGAGTGCAGGTCAGAGGGTCAAAGAGACCTGAAACCTAGGGACCACCCCTGAGGAGCAAGAAAATTGACTTAGAGGGTGAGTTACTCCAACACACTTCCCTGTGCCTTAGGTAAACTCTGGGGCTCCCAGCTTGTGGACTAAGTAGACATTGAGGAGGTGGGGGAGCTGGCTCCACGCCCCTCCTCAGCCTTATACGGGTTGGCTCCTCAACCATAGGTGAGTTGTCCCTGTGGTTGCCTCCAGGAGAAAGGCATAGCTGGGGATAGATCCAGCTGCAGGCAGTGCAAGTACCCACCTCAGCTGGACTGGTTAACACCAGTTTTCAGCCAACCCAGAGCTCAGCAGCTTGCAGTCCACAGGTGATACCTGGATAGAGTCTGTCAGCCAGGTGACAATCTGCTGAGACAAATATAGACTAGGGACAGAAGTTAACATTGTCTAGCAATTGGGGAAGGTAAGAAATCCCAAGACCAAGGGGCAAATCCCATTTTCAAAAACAGGCAGGTGTATTTATCTGGAGTCTATTTGATCTGTGGCAGGTGGATCCAAGAATTATGACTTTATTTTTTTATTCCCTGAAGCTTATGTGAATTTTAGTTTACAAAGGGATGTATAAAAAGCAGTTATCAGGTGTCTGTGAGACAGCAGGAATAGACTCATGCCTTGGTGGCCTAGTAAAAGCTATAGGTTTGGGTAAAAAAGCATGTACATTTTTTTTTTTTTAGTCCAGAGGGCTAGATATATAGATTGAACATGGATGCTTTCAGCATGATGAGAAGTATCTTTAAGTCTATATTCAGAAGACAGTCAAAGGGAGTTTAAAGTCTTGAGCTTGTGACTGAATTGAAAGCAGCCAGAGTGTTTCATTAGCTTATCTGAACTTTGAAATAACAGTAGCATGGGGGGGGGCCCCCCCAGAGGAAAGTTTTCCCATTTTTAATATATATTTTAAGGGGCTGGAGAGATGGATCAGCAGTTAAGAGCACTGACTACTCTTTCAGAGGTCATGAGTTCAGTTCCCAGCAACCACATGGTGGCTCACAACCATCTGTAATGGGATCCAACGCCCTCTTCTGGTGTGTCTGAAGACAGCAACAGTGTAGTAAGTACTCACATACATAAAATAAATAAATCTTTTTTTTTTTTTTTTTTT
>NW_021620849.1:3190299-3228195 GCF_004785775.1 Grammomys surdaster
CTTTCTTTATTTCTATAACCTGTTTCTATATATTAAAACACTTAGATTTTTTTAACATTATAATTTGTATTTATCAACCTCATTTTCCTAGACCCTTAAATATTTTTGTGAATTCTTAAATATTTTTAGGTTTTGTATCCTCAGACTTTATAAATGAAGAAATAGTAAAAAGTTACATTAAAATCTGTTTATCCTGTAACACAAAGCCTGTGAACAAGGCAAACCTGTTTGTCCTTTTAATGAGAGACCTTGTAGTTGCCGGGCGGTGGTGGCGCACGCCTTTAATCCCAGCACTTGGGAGGCAGAGGCAGGTGGATTTCTGAGTTCGAGAGTTCCAGGCTAGCCTGGTCTCCAGAGTGAGTTCCAGGACAGCCAGGGCTACACAGAGAAACCCTGTCTCGAAAAACAAAAACAAAAACAAAAACAAAAAGAGACCTTGTAGTTTGAACTAACTAATGAACAGACTAACAAACTAACACAGCGGTGAATTACCTTAAGGAGCTAGTTGCCTGCTGTTCTCTAGCTGTTAAGCTACAATTAACTTAGCCATCAATATTATCAGAGACCTGAGAAGGATAAATTATAATCTAAATGGCTTATGTGTCAGTTAAAGTGCCAGAGACTAGTTCATCTTTCATGATCTGGCCATTTGTCTCAGGTTCCTGCGATCTCCGTTACATCAAGGCCAGAGGTAGTCTTTGGCCATCAGGCCCAGAAGATGAAGAGGCTTTTCCTGTGGAGGAGGAACACGGGAGAGACTGACCTTGTCTTAAACAAAGTATGGCAAGCAATTCTCTGATTGTCCTCTGTTTGTCCACAGTTCAGGCCAGGCTCTGGCAGTGGGTGAGGCATTGGGGCAGTTATGCCCAGTGGTTATAGTACCACAATCCAGGTGGTGTTCTTTGTGGTTGTGGCCATATCTTCTTGGAGATCTTGGAGGGACACTGTTAGGATTTGGGAATCTCTGTCTGTCATGGTAAGTTTAAACACATTGAATGCCATATTTAGGAGATCTCTGACTGGTTTGAGGGCTAGTACTTACCTAGAATATATTTGTCTGTTTTTAGTTATCTGCTCTAAGCTATACCTTGCAAACATAAAATAGTAGACTAAATAAAGGTTTTTTGTTTTTGTTTTTGTTTTTTTTTTTCGAGACAGGGTTTCTCTGTGGAGCCCTGCTGTCCTGGAACTCACTCTGTAGACCAGGCTGGCTTCGAACTCAGAAATCCGCCTGCCTCTGCCTCCCATGTGCTGGGATTAAAGGCGTGTGCCACCACCGCCCGGCAAGGGAATTTTTAAATGTCAAGTGCTAGAACTTAACCAATCAAGCTAACTTATATAAGAAAAGAATATTTAATAACTCATAAGACAAGGATTTTTAGAAAGAAAAAAAAAAAGCAGCCGCATTGAGACAACAGAAACTGACAAACTGGTCCTGCTGTTGGAGCCCTGCACCTGCAGCCAGAAGTCAAGCGCTGTTGAAGCCCCGCCTCCTTCCTGGATCAAGCGGGCAGCAAGCCAGGGGCTGCCTGATTGGTGCAAACTGCTCTTAAAGGAGCACCAGCAGCCTCTCGGCTTCTCTGCTACAAAACCTTGAGCCCATGAGAATTGGATTTAACAGATAGCAAAGTGCTCCAGCCTTCGCTTAAACCTAACCGTACAGGAAACTGTTGTGTCCTACAACGATATACCAGATAAAGGTCAGAAAAGTCTCTCGTCTCTTTATGGAGTATGTTTTTTTGGGTTAAAAACGTTTTATTTTGATGCTAGAAGAGCTTCAACTCAAGGCTCAAACATAACAAGGATTGGTAAGTAACCTTGTAAATGAGCAAATCCTTTAATATGTTCAGAAATATATATGAAGTCATGCTAAGAACTAATGCAGTTAATTTCAAGATTAAGCTTTATTTAGCCGGGCAGTGGTGGCACACACCTTTAATCCCAGCACTTGGGAGGCAGAGACAGGCGGATTTCTGAGTTCGAGGCCAGCCTGGTCTACAGAGTGAGTTCCAGGACAGCCAGGGCTACACAGAGAAACCCTGTCTCGAAAAACCAAAAATAAAATAAAAAAATAAAAAAAATAAAAAATTCCCCCACTAAGCTTGCATAGCGGCGGCATACACCTGTAATTTCGGTATTTGGAAGGTAGAGGCAGGAGCATCAGGAGTTCATGGGCATACTTAATTACATAGGAGTTTAGGCTAACCTGGGCTAGTGAGACTTAGTTTGGAAAAAAAAAAAGACTAAGAGATGGCTCTGTGGGTAAAGTACTTGCTATACAAGCATGGGGAGCTGAGTTCACAGCTCTCGGAAATGCTAAGCACGAAAAGTGGCATGGGCGTGGCGGTGCACACTTTTGATCCCAGCACACTGGAGGCAGAGCAGGCAGATCTCTGAGCGTCGGGACCAGTCTGGTCTACATAGTTGAGTTCCAGGATAGCTAGGGATCTGTAGAAAAAAAAAAAAGCCTGTCTCATTTAAAAAAAAAAAAAAGCCATATATCTTTAATCCCATTATTGGGAAGAGAAGCAGAAGAGACGGAGGGTCCTGGGAGCTCACTGGCCAGCCACCCTAGATGACCAAGAAGCAAGTTGGGAAGGAAAGGTTTTATTTGGCTTATGCTTCCACATTGTTATTCATCATCAAAGGAAGTCAGGACAGGAACTCAAGTAGGGCTGGAACCTGGAGTCAGGAGCTGATGCAGAGACCATGAAGGGGTGCTGCAACTGGCTTGCCATGGCATGCTCACCCAGCTTTCTTATAAAACCCAGGACTGCCAGCCCAGGGATGGAACCACCCACAGTGGGCAGGGCCCTCCTGCATCAAATCACTAATTAAGAAAACATCTGGGTCTTATGGAAATATTTTCTCTATTGAGGTTCCTTCCTTTCAGATGACTCTAGCTTATGTCAAGTGGACGTAAAACTAGCCAGGACAGCTTTTATGTGTATATATACAAACACATTTATGTACAAAAATATAGGAATATTTCCTATTTTAAATTCCTTTAAATAGACACATTAAGTTAATTTTAAGAATTATTTATCACATTTTATTCATTGAGAGATTTCAGATAACTCATATAAAAATGAGCAAGTTTAGAAACAAAATAATTTATTTTCATTTTTACTAATAAAAATAGAAAAATTAGTTTAAATTCCTTTTAACTTGAGCTACTTCCAATGTGAATAACTTAGAAGTTAATTTCTCCTTTTTTAAATAAAAAAAATGATATTTATTTTATAAAACCCAGTGTGTGTAAGTCAAAGGCCATGTGTGTTCTAGGTTTGGAACTTCAGTCAGTCAGGCTTGTTTGGCAACGACAAGTTACTTGCTGAGCCGTCTGGCCAGGCCGAATTCTTCTTCTAGGTAAAACTGAAAGCAAAACATCTAATGCTTGGTGGGGGAAACGTATCACACAAGGTTTATCGCAATAGTATAGTGATGAAAATGTTTTTCTTAAATATATCCCCTCAAGGCTGGAGAGCTGGCTCAGGGCTGCTCTTCTAGAGGGCTTGAAATCAGTTCCCAGCACTCATAAGGCAGTCCATAATGCCTGTAACCCCAGCTCCAAGGGGTCAGAAACTCTTCTTCTAGCCTCCAAAGGCCCATGCATACACGTGGCTTACACACACACACACACACACACACACACCCTAACTGAAAGTAAGTAATTTTTTTTAAGGTAATAAGTGTCTGAGGAAGATATGCAAATGTCACCCTCTGGTCTCACAGGCCACATGGGAGCAAGCACAGCCACAGGTATTCCTATATCACACATACAAACACAAAGGAGGAGGATGTGGGATCACCGCGGTTAGTGGGGTTGCCCCTCTCAGCCTGGGTGGTACTGTAGATTCAGGCATTCCAGAAAATGAAGGAATTTTCCTTGGGCTCAGAAGTCTATGGCCAGTTTGAACAACATAAGACCCTGGGGGTCAGAGAGTAGGAGAAGGGGGGCTTATCTACAGATAACAGGGTTAAGGACCCTCTATTGGCAGGGAGAATAGATTTCTACGGTGCTTCCCACCACCTCTGCCAAGAACTGGAAACCAACTTCTTTTCCTGCCCTTGAACTCCACCTCTTAAAAAGACTTCTCTGTTCTGGGAGCCTTGTGATGAAGCGGTTGTGACCCTCACACACTGGAGCCTTGTGATGGAGCGGTTGTGACCCTCACACACTCACTGCCTTTTTTTCCCAGACAACTGAGTCTCTATGTAATGGCTCATGCTGCACTCACACAATCCTCCCCATGGGGACTGTCTCATTTCTTCCAACAGAACGCTTTATTTTTATAAATACGTAATAAGTTCATCTTAAAAGATATAAATACAAGTAAGTAAAGATTGGAGAAATATTTCGTTTAGGAAAAAAAGACCACACCAAAAAAAAAAAAAAGAAAAGAAAGGAAAAAAAGACCACAGCCCAAAACTCACTATTACTGTTTTGCTGGGTATTTTTGTAATCGAACAGCTGTTCTCAACCTGTGAGTTGCAACAACCCTTCTGGGGAAGTGTCAAATGACCCTTTCACAGGGGTTGCCTAAGATCATCAGAAAACATAGACATTTACATTGTAGTTTATAACAGAAAAATTCGAGTATGAAGCAGCAATGAAAATAGTTTTATAGTTAGGGGTCACTACAACTTGAGGAAGTGTATTAACAGCATTAGGAAGGTTGAGAAGCACTGTAATAGGAAAAGTTGTACACAGGGCCAGGCAGAACAGAGCAAGCCTGACTTGGGAAGTAGAGTTAGAAGGATCAAGAGTTTAAAAGTCACTTATTTGGCTGAATAGCACTTTGGAGGCCAGTCTGAGCCACCACCCCCATCTCAAAAAAACACATGAGCCAATCAGAATTGGAAGCAGTTGGGGCTCAGGAATTGGCTCAGTTGGTAAAGAGCTTACCCAGCCCACCCACACCCCAAGAGAATTCATTGACGAGCTCCAAGCCAACAAAAGAACCCATCTCACAGGTGATAGACCACTTCCTGAAGATGACGCCTGAAGTTGTCCTTGGTCCTCCACAAACTTGTGTAAGTACCCACATCTGCATTTAAAACACACACGCACACACAAAGCTCTTGTGGGTTTTTGTTTGCTTTGAGACAGGGTGTCTCTGTGTAGCTCATACAGACCTGGAACTCTGGAACTCAAAATCCTCCTGCCTCAGTTTTGAGTGCTGGGCTAGCTAGTGTACACCTCTAATGTGCCTTGGTTTTGTTTCGAGTTGTTTAAAGGGGCAGAGTAGAGTAGCAGGGGTATCATCTCCGAAAAGGGCTCTGAGGTGGCTCTCATATCTTGTACTCTGAGGTCTTTTGTTTTGTTTTTTTAAAGATTTATTTATTTTATGTATATGAGTACACTGTTGCTGTCTTCAGACACACCAGAAGAGGGCATCAGACCCTATTACAGATGGTTGTGAGCCACCATGTGGTTGCTGGGACTTGAACTCAGGACCTCTGGAAGAGCAGTCAGTGCTCTCTTAACCTCTGAGCCATCTCTCCAGCCCATACTCTGACGTCTTGAGCGTATTTGGTTTACAGGTATCACAAAGACACTATGGGATGCAAATCTCACTTCTGCCCAGGTGTTCCCATTGCCAACAAATCGTTGTGAAGGGTTGTGAGAAAAATGGCTTTCATATCCGAGAGAGGCCATTCCCTTTTCACACCATCTGCATCAACAAGATGCTGTCCCGTGTGGGGCTGGCAGGCTCCAGATGGCTTTCAGTGTTGAGTGCTTTTGGGAAGCCTCTGGGCACAGTGGCCAGGGTTCATATTGGCCAAGTTAGTTCATCTGTTCTCACCAAGCTGCCGAGTAAGGAACACGTGACTGAAGCCCTGCCAAGTTCAAGTTGCTTGACCACAGATGACTCACAACTCAAAGAAGTGAGGCTTCACCAAGTTTAATACAGATGAATCTGAAGATAATGGTAACTGAGAAGTGGCTTATCCCTGAAGGCTACGGGATCAGAAATATCTCCCATCAATCCCTGGAGAAGGGGTGGGTCCTGCAGAAACAGCTTCCACTGTGCTGGGTCCTGTATTGCACCAAATTGTGTTCAGTGGTAAACCTCATATCCAGTTTGGAAAAAAAGGCAGGGGTGGGGTGAGGCAAAGAGAATTTTGGTGGTGAGGAAGTTTGGGGAGCTGAGAGAGGTCTGATTTCAGGAGATTCTGCTATCTACTTCCTGCTGCCATCCCATTGACGGACAGCAAATGAGAACAGAGGCCACAGGTGGCAAGCCAGAACCTGAGGAAGAGCATTCCTTTTAAAACCAGTCACAGATGGTGGCACTGCCAGGGGGACCACACCCTAGGGGAGGGGTAGGAGAAGAAAGTTGCTGGAGATGGGCATGGAGGAGGATGTGTTCTTACTTAGAGAAATAGGGACAGAGCCGGAGACTCCAGAAGAAAGGAGATAGTTTTCCCTGTGAGATCAGGAAAGAAAGACCCTGAAGTCTCATAGCCAAGGAGATGGTGAAATACAATGTTAAACAAATTGCCAGGTGAGTGACCTCGAAAGAGAAAACCTCAAGCATCTTTCTTCTCTTTTCTTTCCTTTTTTTCTTTTTCTTTTTTCTTTTTCCTTTTCAAGACAAGGTTGCTTTGTATAGTCCTGGTTGCCTTGGAATTAGCTCTGTAGACCAGTCTGGATCTGCCAGCCTTTGCCTTGAAAGTGCTAGGATTGAAGGTATATGCAACCTGCCCATCCCTCAAGCATTTTTAATCATTCATTCATTCATTCATTCATTCATGTATTTATATTTCCTCCTCCCCCTCCCAGTGTACAGGATTGAAGCTAAGGCTTCCTCTGCTTGCCCAAGTGCTCTATTTCCTCCAGCCTTAGTTAGACACTTTCACTTTCGATAATTTTTTTCTTTTTTTTTAAAGATTTATTTATTTATTATATATGAATATACTGTAGCTGTCTTCAGACACACCAGAAGAGGGCATCAGATCTCATTACAGATGGTTGTGAGCCACCATGTGGTTGCTGGGATTTGAACTCAGGACCTCTGGAAGTGCAGTCAGTGCTCTTAACCACTGAGCCATCTCTCCAGCCCTCGATATTTTTTTTTTTTTTTGCTTTTTTTTCCTGGCATGCATATGTGTGCATACATGTTTGAATTTATGTGTTTGGCCATGAAGGCCTGGTTTACATCTGGTGCCCTCCTCAATTGTTCTCTATTGAGGCAAGGTCTCTAGCTGAACCTGGATCTCCTTGATTCTAGCTACTCTAACCAGAAAGCTTACCCTCAGGGAGCTCCTAGCTCTACCTCCCAAGTGCTGGGATTCCAGGAAGCCACCAGGGCTTTGAGGCTCTTACATGGGTTCCATGGGTTGGATCTTCATCCACATTTTTGCATTCCAAGTGCATTATCCACTGAGCCATCCCCCAAGCCTGTCTGTCTGTCTGTCTGTCTGTCTGTCTGTCTGTTTTTGATTTGTGTAGGGAGAAGTGAGAAAGTACTCCAGACAGTGGGGACGGGACTCTAAGGAAGGAATATCCTGGGTTTTGTTGTTGTTTGAAACAGAGACTCGCCAGGCGGTAGTGGTGGCGGCGGCGGCGGCAGCGGCGCACGGCTTTAATCCCAGCACTTGGGAGGCAGAGGCAGGTGGATTTCTAAGTTCGAGGCCAGCCTGGTCTACAGAGTGATTTCCAGGACAGCCAGGACTACACAGAGAAACCCTGTCTGGAAAAAACCAAAAAAAAAAAAAAAAAAAAAAAAAAAGGAAAGAAAAAGAAAGAAAGAAAGAAAGAAAGAAAGAAAGAAACAAACAAACAAACAAACAAACAAACAAACAAACAGAAACTTACTATATAGCCCTGCCTGGAACTTGCCATATGGGGACCAGGCTGGCCTTGAACTCAGACATCCTCTTGCTTCCATCTCTAGAGTTCCAGGATTAAAGACATGCACCGCCATGCCTGGCCAACAGCAGTATATTAGCAGTCTTATTTATATTATAGTCGTAGAGAATGGCTCAAATAAATCCCCAGGACTTTTGAGTGGAAAATCTGGAACAATAAAAACCAGATGATGTCACCTGGATGGGGGACTTAGGCCCTTTTTCAGAGCATGAAAATTTAAGATATTAAAGTAGACACAAAGCTATAGCATTAAATACATTTTTAAAAATGAGAGTAGAACCATGCTATGAATATTACTTAGTAATTTGCTTCTACAACTTATTTAGGAGCAAATAAATGCCCAGAAAGATCCTGGCCTAAACTGGAGAAAACTGGATTCCGAGCCTGGGCTCTGTGTAAAGACTTTGGACTCCATTTCTTTTCTCAGAGCTGACTGATGAGCTGTTAATCTTTAACCTTCAATCCTGCCTTACTCTAAGGTAGTACCCATTGTGACCACATGAAAGAACTTTTGTTTCAAAGCTTGGACTTGACCTTAACAAACATCTAAAACTCTGATTCCAGTAAGAAACAATATACTCTCTAGTTAATCATAAGAAGTCCCTATAATAAAAATAGGAATTGAATTTTCCAGCCATTTTTTCCCTAATTATAGATTCCTCTCCCTTTATTTAACATTTTATTGTTATTTATTTTGGGTGTGTGCTTGTGGGTACAGTCATTCATATATGAGTGAATGTATTTTAATTGTATATCCCTACAAAATAATTTAGTGCATAAAAGGAATGAATTTAAGAAGAGAGCTGAGCCTGGCGGTGGTGGCGCACACCTTTAACCCCAGCACTTGGGAGGCAGAGGCAGGCGGATTTCTGAGTTCGAGGCCAGCCTGGTCTACATAGTGAGTTCCAGGATAGCCAGGGCTACACAGAGAAACCCTGTCTCAAAGAGAGAGAGAGAGAGAGAGAGAGCTGAGCTGGCCACAAGGTGTTAAAATCTTTGACATAAACAACATATGAAAACAACCAGAATTATACCAGAACAATTACATACACACGTGACACAACTATGTGAAACTAGGACACCTAGTTCAGGGGAAAAAAAGTTAGAAAGCTTATCTCTCTTTCTTTAGGACGTGAGTAAGGCTTAGTAACTCAGAAGATCAAAAGGTGAAGTTTCTCCAAGAGACTTAAGGTAATTCCCCCTCTCTCTTTCTAAACAGCAGAGGAAAGAAGAGGTTTTTGTTTGTCTTTATCTTTTTGAGAGAGGCAGAAGTGTTCTTCCCTTCCATCCTGTGGGTGCAGGTTTGGTGGCATGTGCCCATACACACTGAGCAATCTTAACAGCGCCTCGTTTTCCTTTTGAGTCTGTGCACATGCATGCTCAGTATGTCTGCACATGCGCATGGAGACCTAAGGTTGGAGCTGGGCATTTCCCCCATCTCTTCTCCGTATCTTTTGAAGCAGGGTTTCTTGAGACCCCGAGCTCCCCAACACTGCTAATATCCTGCGGCTTATTCCTAGACCTGCCATTCTCTACTCCTGGGCCAGATGCAGGAACACTTGGCATTTGTGGGTAACATTTTTGTAAAACCTGATTCCCCCACTCCTGTGTTCCGGCCTATATAAACAATCTACAGACACACTTGTCTCTCCATCTGACTATGAGACTTTGAAGGAATGGATTCCAAGGATAATAGAGTTTCCCAGGAGTCTCATGTTGGGAGAAGGAAAGGTGCTAGCTAGCCAGAGAAACTTGCCTTCCTGAAAGAGATTTCAAACAACTCTGGCAACTTGTCAGACTACCTTACAGAACCGGACTAAAACCCAGATGAAGATGAGTCACTGGTGGGTGTAGCTGTAACTGTATCTTTTTTTTTTCTCTTTCTTTCTTTCTTTTTCTTTTTTTTTTTTTTTTTTGAGACATGTTTCTTTGTGCAGTTCTGGCTATCCTGGAGCTCACTCTGTAGAGCAGGCTGGCCTTTAACTCAGAGATCTACCTGCCTCTGACTTCCAAGTACTGGGATTAAAGGTATGGGTTATTGCCCAGCCTATATTATATACTTTAATACATTGTGGCCATTTCAGTTCTTTTTAAAATTCATTTCTTTTATGTTTTAAAGTTAATTTTTTGGCATGCCCAATTAAAATGCATATACAGATTCAAATTTAAATATTGTGATCCTAATTAAGGCCTGATAAATTCTTGCTCTTCTATAAATTCGAGTCTTCAAAACATCTTAAAACCTATTAAAATGATATTAAATATTTCATAAACATTTAATGTTATATACTACATACACATAGATGTTTATACTTTTTTTTTGTTTTTGTTTTTGTTTTTTCGAGATAGGCTTTCTCTGTGTAGCCCTGGCTGTCCTGGAACTCACTCTGCAGACCAAGCTGGCCTTGAACTCAGAAATCCGCCTGCCTCTGCCTCCCAAGTGCTGGGATTAAAGCCGTGTGCCACCACTGCCCAGCTGTTTATAAGGATTTCTAAAGCAGATTCTTGTTTATACAGTGGGTAACATAAAATTCAGATTTTTTTCCAATTTTTTTTTATACAGAACTGCTAAATGTAGGGGTTTTTTGTTTTAGTAAGGTTAGACTATATGCAAATTAATAGACACATGTTTCCTTTTCATAGTGAGTGAATGAGAAACAGAAATAAAAAGGAAAGGACATGACTACTAGATATGGTGGAAGAGAAAGTTTATTGTAGATAACAGGGAGAACATAGTCATTGTCAGAGACAACTGCGAGAGTCCAGAGTGGACAGGACCTGGAGCCCTGTGAGGAGAGAAGTGAAGGGAAGAGAGAGAGAACCTCACGCAGCATCCAGGAAGCATACACGTGCAGGTAACCAAAACGGCTTGGTTATATAGGAAGAGCAGTCACCCCCTGGCTGGAGCGTTCTGGACAGAGGGTGGGGTACGCCAGCCAGGAGAGCCCTGGAACAAGTAGGGGCTGAGGAATTGCAGGGAGAACCTGGGGGTCAGCTCTGCCTTGATGTTAAACAGGCATCTCAGCCGTTTGACTGGGGTCTGAGACTTAACAATGAGGATTATAGAAAATATAATCCCAACAAATAATAAAATTGAAACTCTTCGTTTACTAAAAAAAAAAGTCTTCCGTGTGATTGTGTATTTGAACTGTCTGCCTACGCATGGTCAAACTTTATTCTAACATGACGTACTTATTGCCTGGTCGGCTTGTGAGCAATCGCTCATAGAACTAAGGTTCTCAGCCCCAATTCCATCTTGCTCATAGTAAAACTAAAAACTTTAAGCCGGGCGGTGGTGGCGCACGCCTTTAATCCCAGCACTTGGGAAGCAGAGGCAGGCGGATTTCTGAGTTCGAGGCCAGCCTGGTCTACAGAGTGAGTTCCAGGACAGCCAGGGTTACACAGAGAAACCTTGTCTCGAAGCAAAACAAAACAAAAAAACCTAAAAACTTTAAAGAAACAAAGGATGATAAAAGGCAAAATATAATGAATCAATATGGCCTCACAGGTCAAATGAAGAAATGGTTAGCGGTCCTAATTCTTCCTTTGAGACATAAAACCTAAGTTTTTTAATTTAAAAATTTTTTTTTTAAAAAAAATCTGCTTTTAGGGAAAAGATACATAATCACACAATTCTGGTCAAGATGCTCTCTCTGTGATCCTTATCCCAGTTTTACAGCACTGGTCCTTATTGCTTGAGCATATAAATTAAGTAAAAGATGATTACTCTACTGCAGGATGGGTTTTTCCTGCTAGACGATTGCCCTCCCTTGAGATATTAAACTCTTTAATCCATAGATAAAGAGGATGACTCATGTCTGTGCCTTAGATATGCCTTGTTTATGAGTATATATATAAATACAGACATTTTAAGGATTTTAAGGATATTTTTGACCACGATTTCTTTAAAAACAAACAAATAAGATATTTTTCCCCAAGATCTTTACTTTAGCCAGGCCTATTTAAGAGAAAACCCTAAGTATTTTTAATTGTTATTTTGAAAATGTACTTTGAGGTTTACCCAAACAGCATACAGTTTAGAGATCATCCTAATGTGTTGTGCCTTAGTTTTTAATATATTAAATTTTAACATTTTTAAAGTATTCATCTCTATTTTTAGTTAAAATAATAATAATAAAGTCATAAGTGCCAAACTTTATCCTGCCCTACTTGCCTTTTCTACTCTTTTTTTTGTTTTGTTTTCTCTCTCTCTTTCTTTCTTTCTTTCTTTCTTTCTTTCTTTCTTTTTTTTTCGAGACAGGGTTTCTCTGTGTAGCCCTGGCTGTCCTGGAACTCACTCTGTAGACCAGGCTGGCCTCGAACTCAGAAATTCGCCTGCCTCTGCCTCCCGAGTGCTGGGATTAAAGGCATGCGGCTCTTTTCTTACTCTTGATGCCTCATAATCACTAATAAAAAGCAGCTGAACCCTGG
Source organism: Grammomys surdaster (assembly GCF_004785775.1). Lineage (NCBI taxonomy): Eukaryota > Metazoa > Chordata > Mammalia > Rodentia > Muridae > Grammomys > Grammomys surdaster. Next base: position 3,202,610 of record NW_021620849.1, read on the forward strand.
GGTCACTTTTGATCCCAGCACTCAGGAGGTAGAGGCAGGCAGATCTCTGAGTTCAAGGCCAGCCTGGTCTACAGAGTGAGTCCCAGGACAGCCAGGACCACGCAGAGATACCCTGTCTTGAAAAGCAAGCAAACAAACAAAAAAAGAGGGGAAAAAGGAAAACTAACAACAACAAAAAAATTCCAAGATCCCTGTGATAATAAGTAACTTTTTTTTTTTTTCCATTTTTTTGAGACAGGGTTTCTCTGTATACCTCTGCCTGTCCTGGGAGTCTGTAGATGAGGCTGGCCTCAAACTCAAAGATCAACCTGCCGCTACCTCCTAAGAGCTTCGGGATTAAAGGCAAGCACCACCACTACCGCTGCCTGGTTAATAACTTAGATTTCTACCAAGTAATAAACTTGGTTGCTAAAACAAGAACTATTAATGTACTTTGCCTATGATTATAACCGTTGGATACTTAAGATATCATGTTTTCTGTGTTTTAGATACAGCCTCCTAAGCCTTCATTTAAAATTACCTCATCAAAATTATATTCTAAATGTATAATAATAAGTGTTTTACGATTAAAGTATGTTGTAAATGACTGTTTAAAAATAAATGTGGTTGTAACTAAGTTAAAAATAATAATAATGATATAGAGGTTATAAAAATGCTTTAAATTGCTGGGCAGTGGTGGCGCACGCTTTTAATCCCAGCACTTGGGAGGCAGAAGCAGGTGGATTTCTGAGTTCGAGGCCAGCCTGGTCTACAGAGTGAGTTCCAGGACAGCCTGGGCTACACAGAGAAACCCTGTCTCGAAAAACCAAAAAAAAAAAAAAAGGTAAAAAAAATGGTTTAAGTTAATTCAATACCCTGAGATAAAACTAATGCTTGATTTTCTACAATATTTCCTTTTTTTTCAAGACAGTGTTCTCTGTGTAGCCCTGGCTGTCCTGGAACTCACTCTGTAGACCAGGCTGGCTTCGAACTCAGAAATCTGCCTGCCTCAGCCTCCCAAGTGCTGGGATTAAAGGCGTGCATTATCACTGCCCAGCTCTACAATATTTTCTTTTTTTTTTTTTTTTTGGTTTTTCGAGACAAGGTTTCTCTGTATAGCCCTGGCTGTCCTGGAACTCACTCTGTAGACCAGGCTGGCCTCGAACTCAGAAATCCGCCTGCCTCTGCCTCCCAAGTGCTGGGATTAAAGGCGTGCGCCACCAACGCCCGGCTACAATATTTTCTTAAAAGCTGATTTATTCTTAATATTCTTTTACTAAATGAACATTAAAACCTGTGATTAAGTATGTTTTCCCATTAGTCAGAGCTTTTACTTTTTAAATAGTCATTTCTGTATACATAGTCAGTTCAGTGAGTCATGCTTACTTAGAATATTCCTACTAAATTACATAATGATTATTAACACTTTTTCTTTTTTCTTTTTTTTTTTTTTTGGCTTTTCGAGACAGGGTTTCTCCGTGTAGCCCTGGCTGTCCTGGAACTCACTCTGTAGACCAGGCTGGCCTCGAACTCAGAAATCTGCCTGCCTCTGCCTCCCAAGTGCTGGGGTTAAAGGTGTGAGCCACCACTGCCCGGCGTTAACACTTGTTCTAATGGACAAATATTTAAATATTTATGAGAAGAAAACAAAACAGTAACAATAATTACCAATAAACTTTGGTTATTTTAGATGTTTTTTGTATCTGTAGTCTTCACTCCATTAGGCTAAGTTTTGTTCTTGGTTCCTGAGATTTACATATAGTCATCTAGGTCACAAGTAAGTGTTAGTCAGATACAGATACAAAGTGTTAAAAACAAAAAGAAGTCAGATCTGGATCATGCTGGCTGATAGATTCTATGATCCATTTCTTTCTCAATGGTCTTTACCAGCTGTTCCTCTCTCCTGAAGACTGCTGTTTGGCTAACAGCTTAGCCTCATCTACAACAGATCCTAGCCACAAGGGAATTTACAATATTTAATATTTAATAATTACTATGTGGTGCCCGCATGCACAAAATTGATGTTTGGCCAGCAGGAAGAACTGTGAATGGAAACTCCTGAAAAGATGCTATGTCTGCAGAGACTGACTGACAGAACTTCAGTCCTGTGGGGAGCCTGGAATGTTGCAGGTGGAGGCTAACTGCATTACCCCAGGGTATAATGGCCATTCCTTGTCCACTTGCCTCAGAACTAACATCCTGTGATGACCAAGTCAGTCAACAGGGTCTCAAAGGAGGGAGTGAGGATTGAAGAAAGAAAAGACAGTTAGACAACATTATATGACCCCAGCTAGTGCTGAAGTGTGTTTATTTTTCTCCAGTCTGCTTTTATAGCATTGTAAGCACATGCAAATAGGGTCAGTTCTAAGTCAAAGACAAAGTAGTCAAGGAACAAACAAGGCAAAAACAAAGGTCCCATGATTACTGTATTCAGGGACTTAACAAGAAGATCAAGATACAAAGAACACAGTCCTCAGCTGTATTCATCTTGAGCCTACTTCCTTGTCCTAGCCCAATGTCAAATTCTTGCCGATATCCTTGAAGTGGCACCAGGAGCTCTGGGTTTCTCTTGCTATGAAGGAAAAGCATGACAATGACAACGCTTATAAAAAAAATTAAGTGGGGCTAGTTTACAGTTTCAGAGGTTTAGTCCATTCTCATCATGACAGGAGGCATGGTGGCAGGCATTTAGACTTGGTACTGGAGAAGGAGCTGAGATCCAAAGGCAGCAGGAAACTGTGTGCTACACTGGGCATTGTTTGAGCATAAGAGACGGAAAAGCAATGACACACTTCCTCCAACAAGGCCACAGGTCTTAATAGTGCCACCCCATATGGGCCAAACATTCAAACACACAAGTCTATGGGGGCCATTCCTGAAGTGGAAACGTTATGGTCCTTTGGAAAGTCAGTTGTGTTGGATGGTGTTTTGCTGCTGAAGGAATGTTTTCCCAAAGTGGACACAGGTGAAAGCCTAAGGCAGACTTATAAAGGAACATTTCACTGAAGCAGACACAGAGAAAGAATGTTCTGCTAAAGCAAACAAGTGGAAGGACACACAATGAAGGATTCTTTGCTAAAGACATGCATGCATTGGTCCACCTTACACTTCCTAGTGAGCTCCATTTGTTGGGATTCCATAGAGAGAAACACACCAAAAAAATTTCTGGTAGTGTGCTCCAGCTTCTTGCCATTTCTGTGGACTCAGGCTGATTGGCAGAGCGATGTCAGCTGAGACAGACTCACGTGCTGAGGCAAGACCCATGGAGGACACGTGATGTTTGGGGGGTATAAATAGAAAGATGGCCATCTTTGCTGACCTTCGCTTCTCTGAGAGAGGCACAGGTGAGAACTCCTGGTCCCTCCTGCTGACTGGAGCCCAGGCTGAGGCCTGGCTGTCTCTGGCCACTGCTGCTGATTCATGTGTGCTATCCTGACTCTACTGGACTGGACTGCTGGTGTATCCGTGAAGTGTTTGCAAGTGGATCGAGCTGCTGCCGCCGATCTGTGAGCTGAATCTGCCGATTTCCAGACATCACAGATGGGCGTTGCTCCAAAGAGCCATTTCTAAACAGGTCCACTTCAGCGTATCTTTTCTTTTCCACTACCTCTGGTGGGTGGTGGGCTACAAGGGAGGTTAAAGCATTTAAGAACCATCATTAATAATAGGATATAAGGGGCTGGAGAGATGGCTCAGCGGTTAAGAGCACTGACTGCTCTTCCAGAGGTCCTGAGTTCAATTCCCAGCGACCACATGGTGGCTCACAACCATCTGTAATGGGATCCGATGCCCTCTTCTGGTGTGTCTGAAGAGATGGGCACTATACTCACATACACAAAATAAATAAATATAAAAAGGAATGATTTAAAATAATAGGATTTGAAAAAAATTAAAGCTACACATTCCTATTCAAACCAGCACACTGGTGTCATTCACCTGAGGCCACTTCCTGAAGCTATCCCAACATTCTGCACAAAGGATCATGGCTAAGGAACCTCTACTCCAGGCCACTCTGCAGCTCCCTTTCTCCTGCTTTCTTCCCTCTCCCCACACCCCTCGTTCAATAGAGTACCTTGGCATATTGCCCTCAAACGCTTAGGCCCTTTGGTAGGTGGAACTAGAGAGATGTGCTCCTGCCTTACTCTGCCCTTTCTCTGCCGGTTTTGGACCCTGGCTGCCCAGAGCCTGTGCTTTCAGTGTCTCGCTGTCTTCCATGGTGACTTCAGTATAGACTTCAGTGTACTTGTTATGTTTCTGGCTCCCAAGCTCATGGGCCCTTCACCTCCTCAGCCCCACAACTTATGCCTCCACCGGACAATCACATCAGAAAATAAGTCCATCTCAGTTTGCTCCATCCTTACTCAGGCTCTCTATCCTCCCAGGGCCGGGGAGGGAGCACTCTGTGCTTGTCACCACCTCTTTCTACTCCTCCCCACCAGCCTGGACTCCCAGGTGTGCTCCTCAGCCTGGCTCCCGCTCAGTAGGCGGGATCTCCCCGATTCACTCTCTAATCAGACTCGGGTTTCTTTCTCCAAGCAGGGGATTCCCCACATCTCCTTCTTCAGCTTCCAGACTGGCTGACATGCTCTGTGCGCTCAGAGAGGCGTGGCCGGCAAAGGCTACTCCTCCTAGTTCCATGCTCGGTCTCTTTCCTCCCAGCTGGCTGGCCTGGGGAGTGAGGAGATTGAGGAACTTGCAAAGGATGTAAACAGCAGGGACTAGTGCCTCAGGCTACCCAGCCCAAGGCGGATTCATGTCTTGCCTCTTCCTCTTTGAGATCTGCCGGATGTCCTAATTTGTACATGAGAGCTTCCGCAGCACTGCATATTTCCTTCGCAAACATTTTGATCTTTAATTTGGAACTTAGTGCACAGTGATTCCTCTGGCTTCACACTGGCTCCTTCAAAAGAAGCTAACGGTGAAGGGACGGTGGGGATCATAGAAGTGGAAAGGCTGTACATTGTTTAACTGGAAACTTGGAAGTGAGTGTAAAAATAATTTTTAAATTTCAAGTTTTCCTTTCCCAGCCTCGGCTCCCAGAATGATGACTCTGAGACTAATTAGTTTTATTAAATGCCTAGGCTGTAAACTTAGGCTCATTCCCTGACTAGGTTTTGTTTTTTGTTTGTTTGTTTTTGTTTTTCGAGACAGGGTTTCTCCGTGTAGCCCTGGCTGTCCTGGATCTCACTCTGTAGACCAGGCTGGTCTCGAACTCAGAAATCTACCTGCCTCTGCCTCCCAAGTGCTGGGATTAAAGGCGTGTGCCACCACTGCCCAGCTAGGTTTTAACTTATTTAACCATTTAATCTATTCTATGTCTACCACTTGGTTACTTACCACTCCTTCAGTACCCACTGGCTTCTTCTTGTCTCCTTAGTGTCTCTCTGAGTTCCTCTACCTGTGCTAGCTTACCTTGTCTCTTCAGTCTGTCTCCCATCTCCTCTCATTTACCTGTGGCACTGTCTTTTATCTCTACTTCCCAGAATCCTCTCTCTTCCTGCCATTGTCCCACCTCCTAATTCCTGCCTCAGATCATTGGTCATTGGCTTTTTTATTGACAGGTGGTACTTGATACTCTATTCAAATGTGCGTGGCTTTCTCTTTTGTGTATCCAGATACACCTGCCTATGCACTCATCCCATGTGAGGCTAGAGGTCGGAGGTGTCAGCATCAGTTGTCATCCTCTAATTGCCCACCTTACTTTTTGAGACAGGGTCTCTCACAGGACCTCACCAACTGGCCAGATTGACTGGGCAGCAGGCCCCAGGGCTCTTTCTGTCCTGCCTCCATGTTGGGGCTGCAGGCATAAGCCCATATCTAGTTTTTCACATGGGTTCTGGATCCCAACTCAGGTTCTCATGCTTGATGGCGAGAATTTGTACTGACTAAGCCATCTGCTCAGTCCCTTCTCTCTGTCCTTCGTTCTCAAAACATGACTGTAGCTATTCATTTTATTCTGTTGGGGGACAGGGTCTCACAAGGCACCTGAAGCTTTTTTTGAAGCTCCGGCTTCTCCCGTCTGAGCTTCTGATATGTTTATGCCCAGGATGAAACTGAATTCTAAGTAGGCAAGAGAAGTGCTTATGAGTATAAAAAAGTAAACACCAGCACAGTGCTAAGGCTCACAACTCCAACACATTGTACTGGTTTTTACTTTATACTGAGGACTTGAGTTTAGTTACCAATATCTACTTAAAATCTGGGTGCAGCTGGGCAGTAGTGGTGCACAACTTTAATCCCAGCTCTTGAGAGGCAGAGGCAGGCAGATCTCTGAGTTCAAGGCCAGCCAGGTCTACAGAGCAGAGTGGGCTCCAGGACAGCCAGGGCTACACAGAGAAACCTGTCTTAGAAAACAAACAAAACAAAACAAATGTCTAGGTGCAACAGACATTTAATTCCAGTGCTGGGGGGCTATATAAGCAGAAGAGGATCCCTGGGGCTTGCTGGCAAGCCTTTAGCCAAATTGGCAAGCTCCAGGTTTAGTGAGAGACCCAGATCAAAAGTTTAAAAACGAAAAGCAATTGAGAAAGACATCTGACTTCTACCTTTGGCGTGCGTGTGGTGTGCGCTCACAGACAGACAGACAGACAGACACACACACAAAATAAGTTATTTCTCCACTGGTGAATTGAGCCAATTTAATTTAGGCTGGAGTATGTAATGGCAAGCTTTTTGGGACACCTCTCTCAGGTGAGTTCACTGGTCCCAAGGAAGGCCAAGGAAGTGGTCATGGGGAGGGAGACAGAGAAGAGAGGGAAGAGAGAGGAAAAGCATGCACATGCAGGGGAGAGAAAATGCAGAGATGGGAAAGAAGAGAGAAAGGGACAGGTGGGGAAGGAGGGGGGTGAGTGGGGAGGGGGAAGGGATAGGGTGGTGGTGGTGGTGGTGGTGGTGAACCAGAACCAAAATGTCTGGATTATATAGGGAAGAACCTCTGGGGGAGGGGAAGCCCAGCCCCTGGGCTGGAAAGTTCAGGGTAGAGAGTGGGGTTTGTCAGGTAGACTGAGGGATGCTGGGAGAACCTGGAGGCCAGATCTGCTTTGGTATGTTAAATATGCACTCTGGCTGTTTATGGTCTGAATCTCAACAACACAAATACATCACACACACACACACACACACACACACTACAAACACACATACATACTACATAAACACACACAGAATCAGGAATTGAGTGTTGCTCAATGGTTAACTGTATGTTTAGCATTTACAATAGCCTAGACTCGTTTGCCTGAACATTCAAAACAGAAACAAATAAACCAAATCAGGATATGGACTTTTATATGTGATATTTATAGACATATAAAAATGTATGTCCCATTTAGCTATGTAGAACTGAAGATGTAGCTGGGCAGTGGTGGTGCACGCCTTTAATCCCAGCACTTGGGAGGCAGAGGCAGGTGGATTTCTGAGTTTGAGGCCAGCCTGGTCTACAGAGTGAGTTCCAGGACAGCCAGGGCTACCCTGTCTCGAAAAACCAAAAAACCAAAAACCAAAACAAACAAACAAAAAAAGAACTGAAGATGTGAAACTGGTGAGTTATATTTCCACTGTTCTACTGGAATGCCAAAAAAAAAAAAAAAAAAAAAAAAACAACCCCCCAGCCCTCCCAGGGAAATGAACAGAATTAGTTGTTGGGGAGGCTGACAAGTTCACTGTCAGGAAAGTAAGGATCAATAACTAAGCTTTTATATGAAGGGACAAAGAAGACAGAGATGCCCAGCACATGGTACTAGCAATCCCTTTAGAGCTGAGTGTAGTGGTGTGTGTTTGTAATTGTAGCACTGGATAGATAAGAAGAGGGTTATAAACTAGAAGCTAGCCTGGGCTACAGAGTAAGACTGCCTCAACTCAAATATAAAATAAGTTGCTTTGGGGCCCACACCTGCAACCCTAGTTCTTGGGAAGTTCAAAAGCTCAAGGTCATCCTTGGCTTCAAATCCTGGTTCCACACCAACCTGGGATACATGAGACCCTGTCTCAGAACGGAAGGGATACATCAGCGTTGAGGGTTGGTGAACTTTTTGTATCTCTTTGGTCCAGTAAAAGAGCCAAATTAATGAAATCCGAATTGTGGATTGAAAACCTCTGGAAAAGAGAGTAGTTTGTTATCTGGACTAGGAAAGGACCCCAGTAAGAACTGGGATCAGAGAGGCCAGTATCTGAAGGACTGGCCGTGTCACCCTGGAGAGAACTTGCAGGGGTGTCAGATAGTGACACCTTGTGGTGACCAAGAGTAATGACAGAAACAGTCCAGTGGTTGGGGGTTAGGGTTTCCTTCAGGAGTGTAAAAAGCCACAGGAATTTCTTGTGCTCTAGGACGTAGGGAACCCTGAAGCGTGGTCAGTGTTAGTAAAGCTAACTGGCTAATTCAGTCTGATCGTTAAGCTGGACACGATGGCTGTATCCGTAATCCCAGCATTAGGGATGCTGAGTAGGACGGATGTAGAAATTTGAAGTTCCCAGCCAGGGATATGGTAGGCCATGCTAGGCTACAAAGTAAGATCCTGTCTCCAAAATCCCAAAGAAAAAACTTTTATATTTTTGGTTGTGAGCCTAGCCTTTAATGGCTGAGCCATCTCTCCAGCCCCCAAACAAAAAACTCAATCCCATCCTTCCCCAAACCCAAACAAGGCAAAGCAAAAACCAACAACAAGGGCTGGAGAGATGGCTCAGTGGGTAAGAGCACTGACTGCTTTTCCAGAGGAGCAGCACATGTGGCTCACAACCATCTATAACTCCAGTTCCAGGAGATCTGACCCAAAGCACTCTTTTGGCCTTCTGGGGTACCAATCATGCATGGGCACACATTCAGGCAAAGCACCCATCACATAAAATTTAATAATAATAATAATAAAATTTAAAAATAAAAGAGAACAATTTTTAATAATTTAAAAAAGAATTCAGATTTTTAAAAAACTACCCCCATGATAAAATGAAGTCAAAACAAAGAAAAAAAAACATATTTTCCAGTCTCTGTCACTAATACAAATCATTATCAGCACTTTCTTTGTGTATATGTACAGTGAACTTATGTGAATGTAGAGGTCAGAGGTCAACCCTGAGACCTGTCACATACTCTTTAGGTCAGGCTGGTTGGCCAGTGTGCTTCACAGATCAGCGTAGAGCTGGGATAGCAGGTGTGTGCCACCACTTTTGGCTTGTTTGTTTGTTTTGTTTTGTTTGAGACAGCGTTTCTCTGTGTAGCCCTGGCTGTCCTGGAACTAGCTCTGTAGACCAGGCTGGCTTAGAAATCACAGAGATCAGCCTGTCTCTGCCTCCTGAGTACTGGAATTAAAAAGGTGTGTGCCACCACCAGCTGGCTTCACTTGTGACCTTTTACGTGGGTGCTGGGGATCAAATTCAGTTCAGCAAGCCCTTTGCCAGTTGAGTCACCTTCCGATCCATACTGTTAACATTTTCTTGAAGATAGAACAGGAAAAATGTATTCCGGGCCCCTAAGACTAGATGTTTGCTGTTTATCTCCTTTGTTGTTCTCACAAGGCGTGTCACATACATGCACACTGTGTTGTACCTTGTTCTTTTTACTGACGAGGAGACCTTCTGTGTGTCAACTTTCTCCTTCTCCTGTTCCTTTGCCTTCTTTTTCTTCCTACTGAACTCAAGGCCTTGAGGTGTGCTCTACCATTAAACTGTACTCAAGGCCTTGAGGTGTGCTCTACCATTAAACTGTACTCCTAGCTCTGCCAAAGCAGGTGGAGGAGATGGCTCACTGGGTGAAGGCCCTGGCCCCAAGCCCAGTGACTGACTGATCCTGGGAGAAGGGGAGGACCAACTTCTGGAAGTTGTCCTCTGACCTCCACAAGTGTGGCATGGATGTACCCTCTCACACTCAGACATTTACACACTAATAATAATAAAGGTTAAAAGAATGGCTGATTAGGTTCAGAGAGTCCAGCTATATCTTTTAAACAGATCTCCATCTAAACCCTTAAACTATTTCTATTTTTTGTTGAAGTACTGCTGTGATAAACACCCATGTGCCTATCTGTATTCTTTGGTTCCACATGTAAGATATACTAACAAGAGAAGGGCCAGATTATCTTCCGATAATCACTGCCACCAGCAACAGTGTGAGCGGGAACTATGTCCTACCCACCCTACTGTACACATCACACTTGACTCATCTTCCTTCTGGGCATGGTGATGTGTGCCTAGGATTGTAGCACTTAGGATGTGGAGGCAGTAGAATCAGGACAAGTCCAGCCTGGGCTACATAGCAGGATCATATCTAAATAAAGAAATAGGACTGAAGGCCGGGCAGTGGTGGTACACACCTTTAATCCCAGCACTTGGGAGGCAGAGACAGGCAGATTTCTGAGTTCGAGGCCAGCCTGGTCTACAGAGTGAGTTCCAGGACAGCCAGGGCTACACAGAGAAAACCTGTCTCGAAAAACTAAAAAAAAAAAAAAGAAAAAAGAGTAATCTTTGAAAAAAAAATCCTGTAAGTCAGGCAGTGGTGGCGCACGCCTTTAATCCCAGCACTTGGGAGGCAGAGGCAGGCGGATTTCTGAGTTCGAGGCCAGTCTGGTCTACAGAGTGAGTTCCAGGACAGCCCAAGCTGCCAGAGAAACCCTGTCTCGAAAAAAAAAAAAAAAAAAGAGTACTCTTTGGCAGCAGACAATTCCCTGAGGAGAGCTCAGCGCTCCGAGCAGGGTGGCTTAGTAAGCTCCAGTTTGCACTGGGGTTTGTGATGAGAACAGCTTATGGTTAGCAAGCGTGTATGGAAACTGCTTTTGTCTGTGACAAGTTCATTATTTTTGCTGAAGGTTACAGGATGTTTTTTTTTTCTTTCCATTTAGCCAGCTATTTTAAGAACACTTTTTTCTTATAAACTAAACAGCGTGTGTGTATATGTGTGTGTGTGTGTCCCCCTCTCTCCCTGTGTGTATTATATTTTCCTTCTTTTTATTTCAATCCTATCTTTATAATTAGTTTTGTAATACCTTAGGGAACATTGTAGATTATGGAGATAAATCCCTTCTGAGATACACCCTGTCCAAACTGTCCCTGGTATCATTCATGCCTCTATGTCTTGGCAAGGATCACCCCACACAGGGACTGCCTCTGAGTCATTCTGTCCAGCCTAGAGCACCCTTGTGCCTTCCCACAAATGTCTTTGAATAGAGAAATTCAGAGTAGGGCGTGGGAACTAGCCAGAGGCTGCAGATCTGCTCTCCTCCTGCCTCTTGGCAGGAAGGGGCTGGAGCAGAGCCTAGCCCCCAGTCTCAGAGAAGCCCTGGCCAGCACAGGACAGCTAAGAGAAAAGCCATCTTCCCCTAAGGAATAACACAAGGGCCTAAGGAACCAAACCTCCTTTCTGTCACACTCAATGAAAACCACAAGTAAAAAGCAAGCAAGCAAGAAAACAAACAAACAAAAACCCATATGACCAATGACTTCGTTAGGGTTTTATTGCTGAAAAGAAATACCATGACCACAGAAACTCTTTTGTTTGTTTGTTTGTTTGTTTGTTTGTTTGTTTTGAGACAGGGTTTCTCTGTGTAGCCCTGGCTGTCCTGGAACTCACTGTGTAGACCAGGCTGGCCTCAAACTCAGAAATCCACCTGCCTCTGCCACCCAAATGCTGGGAGTAAAGGTGTGCACCATCACTGTCCGGCCACAGAAACTCTTAATAAAGGAAAACATTTAACTGGGGCACTGCCTGGCTTATTTTTTAATTTAGTGTGTATGAATGTTTGCCTGAATGTGTGTATGTGTACTACCACACACATGCCTAGTGCCTTTGGAGCCTAGAGAACACTAGGTCTCCTGAAACTAGAATTAAAAACTTGTGAACCCCCAGGCCAGTGCTGGTAACTGAACCTGGTCTTCTAAAAGAGCATCAAGTGCTGAGCCATCTCTCCAGTCCCTTTATATGTGTACATATTTTGGGTTATTTGCTTTGTTTTTATGGACAGTATCTTACTGTGTGTAATCCTGGCTGACCTGGGACTCATGTAGACCACCAGGCTGACCTTGAGCTCACAGAGATCCACATGCTTCTGCCTCCAAAGTGTTGAAATTAGAGGCATGTACCACTATCTTCATAGCCAGCCCCTCTGTCTTTCTGTTTTTGACAAGTGAGTTATAGGATCTGGAAGTGTCTTGGATGGGATTATAATCTGAAAAACTGAACCTGTTAGGATTGCACGAAGGTTTTAGGATATCCCGTTCTACAGCCAAAGAGGTTTTTTGTCAGATTCCTAGAAAATCTAGGGCCAGTGAGTTGGATGGCTAAGCAAGTAAAAGTGCCTACTGACCTGAACCTCAGGGATGGGATTCATATCAGAAGGAGAGATCTAACTCCTGCAAGTTGTCCTCTGACTTCTGCGTTTGCACTGTGGCTTGAATGCATGTGCACCAGCACGCACACACACATATGCACACACACACACATGCACATACATGCAAGAAGATAAATGAATAAAAATGTAATTAATAGAATATTCCTAGGAATTTATCGGTTTACAGCTGGAAAGGAGAAGAAGCCTTAAACAAATGCTATTGTGTTGGAAGTCTTGATTTTCAGCTGGTAAAAAACTTGAACCAGAGTCCTTGGTGAACGGCTCTTTTTTCTTCCCATTGTCCATAATCTCCCCTGGCTGCCTATCCTGCCTCATCCTTTCTGTCCCATGGTGCTCTCAGAGATTAGCTGTGGCAGCAAGCCTCTCCTCAACAGTATTGTTAGGCCATGAGTTGGTCTCACATGTGACTTATTTTTTGTTTCAGCTGGGATGGATGACCTAGGCCAACACCTGAGCCCGAGTCACAGAATGGAGAAGACTGGTTGTAGGCCACTTTTTTTTTTTTTTTTTTTTGGTTTTTCGAGACAGGTTTCTCTGTGTAGCCCTGGCTGTCCTGGAACTCACTCTGTAGACCAGGCTAGCCTCGAATTCAGAAATCCGCCTGCCTCTGCCTCCCAAGTGCTGGGATTAAAGGCGTGTGCCACCACTGCCCGGCTGTAGGCCACTTCTGTGACACACTAGTTCTGGTTCGTTTCTTACGGTCAGCAGTTGGTTTGGGAAGGAACAAAAATAAAATGATTTTTGGATTTCTGGAAATTTCCAGGGGGTTCACCCTACTGACTATCAAATCCTTCCATTGTGGAAATTTCCACTGGTGGTGAGGATGGACGCACAAAGGGACATTTCTCTGTTGATATTAGGTCATCTCCTGAACCATCACTGGCAATATTCTTTTAGCTTTCCTCTCCAGGCACACTGACTGCGGAAGAGTGGTGGCTGGCAATTACATCCAGGAACTTAGGGTAGACTTCCTAGTCTGGCCTGGAGGTGGCGCTGTTCGCACGCGGTCAGTTTAAGACTCCCAAATTAAGACGCTTTCAATGAGCAGCTATTGGTGCTAAGATTCAATCTTATACCTTGCAACAAACCTCTAAATGCCACTTGAGCATCTTTTTTGGTTAAGTCTCTCCTTTTTTAAGAGTTATTTTTATTATTTTATGTGTATGAATATTTTGCTTGCATGCATGTGAGTGCACTGTGTGTGTGAGGTCAAAATGTCCATGGATGCCCTGAGACTGGAGTTACAGACAAGAACTCTTAACTCCGGAGTCACCTCTCCAGCCTTTCTTTTGTGTTTTGATAAATGAGTTTAATTAGCAAGAAAAAACGTGCATCCAAACTGTTAGCATTTCTTCTAGGCTCCGCCCCACAGTTACCTGGCAACAGCTAGGTATGCTTGACTCAGTATAAAAGGGGCTGTTTGCCCCCTCCTCTCTCTCTTACTCTCTTACCCTCTTCACTCTATGCCCCTTTTCTCCCCATTCCCCTCATGGCGGGCCACTCTACCTCCTCCTCCTCCTCCTCCTCCTCCTCCTCCTCCTCCTCCTCCTCCTTCTCTCTCTCTCCCTCTCTCCCCACCCCCACCCCCATCCCCCGCCTTTCTCTGTCTCTACTACCCCTCAACTCCCCTCACCATGCTCTAAATAAACTCTATTCTATACAATACCTGTTGTGAGGCTGGTAACGTGGGGGTGGGTGGGGGTGGGGATGGATGCCTCAGCATGGGCCCGCAGAGGCACCCCCCCCTTACCATTCCACTCCTCCATCAAACATATCTTTGGCTTTTCTTTTTCATAAAACACAAAACAAACGATCTTTGGGGGTGGTGATAACTCAGAATCTATATATAAAAAGACTGGATGAACGAAATTGACTGGATAAAAATTTAGATTTCGGGCTGGAAGGGTGGCTCAGCGATTAAGAACACACACTTGCTCTTGCAGAGGACTGAAGTTTACTCTTAGCACACACGTTGGTCCGTTCATAACTTCTCTAATTCCAGTTCCGGAGGATCCAATGCCTCTGACTTCTGGGTTTCCAAACTCATATGCACATTCCCACACAGACACATAATTAAAAATAAAATAAACCTTCTAAAAAGCCAAATACGGGGCTGTAGAGATGGCTCAGTGGTTAAGAGCACTAGTTGTTCTTCCAAAGGACCCTGGTTCAATCTCTGGCACCCACATGGCAGTTCACAACTTCTGTAATTCCAGTTCCAGGAGATCCAACTCCATCAAACCAGTGCACATAAAATAAAATTAATTATTTTTTTTAAAGCCAAATATCATTTTAAGTCAGAAAAATGAATTTATTTTGCTCTGTGTGTGTGTTTGTGTGTGAATGGGTGTGCTCATGCACACAAGTATTCTATGACTCTGTGTATATCCAACAAGAACAGAAGGGGGTATCAGATTCCATTCAGCCAGTTACAGGGAGTTGTGAGACACTCATATGGGTGGTGGGATCTGAACTTGGATCCTGTGGATGAGCAGGAAGTGCTATTTACCAGTAAACCATCTGTACAACATTCAAATTCCTTCCTTTGATAGCCTACCAGAAATCGAAAGGCAAAATGAGAAAACAATTGTTACTGGGTCAGCAAGATGGCTCAGTGGGTAAAGGCGCGTTTTATCACAGGCCTCGAAGGATGGTTTATCACTTCTCCCTTAGATTTCTTTCCTGGGTGTCCAGGTAGTTACTCTCTTGTTTTTATTTAGTATGGAGGCAGCCATTTCTTTTGTAGCAGGAACCTTGGCAACCAAGGGGACCCTGAACTGACCCATCTGGAGAGACCTCTATTGTTCTTTGTGTCCTATTTTAGGAGGCCTGGTTGGTCATTCCTTCCCAGAGCTCACCTCCTGCCTAACGGTAAGGCAGGCTCCAAGGAGCAGGCTATAGAAGAATAGGACTTACAAAGCAGAGAGAGCGGGGCGGGGCTTTCGTGAAGACGCAAGAATACCACGTGTGAAAACAAAGGGGTGTGAAACACCCGAGTGCGTGTGCGTAGCAGCAAATTTCGGGGAGAGGTGCGAGCTTGGGCCACAAGGGACTTTGCTTGCGCAGATTTCTTTTCTGCTTAGAGCTTTTGGCTCTGGAGGGCTCGACAATATCATTTAACAATTCTCAGCTGAAAAAGACTGATAAATTCACCCAGCTTTCATTTTTTTATAGATAAATACACGCAAGCTATAGAGAATTGAAACTATCTGTCTCTGGTAAAAAGCTTTGGGCAGTACTAGAAGACAGATGGCTAGTCCTGGGACTTCCTCTGCCTCTGATCCTGCGGCATTGCCTAAGGCTATCAAACCCGCTGTTCGCTCAGGTACGGAATTCGGCTTGTCTCTGAGTGAACTACATTTCCCACAATGCATCGGACCAAACTTCCCTCCCACCGCCCAGCTGGATGCTGTTTTCACCAATAGTGGAGCAGGATTTCAGGAACTGTTGTGGACATCCAATGAGAGTGGTGATGGGCGGGCCTCTCCCGTCCATTGTTCTCTCTGCCCCTTGGGCTTGAGCTGAGGTGAATCCAGAGGGGCCGGGCCGGACCAGACCGAGGGGTGCTTTTGCGCGCAGAGAGATAGCGGGAACAGGACCTGGTCCCTGGAGAGGCGAGCGAGAGAGGCAGGTCTGGAGCCGCGCGCCCGGCGGGGAACAGCCAGAGAGACGAGCGAGTAACGGGCCTGGAGCCAGCTCAGGGCAGCTTGGGGGAGGGGCGTCGGTGTCCGCCTCCGGCAGGCTGGACGCTCAACTCTGCGTCCCGATTCCTCGGAGCCCGCGAACTTCCGCTCACACCAGAGCTCCGGGTACAGGCAGCCTAGGAGCGCAGGTTTACACTGGGAAGGGATGCTCGACGACAATCTCGCCGAGCCTCCTCCTTGACCAGATGGGGAAACTGAGGTTCTGAGGGGGCGTGTCGTAGCCAGGTTTAGCGAATGAGCTCTCTAGGCTCTCTAGGTTCAGTGATCCCGGGCTGTCCAGGAAGAATTAGGACGTAGTTGTGTTTCACGTGGTCATTTGGACAAACTGACATTGGGAGCTTCAGTTTTCTTTCTGTTGTTGCCGGTCTGTTTTCATGCGGGGGGGGGGGCACGTTATCTGATTCTATGGTGTAATGGTTTTTAAAAATAAATATTCATTGCTTTCATAATACTTAAATAGTTTTTAATTCCACTGCTTTGAATATTTTGTAGAGCTACTACTCAGGTCTAGGTCCCTCCCCACTTTCCCCGCAATGATCCCTATGTATGTTTATTAAAAAGGAATTGGGCATGGCTGTTCTCAGTACTCAGGAAGCAGGACAGGCAGATCAGGAGTTCGAGGCCAGCTTGGGTTATATAGTGAGATCTTGCTTCAGAAACAAAAGTCAACAGAATGTCTGTAGTGAACGTGGTGGAACATTCTCTTGTTATTATTCCCAAACAGTACAGCATACCAACTATTTACATATTATTTACACTTAGGTATATGTTGTCTAGAGATGATTGAAGGTATTTAGTACACCGTTTTATTTAGAGCACTTGAGTATTTACAAATTCTGGAATCTGGGAGATTCCCCGAGGATAACCTCCTTTGAAATGTAGTCCTAATTAATGCCTTCTAGTGAAGCCAGGAGCATCTTGAGAAATGATCCATTACTGATCATAAAGATGTTCCACGTGATAAGGAGTCATGTTATCTATTAAGTGGCCACTGAGGTTGAATGACTAACCTGTTTGTTAGGTCCCTTGTTCTGAAGGAAGTCTGAACTGATTGAGGGCAGGATATGTCAGTTCTGCTTCCCGCAGCCCAGATCACTGCATTCCCCTACTCTTCTTTTGGTCTTCTGAAAAGAGCAATGCCGTGTGTGTGTGTGTGTGTGTGTGTGTGTGCACGCGCATGTGTGCGCGCACGCTGTAGTTATTATTCTGAGGGTTCCTATACCCCCTTGTTTTGTTTCAATATCTACTAGGGGTTTCTACCCCACTTCAGACCATATTGTTCCCAGAGAAAAGACATAGAAGCCTTTAGATTTATAATAAGCTTAAAAGCATTAGAGTTGGGTAGATATCACCTTCTATGATGTTTTGTCTACTCTGTGGTGATCCCCAAGATGTCACTTGCCATGTTCTGCCTGGGCCACTCCTACTCCATCAGGCCAGCCCTCATGGCCGAGGGCTCATGAACCATTTGCCCTATGGCCACTTTCTTCCTTCTTTTTTTCTCTTCCTGGTCCCTACCTCAGATCCCAAGCCTGGAAACCTTTGCTCCACCCCCTCTCTTCTGCCCAGCCGTCTCTATTAACCAGCCAAGGAGAATTTGGGAGGCAGGGTTTACAGAGCATAATTTGGTGTACATGAGATCTTCTAGTTGAGGGCAACCAGATCTTGGGGCCGCTATTTAGCATTTGAATACATAGTAGCATCAGATTAACCCCCTATGCATGTTTGTGTGTGTGTGTTTGTGTGATATTTCTTTTTTTTTTTTTTTTTTTTAGGTTTTTTGAGACAGGGTTTCTCTTATAGCCCTGGCTGTCCTGGAACTCACTCTGTAGACCAGGCTGGCCTCGAACTCAGAAATCCACCTGCCTCTGCCTCCCAAGTGCTGGGATTAAAGGCGTGTGCCACCACTGCCCGGCTTGTGTCATATTTCTTTCTTTTTTTTGTTTTTAAATCTCTTTCTCTCTCTCTCTCTCTCTCTCTCTCTCTTTTTTTTTTTTTTTTTTTTTGGTGTTTTGAGACAAGGTTTCTCTGTGTAGCCCTGGAACTCACTCTGTAGACCAGGCTGGCCTCGAACTCAGAAATCCGCCTGTCTCTGCCTCTCAAATGCTGGGATTGTGTGATATTTCTTTTGCCATAGAGAGTCACTGTTTTTAGGAGCGAGGCAGCAAGCCTCTGTTGGTTTTGAATGTAAGGAGGCTGCTGTGAGATAGTTTCCTTAGTGATTCTGGTTCTGTGCCTTGTTTTTCAGCAGTGTTTCTTGTGGAGATTGGAGGAAAGACAGCCTTCTCAGAGAGCCTGACTGGAGACAGGTGTGAGGCTTGAAGCCTATGTGACCATCTAGGAAGTTGGACAATGGCAGCTGAAGTGCCAGCAGTGACCACTCCCCTCAGCCCTTTGGTTCAGGTACCTCAAGAAGAAGAAGATGAACAGGCACAGGTTACCACTATGATCCTGGAGGATGATTCGTGGGTGCAGGAGGCAGTGCTGCAGGAGGATGGCCCTGATTTGGAGCCCTTTCCCCAAAGTGCTGGAAAAGGCAGCCCCCGGGAGGAGGCTACAGCCGAGGGGCCTCAGGGTGCGCTTGTCCGATTTCGGGAGCTCTGTCGGCGCTGGCTGAGACCAGAGGTGCACACTAAGGAACAGATGCTAACTGTGCTGCCAAGAGAAATTCAGGCCTGGCTGCAAGAACACCGGCCTGAGAGCAGCGAGGAGGCCGTGGCCCTGGTGGAAGACTTGACCCAGCCTTTTCCTCACACTGGTAAGACGAAGAACCACGCAGGGAGAGGGCGGGAACCTTTGAGGTGGAATGGTGTCAGGGTTTGATGTGTGTGTGCAGGAGTGAATGGTCTTCCAGCAGACTGGGAGATGGCACTTGTCTTTCCTGCCGTCTTTGCAGCATTCAGCAAGCTCCTAGCTCTTTTAATGCCCTCACCCTGTGCAGAGGCAGCTCCAAAGTTTCAGTCTGAGGGACTTGAGGACTGTTCTTAAAGCTCCATTTACATACTAAACAGGGCTTTCACGTGTTTATCCCAGGGGTTGGGAAGTTTACTGAGATCAGGGGATAAAGTTCTATGGTAAATAAAATGCTTCCCTAGTATGCACAGGAGGTTATCTGGAAAGTAGTTTTCTGTTTGTGATTTTTAATTTTTCTTGCTATAGAGAAAAAGTGTTTCTTCTTCCTCTTCTTTCTTCTTTCTTCTGCTTCTTGATAGGGTCTCATTATGTAGCTCTGGCTGGCCTAAACTCACGATGTAGACCAGGCTGGCTTCAAACCCACAGAGATCTGCCTGCCTGCCTCTGCCTCAAGAATAAGACATTCTTCCCTTATGAGGAACAGAACATTTCTGTTGGTTTGCAGATAAAAGCACAAAAGGGACCTCTGTAACCCACCCCTTGGTTCCTTCGGTTGGCTGTAATCTTTCAAATAGCTCCAGCAATTAGAATAAAAGCATGCAATTTTTTTCAAAATGGTCATTTTATGAAACCATGATAAACAACAAGTAAATTGTCTGGGTTTTCTGTGGTGTGATGTCATCTTAGATCCTTTAAAGAGTAATTGGCCAGGCTTGGAAGGGCACACCTATTATCGTAGTACTTATAATTGAGGCAGGAGGATTGCAAGCTAGGTCTTCGTAGATAGAATAGATTCCATCTGGAGAAAAAAAAAAGGTAATTGCAGACAAGCTCTTTCCAATGGTTACTGTATTTACCTGCTGTGTTAGTACTGAGTTCTGGACCCCTGTCTCCTTAGCTATATTCTCTGTGCATTCGGCCTTGGGCTGTAAACTGTACTCACTTGATTATCAGGTATCTACCTGAGTTCTGCCTTTCCCCTAGGATGATTTCAGGACCCTTAGGATGTGGCTGCTTTGTGCTGATGACATACTTCAGGAATTCAGAAGGGAACGGAGAGAGGACAGGCCAGGTCAGAGAAGGCTTCATAGAAGACATGGACCATGAGTAGGAAGGAGGTTGCAGACTGGAGTAGAAATTGGAAAGTCACAGGATGCGGAGGAAGCTGACCGCTGAGAGGAGCTGTAGGCAGCCAAGGCTCTCAAGTGGGGGAGCAGAAGCAGTAGGTTTCTTCAGATTCAGAGCCGGTGAGGCAGGCTTGCTGACGGGAATGGAACGTGTTTTCAGGAAGTTATGTGGGAGTTTGGGGGAAGGGAGGATGGAGGTTTGAATGAAATGCCATTGGCCTCAGCAGGTTCTTGATCTAGGGCCTGTGGGGCACAAGAGGAAGCTGAGCTTGGCAACAGGATGTAGGTTTGATTAGGTGGGAGAGAGGTGGGCAGCAGTCAGGAAGCAGCCTGCTCATGGGGGTGTGCAGTGACGAGGACGGGATGTGTGAGAAAGGACTAGCGTGAACAGCATCCCTGGAGTGCTTCCTCCGGCCCTCAGTCGGCCTGAAGGTAAGTGAATTATTGTCCTTAGAGGAGGTGGGACCCACTTTAAGATCACGCAGTCGGTGTGAGGCAAAACCAAGACAACTCATGTTCTTAAGCATGTCATCACATGAGGGGTCCTGACAATTCCTAGTGAGGTGCTGGAAGGAGGAGATCCCAACAGGGATTATGGCAGCGTGACTCTGTACCATCCAGTCTGGAGGACTTAGCCAACTGGGAAGGGAGAGCATGAGGAGAGGGTAGGACAACAGCCAAGGACTAAGAGATATGGAGAAGTCTGTCCTCAGAAGAAAAGTCCGGGCTTAGAGGACTGACTGAAACTAGCTCCTCACTGGGCACCTTAGATGAGTGGGATTGTCACTTGACGGATAGGAAGTCAACAGAGTCACTCACACAGCTGTCCTTCTGTAGAGCCAGGATTCAAACTCAGGTCTGTTTGCTTCAGCATGGGTTTATGGGCACTAAGTTTTATTTGAAGTGAAGAGTTTTAATTTCTTTGACTTTGACAGATAATGTCCTTAGGGGTGTGCTTGAGATCAAGCCTAGGAACTGGATCATGTGAGGCAAGTATCAGTGAGCTATACCTACACCCAGTGACTTAGGTAATCAATTCATCTTTGAAATGGGATCTTGTGAGAGACAGGTAGATTTCTGAGTTCCAGGACAGCCTGGTCTACAGAGTGAGTTCCAGGACAGCCAGGGCTACACAGAGAAACCCTGTCTCAAAAAGCCAAAAAAATAAAAAATAAAATAAAAAGAAAGAAAAAGAAAGAAAGAAAGAAAGACAGAAAGAAAAAGAAATTGGATCTTGTGTATTCCAGGCTGGTCTAAAGTTGGTATGTAGTTAAGGATAAACTTGAACTTAAAAAAAAATTTTTTTTTTACTTAATTTTATGTGTATGGGTGTTTTGCCTGCATGCATGTATGTGCACCGTGTATGTGCCTGGTGCCCTCAGAGGTCAGAAGAAGGCATCGGATCTCCTGGAACTGTGTTTACAGACCACACTCTGAGCTGACAAGTGGGTGCTGGGAATCGAACCTTGGTCCTCTGGAAGAGCAGCCAATGCACCAAGCTGCTAAGCCATTTACAGCCCCACTTTGAACTTTTTGTTTTGTTTTGTTTTTTTGTTTTATCAAGACAGGGTTTCTCTGTGTAGCCCTGGCTGTCCTGGAACTCACTCTGTAGAGCAGACTAGCCTCGAACTCTCGAACTCAGAAATCCGCCTGTCTCTGCCTCCCAAGTGCTGGGATTAAAGGCATGCGCCACCACCGCCCGGCTTTCCTGGGTTCTAAGTTTTGATTTTGTGAAACAAAATGGGGTCAGGTTCAAACCTGGCAAAACATAGGCAGGGATACTTCTGAGTCTTCAAAGGAAGATTGGTTGGACATCATCTTAGATCTAGGGAAATACTTCTGCTTCTCAGGTTCTCTCTGCTGGTCTCCATTTGATAACACATTGTGCCCTTCTTCCTCATAGCTGCTCACAGGAATCTCTACATTTTCCTTCATTCTTCTCAGACATTGACTGCCTGATACCAGCGGCCTCTATTCTGTTTGTTACGATAAAGTCTTACCAGGAAGGGGCATTTCTAGGCCCGGTCAGTCACTGTGTAATATTTGACTAAGAGGCCCCTTAAAGTGTCCTGTGACTCCAGTTAAAACCATCCCTCTCTTATAGTTCACGTGTAAAGTTCATCTCTGTTAGTTCAAGTGTCCCATGGGTTTTAATTCCATTACAAGCCCTAAGTCAGGCTTTGGGGTTTCCTGACTGAATCTTTCCAGTGGCCTCTCAACTAAACCTCTACCCTCCTTGCTGCTCCTCAGATTCCTCCACACCTCCCAGAGCAGCCCGCCTGCAGCTCCACAGGTTTCTCCTCTCCATCTTCTGTGGGACGTTTGCAATCTCTTTGTCTTTGTGTTTTTGTTATTTGCTGGCTTTTTGTTTTGAGATGAGGCCTCACTTCACTATATATTGTGTCTAGCCTAGGCTGATCGTGAGCTCATCCTCCTGACTTAGTCTTTTGACTTTTTAATCAATCTTGTTTTTCTGTTTATATAAATCTTACTTCTTTTAGGAACTTAACAGAAGCCCCAAAGGCCAGGGACCTTACCCACTCTCCTTGTTCTCCTTCTCAGTTTCCTCTCACAGTGAGGACTCAGTGAGTGTTGTTGGGACACT
The DNA here is from genome assembly GCF_004785775.1 of Grammomys surdaster. Classification (NCBI taxonomy): domain Eukaryota; kingdom Metazoa; phylum Chordata; class Mammalia; order Rodentia; family Muridae; genus Grammomys; species Grammomys surdaster. Next base: position 3,225,210 of record NW_021620849.1, read on the forward strand.
TTTGCATTTACAGGTTGAGAGACCCTTACTTGCTTATTCTGTCAAGGAAACGGACAGATAGCTAGCTAGCTCTTTCCAGACTTTTTTTTTTTTTTTTTTTTTGGTTTTTCGAGACAGGGTTTCTCTGTGTAGCTCTGGCTGTCCTGGAACTCACTCTGTAGACCAGGTTGGCCTCAGAAATCCGCCTGCCTCTGCCTCCCAAGTGCTGGGATTAAAGGCGTGCACCACCACTGCCCGGCTTCTTTCCAGACTCTTAATTCCACAAACGAGGAACCTTATTTCTGCATCTCCAGCCACCTTCCCCCAGACAGAGTCTCAAAGCCCAGGATGGACTCAGATACTCTTGAGTTGCTGACGATGGCCTTGAACTTCTGATCTTTCTACCTTTGCCTCCCTAGAGCTGAGATCATAGGTGAGTTCTTCCATGTCCAGATTATACAGTGCGGGGACCAGCCCTGGGCTTGGTCCATGCTAGGCAAGTACTCTGAGCTGCGTCTTTAGCTTCCAGTCTACCTTTAGAAACAAGGAAAGATTTGCTTTTATTTTTAATTATGAGCGTCTTATTTTTAATTATGTGCGTCTGTGTGCCCTGACACATGAAAACCTGGGATCCTGCAGAGGCCAGAAGAGGAACTCAGATCTCCTGGAGCAAGAATTTTATGCAGCTGTGGGTACTAGGAGCTGAAGTTCTCTGGAAGAGCAGTGGAAATTAACACTTTTAACTGTTAAGCTATGTCTCTAGGTTCATGTCTGCCTTTTCTTGAGAATGCCAAGCTAAGATTTTATTTTATTTGTTTATTTATTTTTGTCTTTAGAGACAGTGTTTCCTCTATGTATCCCAGGCTGGCCTGGAATTCAAGAGATTCACCTGCCTCTGCCTTCAGAGTGCTAGGATTAAAGGTGTGTGCCACCATCACCCAATTACGAGTTGATTTTAAAGAAGTGTTTTCATTTTCAATTCTATATATGGATGTGTGTTTGTGCAGGAGTACATATATATGAGTGCAGATGCCCATAGAGGCAGAGAGGGGGTCAGCTGCCCTAGAGTAGTTACAGGTTGCAAGCCTTCTGACATCAGTACGGGAACCCAACTCAGGTCTACTGCAAGTATGAGCCTTTAACCACTAAGCCATCTTTCCAACCCCTAAGTTTTGATTTTGTAAAACAAAATGGGGTCAGATTCAAACCTGGCAAACCATAGGCAGGGATACTTCTGAGTCTTCAAAGGAAGATTGGTTGGACATCATCTTAGATCTAGGGAAATACTCAGGTCAGTGGGCAAGCCCAGCAGCTTACCTCCATCAAAGAATTGTCTTAGCCTGCAGTGTCTGCACTCTCAGAAGCTCCCTCACTCACACCCAGCATGTATGTAATACCTACCAGTAAAGGTACTTCAGATAGCAGAGTTCTGAGTGTGGAAGTGCTCCCCACTTCTCAAATTACAGAGGCTCAGGAGACAGTCCCGTGTCGTGTTGGGTAGCCCTTTCTCTTGGTGACCTAGACCAGCCACAGGTGTGAGACAACCACCTTCACTTGACTAGACAAGGTTGGAGTTGGAAATCTGCGTTACAGAGAATTGTCGTTTGTAGGGGAGCACAGGATGAGCAAGGTCTGGTTGATGGAGAACGAGACTGGGCGACCTCAGAATAAAGCGGGGAGGAGCTGGCTCAGCAGCTGAGAATACTTACTGCCCGTGCAGAGGACCCAGCTTTGGTTTCTAGCACCCAGATAACAGCTCTCAACTATCTGTGGCTCCAGTTCCAGGGGGGTTGATGCCCTTTTTTAACCTTCTGGGAAACAGGCATGCATATGGTACATATATGCACCTGCAGGCAAATGCTCATAAAACAAAATCTCAGGATGACATCACTGCTCTTGGGGGAGGCAACCTCTTGAGTGACTTAGGGTTTGTATGAGATTGACCACAGTGTCCTTGTTTGATGGCTCTGTTTTTAGTCCACTACAGACCTGTTAAAAGACCACTTATATAAAGCAATAGTTAACTTCTGTAACTGGTTACAGATTATTATTGATGTAAAAAACCGAATCCTTGTGGATTGGTTTATTGTCTCTCTATTTGGTTTTTTCCCCCTCAAATGCTTTGGGGAATGGAATTCAGGTTTTCTAGAAAAGTCCTGCATTTACAGTTAAGAGCACTGGCTGTTCTTCCAGAGGACCAAGGTTTAGTTTCCAGCACCCACATGGCAGTCCACAACTGTATGTAAATCCAGTTCCAGGGGATCTGACACTCTCACATTGACATACATGCACCTCACATGTACTCACACATACATACAAAACACCAATGCACATGAAATAAAAATAAATTTTAAAAAATTATTTGTCTTTTGGTTGGAGAGGGAGTGGTTAAAAGCACTTCCTGAAGACCTAAGCTTGGTTCCCAGCACCCACATCAGGTGACTCACAGCCGCTTGTAAGTCCAGTTCCAGGGAGTGAGGTGTAGTGGCACACATCTGAAATCTTAGCAGTCAGGAGGTGGAGCAGGACGATTCTAAGTTAGAGCAGCCTGAACTCCATAGGAAGTGGAAGTCCTTTGAGGAAGGAAGCCCAATGGTTGTGCATCTGCCTGCATACTTAAGCCCTGGGGTAAATCCTAGCCCCTGGCCCTCTCCCAGAATTGTCCAAATATTTTACATTTCAATAGTTAGCAGTTAAACTATCCCATGTGTTTCAGACCTGAGGTTAGAAGTCATTTATCAAGTTCATGGCCCTAATATTTAAATTCCAGTAATTCTTGGTGTAAAATGGGGACAGTTTACCTCTGAACTGTTAATTCTTCTAGAGTTCATCAATCTTTCTGTGAGATCATGAGACTGAGAAAGACGGTTAGGGAAGGGACCAGTGAACTCATGCCCCAGGCAACTCCAGGCCAGTGGCCTCAGAGTCAGAGTGAACCCCCTCTCTAGCTCCCTCTTCCTTCCTTCCTTCCTTCCTTCCTTCCTTCCTTCCTTCCTTCCTTCCTTCC
>NW_021620849.1:3228205-3230705 GCF_004785775.1 Grammomys surdaster
TCCTTCCTTCCTTCCTTCCTTCCTTCCTTCCTTCCTTCCTTCCTTCCCTCCCTCCCTCCCTCCTTTCTTTCTTTCTTTTTTTCTTTCCTTTCTTTTCTTTTTCTTCTTTCTTTTCTTTCTCCTTTCTTTCTTTCTTTCCTTCCTTCCTTTCTTTCCTTCCTTCCTTTCTTTCCTTTCTTTCTTTTCTTTTTATTCTTTCTTTTCTTTTTTCTTTTTTATTTCTTTTCTTTCTCCCTTCCTTTCTTCCTTCCCTCCCTCCCTTCCTCCCTCCCTCCTTCCTTCCTTCCTTCCTTCTTTTTTTGAGAAAGAGTTTCTTTGTGTAACATCCCTGGCTGTCCTAGAACTTGCTTTGTAGACCAAGCTGACCTCAAACTCACAGAGATTCACCTGCCTCTGTCTCCCGAGTACTGGAACTAAAGGCATATATCACCAGGCTCAGCTTGAAGTAACCCTCCCTTGATAGATACATTGGTCTCATGGAATTCCATTATCCCAACTCATGGTACTGGTAGATATCAAAGGGAAGGAAAGGGGAATTATTAGTCTCAAAATTGATAGATGCCTGATAATGGTCACACCTGGTAGCACACACCTATAATCTCCGTGCTGCTGAGGCTGAGGCAGGAGGATCATGAATCTAGGTCAAAGTGGGCTACATAGTGAGTTCCAGGCAAGATCTTCAACCATCAGTACAGTGTTTGTCCCCCTGAGCCAGCAGCATCAGAACTGTTAAAAATGAAAATTGTACTCCAGAGCCAATGAGTGAGGAACTTTTAAGGGTGGAATCAGCCCTCTGGGGTCTTACAAGCCCTGCAGGTGATCTTAGCTTACGCCCTAGTCTCCTAACCATTGTGCCAGGTCTCTGGGTTTTAAACTTGGCAGATGTTGAAATTACCCAGGGACCTAGAGTCCAGGCCAAGGGTGTTAGAGACTGAACCCAGTGCCTTCCATATGCCAGGCATGTGCTCTACTACTGAATGACACCCTAGTTCCCATGTAGAGGTTTTCGGGGGCTCCATAGGTGGTTCTGTAATGCAACTATCTGGCAATGTGGTTTTTTACCTCAAAGGATGGTCCTTAGAACAATGGCATTAATATCGGCAGGAAGCTTAGGAGAAATGCACACAGTCAGTCTTACTCCAGCCCCACTGAAGCAAAATACACATGTAACTAGATCTCTGGGTGCCTCTTGTACACCTTTAAGAATGAGAAGCCTGCTGGGCGGTGGTGGCGCATGCCTTTAATCCCAGCACTTGGGCGGCAGAGGCAGGCGGATTTCTGAGTTCGAGGACAGCCTGGTCTACAGAGTGAGTTCCAGGACAGCCAGGACTACACAGAAAGGCCCTGTCTCGAAAAACCAAAAAAAAAAAAAAAAAAAAAAGAATGAGAAGCCTGTCTTGTATTAAAGAGGAACAGGGGTTATGACATTCATACCCGTTCTTGCCCCACAGATGAGCCAAAGAATCGCAGCTTCGCTCTGCAGCCATCTTGAAGATCTTGTGATGTTCAGTGGCAACAACCAGCTGGTTATCTATTTGAAGTTTGCTGTACAGCTAACTATCCCTCAATGACATGTACATATTCTCATAGGCTGTCTGTGTGTCTGTGTCTGTCTGTCTGTCTGTCTGTCTGTCTCTCTCTCTCTCTCTCTCTCTCTCTCTCTCTCTCTCTCTCTGTGTGCGCACATATTCTATAGTGTACATGTAGAAAACTTACTTTCAGGAGCTGTTTGTCTTTCTACTACGTGGGTGGGTTCTGGGTAACAAAATTAGGTCATCAGGCTTGGTGGAAAGCATCTACCTGCTGAGACATCTTGGTGTTCTCCTTCCTCCTTTAAGGCGAGGGCTGTGTGTAGCTTAGGTCTTGAACTCACTGTGTCTATAGCCAGGGATAACCTTGGCTTCCTGATCTTTTGCCTCCCTCTTGAGTGCTGGTCTTTCAGGCATGAGCCACCATGCCAGGTTGATAGGTTCTGGAGATCAAACCCAGAGCTTTGTGCATACTAAGTAAGCATTCTACCTCACTATGCTACCTGGACAGCTATTATTTGTTTATTTGTTTATTTATTTATTTATTTATTTGGTTTTTCGAGACAGGGTTTCTCTGTATAGCCCTGGCTGTCCTGGAACTCACTCTGTAGACCAGGCTGGCCTCAAACTCAGAAATCCGCCTGCCTCTGCTTTCCAAATGCTAGGATTAAAGGCGTGCGCCACCACCCAGCCAACTCATATTCATTTTTGTTAGCACATGAGAGGTAGCACTGTTAGAGAGGTAGACTGTGTTGAAACTTCACTTCTTACGGTTGAAAAGGTGGGTCAGCTGTTAGGAGGGCATACGGCTCGATAGTTCAGAAGACCTGAGTTTGGTTCAGCACCGATATCAGGTGGTTCCCAAGTGCGTATAACTCTGATTCCAAGAGAATCCTAAGTCTCAAGGCTCCCTAGGTACCTGCACTCACATATACATTACCACACAATATATATAATTCAAAATTATAAAA
>NW_021620849.1:3233205-3249119 GCF_004785775.1 Grammomys surdaster
AAAGGCGTGCGCCACCACCGCCTGCCATAAAGACATATTTTTTTTAAAGATTTTATTTATTTATTATATATGAGTACACTGTAGCTGTCTTCAGACACACCAGAAGAGGGCATCAGATCTCATTACAGATGGTTGTGAGCCACCATGTGGTTGCTGGGATTTGAACTCAGGACCTCTGGAAGTGCAGTCAGTGCTCTTAACCACTGAGCCATCTCTCCAGCCCAATAAAGACATATTTTTAAGGGAGCTACACCTCTGAATATCAGGAACAAAGTCTAGAGGCTCACAAGGATGGGTTTGCTTGGTATTGAGGGTCGTAGCAGGCAGTGTGCAGTATAAGCAGCACTGTTGACAACTTCTTGGCAGCATAATGTTTCTGGCAGTCATTAGTTCCTAATGGTTTGTATTTCTTTGGGTGTACCTAGTATCTGTTGGGCCATTAAAGCAATACACGGTTCAGCAAACAGTTTCATAGAGCACAGTATAGTCCAGGTTTGTGGCTGTTCCTCACCAAGCTTCATCCTGTGGTAGATTTTAGGCTCTTTCTCAATAATTTCTTAAATCAAAATGTTTGTCAAGTATTAGTAGGGGGTTTGACATTTTCTTTTAAATATATTTCTTTATGTATATGATTGCTTTGTCTGTTTGTATATCTGTTCCAAGTGCATGCCTAGTGTCCACAGAGGCCAGAAGAAGGCATCTGATCCCCTAGAACTGAGTTTCAGGAAGTTATGCACCACTGAGTGGGTACTGAGAATCAAACCCAGGTCTCCTTGGAGAGAAGCCAGTGCTCTTAATCACCCAGCCATCTCTCCAGCCCTGGGTTTGACATTTTCAAGGAAAATAAATGTTTTGTGTCACTAGCCAAGGCTCTAGGCTCTTACTACAGGCAGATTTGATGGCTCTTTAACTGTTTACTGACTTGTTACAGTCACTCTGGGTTAGTCACCCAGACTCTGCACTGCAAGGGCTAATTGATACTGTCTTCCCTAATTGTCAAGGGTAAACACCAAATGAATTTTAATGAGATTGTTGTTGCTGCTGTTGTTGTTTTAAGATGGGGTTTCTTGGTGTAGCCCTGGCTGTTCTGTTCAAAGTGAGTTCTGGAACTCACTTTGTAGACCAGGCTGGCCTCTAACTCAACAATTTACCTGCCTCTTCGTAACAAGTTCTGGAATTAAAGGCATGTGCCATCACCACCCAGCTCTATAGTCTCACCCTTTTTTTGTTTTGTTTTTTTTGTTTTTTTGTGTTTTGTTTTTTGAGACAGGGTTTCTCTGTGTAGCCCTGGCTGTTCTGGAACTCACTGTGTAGACCAGGCTGGCCTTGAACTCAGAAATCCGCCTGCCTCTGCCTCCCAAGTTGTGAGCCACTGTGTGGATGCTGGGAATCGAAAATTTAAAGAAAATTTCATAAACATCTGTGCCACACACACGTCTTACCCACAGAAGCTTAAGAGGTTATCATGTTCCTGGAACTGGAGATACAGGTGTGAGCCACCATGTGATTGCTGGGAATTGAACCCCAGACCTTTGAAAGAGCAGTCAGTGTTTTTAACCACTGAGCCATTAACACTGAGCCATCTCTCCAGCCCAGTATCGGTTTTTGTTATTGTTTTGTTTTTGAGACAGGATCTCACTGGGTTGAAGCTTGCCATGTAGGATATAGTCTGGCTGGTCAGCAAATCCTCAGGATCTGCCTGTCCCTGCTTCCTTAGCACTGAAATTACAAGCACACACCTCCACAGCTATGTTTTATGTGTGTTCTGGGAGTCAAGGCCAGGTCCTGATGCTTGCCAAGCAAGTACATTACCAACTAAGCCATCATCTCCCAGTCCTCTTTATTTTCATTTAAAAATATTTGTGGGGCTGGAGAGATGGCTCAGCGGTTAAGAGCACTGACTGCTCTTCCAGAGGTCCTGAGATCAATTCCCAGCAACCACATGGTGGCTCACAACCGTCTATAATGAGATCTGATGCCCTCTTCTGGTGTGTCTGAAGACAGCTGCAGTGTACTCATATATACATAAAATAAATAAATAATTCTTAATAAAAATAAAAATATTTGTGTGTGTGTGTGTTAGCATATGTATGGAGATCAGTGGACAACTTGCTGGAGTTGGTTCTCTCAGGTTATCAGACTCGGTGGCAAGCACCTCCCAGCCATGTTGGTTTCTCTTTCTCATCACAGTGGAAATTGAGCAGATATTGTATGTTTTTCTTCCTTTCAGATTTTGAGATACAGAGTGAGAATGGGGAGAACTCAAACCAAGACATGTTTGAAGATGTAGAATCACATGAGATGTTCTTGAAAATCCCTGGAGGGGAAGGTGGTCCGCCGTCGGATGGGGAGAGTGACTTTGAGAGAGACTGTGGCTCTGGAGGAGCCCAGGGAAATGCCCCAGGTGGGGACCACGGGGACGTGCCGTCCGAAGGACGGGAAGTTGGCCAGCTAATAGGCCTTCAGGGCACCTACCTGGGTGAGAAGCCGTATGAATGTCCCCAGTGTGGAAAAACTTTTAGCCGGAAATCCCACCTCATCACCCATGAACGGACCCACACAGGAGAGAAATACTACAAATGTGACGAATGTGGGAAGAGCTTTAGTGACGGTTCCAACTTTAGTAGACACCAAACGACGCACACCGGAGAGAAACCGTACAAATGCAGGGACTGCGGGAAGAGCTTTAGCCGGAGTGCGAACCTCATCACACACCAGAGGATCCACACGGGCGAGAAGCCTTTCCGGTGTGCGGAGTGCGGCAAGAGCTTCAGCAGGAGCCCCAACCTCATCGCTCACCAGCGCACGCACACGGGTGAGAAGCCGTACTCGTGCCCCGAGTGTGGCAAGAGCTTTGGCAACCGGTCCAGCCTCAATACTCACCAGGGAATTCACACTGGGGAGAAGCCCTACGCGTGTAAGGAATGTGGCGAGAGCTTCAGCTACAACTCCAACCTGATCAGACACCAGAGAATCCACACGGGAGAGAAGCCGTACAAATGTACCGAGTGCGGACAGAAGTTCAGCCAGAGCTCGGCGCTCATTACCCACCGGAGGACACACACGGGGGAGAAGCCGTATCAGTGCAGCGAGTGCGGCAAGAGCTTCAGCCGCAGCTCCAACCTGGCCACCCACCGGCGCACCCACCTGGTGGAGAAACCCTACAAGTGCGGGGTGTGCGGCAAGAGCTTCAGCCAGAGCTCCAGCCTGATCGCACACCAGGGCATGCACACCGGGGAGAAGCCCTACGAGTGCCTGACGTGCGGCGAGAGCTTCAGCTGGAGCTCCAACCTCATCAAGCACCAGCGGATCCACACCGGCGAGAAGCCCTACAAATGCGGAGACTGTGGGAAGTGCTTCAGCCAGCGCTCGCAGCTGGTGGTGCACCAGCGGACTCACACGGGCGAGAAGCCCTACAAATGCCTCATGTGTGGCAAGAGCTTCAGCCGGGGCTCCATCCTGGTGATGCACCAGCGAGCGCACCTGGGAGACAAGCCCTACAGGTGCCCCGAGTGCGGGAAAGGCTTCAGCTGGAACTCGGTCCTCATCATCCACCAGCGCATACACACCGGGGAGAAGCCCTACCGGTGCCCCGAGTGCGGCAAGGGCTTCAGCAACAGCTCCAACTTCATCACACACCAGAGGACTCACCTGAAGGAGAAGCTTTACTGAAGCTTTACTCACCTGAAGGAGAAGCTGTGCTGACTCTGACGGCAGGATGCCCACAGTGCCCCCCACCCCCATGTTGTCCCCTTAAAAGAACCATTTTTCCTAAATACTCTGTGAGTTTTTGCCAGAACCATACCCTGTTTGTCCTCATTTCTAGGACACCGTTATCCTGTTAGAATATCCTGCAGTTCAAGAATGGAGTGTAGGAGTGGAAGGTTGGAAGTCGGGTCTTTTCGATTCCATTTCACGACGTGATTGCCTCCTCCCCTTTAAATTCCTCTGTGCTTCTGTTGCCTTGAAATGGGGAAATACTTCTCCAAATGTAACGGACACTTTGGTCTGCAGGCCTAGGTTGAGCCCTCAAAGAAATCCTGAACATCTGTGTGGCCCTGACTGCTTTGCTATCACATTGTCCCACTAAGGTGTCCTCCCCGCTGCCAGCGTCCCAGGCTTCCCTCCCCGTGTCAGACTCCATCTTGCTAGCTTTTGTGTTGGGTCAGGGTGATAGATCTTCTCTAGCTCTGAGTAATCTGTAGCAAGCCAAAGCCCTTTTCTGGTTTCAGAACACAGTCTGGGGAAGTATGGCCTGGGACTAATGTCCCACTGTCTCTGCCAGTGGTAAGAGGGACAGTGACTAACAGGAAGGATATCAGCTTGGATTTGTGTGTCTGCTTCTGTTTTTCCATGCAGTCCTGTGTTAAGTTGCTGTGTGGGAGCACATTTGGACACACACGGTTTTGTGTTGAGAGCGTGAGTCTGCTGACCTCCAGCTGTCTCGTCATGGGAAATGCTCGTGTGCGCTGTGCACTGTGCATGCATTTCCAAATCACTCGTGTACTTCTTTGCCCCCGTCCATATTTAACACACACATACACACACACACACAGAGTGTATGTATCCCATAGAGCTCAGCCCTGAACTTATGATGTATTTGAGGATGACTTTGAACCTCTCTGATCCTCCTGCCTCCACCTTCTGAGTGCTGGGATTACCAATAAGTGCCAACATCCCCAGTTTATGCAGTGTTGGGGTTGAATTTATGCTTCGTGCATGCCAGGACATCACACTGCTAAGCCACATCCTTAGTCCTTTACGTCTTTCAGTGTGTGTGTGTGTTGAAGTGTGTGCAGGTACTTATGGAGGCCAGTGGTTAACCTCCAGTGTCATTCCTAAGGCACCGTTCACCTTGTTTATCGAGAGACAGTCTCTCTCATTGGACCTGGGACTCTGCTCAGGCTAAGCTCCTGGCTAGACATCCCGGGAACTGCCTCTCCAGTGCTAGGGTTACAAGCCCATGCCACCACACGTGGCCTTTAGCGGAGGTGCTGGGTGGGTCTGAGATCCTTGAGCTTTTACAACATGGACTGTACCAGTCGAGCTATCCCATATCATTTTAACTTCATCCATGTGGATCTAGCATACTATCCTGCAGGTTTTGAATGCCAAGGCCGCTCTTTTTAAGGAAGTGTCAATTTTGAGGATATTAGAAATCTCATTGTGGGGCTTATGAAATGGCTCAGCGGTTAAGAGCACTTACTGCTCCTCCAGAGGCCCCTGGTTCAATTCCAGCACCTGCATGACAGCTCACATGTGAAACTTCAGTTCTAGGGGATCTGATGGCCTCTTCTGATGTCCATTGGTACGATCTGCACATGGTGCATATACATATATGTAGGTAAAACACATACACACACACACACACACACAAAAGAATCTTTCACAATAGAAAGGAAGGATGGAATTCCCTGGTTTGGATTGGTCTTGAATCAGGAGTTTGTCCTGCGGACCCTCAGTTAATCTCAGTCACTACCAACCAGGGCCTTATTCTTAGGATCCCAGCACATGAAAGCTAAAGACAGGAGTGCTGACTGGAGAGGGCGTTGTTGTTAATGTTATAAGGAGGGAGGGAGTAGACACAGAATCCTGAGATATGAGAACTTATCAGTGATACTTAGGAGGTTTACACTTGGAAGGGGCATTTTTTTTTAAAGGACATTGAATATTGCCAAGTAGGGTCTCATTCATTTCCTGACTCTGCCTTTAAAAAAGAAATAAGGATGAGCTATGAAGTTCAGACTAGCCTACTTATAAACCTCCTATCTCAGCCTCGATTGCTGGGATTACATGCCTGGGTTTCTATGACCAGTTCCCGAGGCTTGTCCTCTAATGTGTGTTAAAAACTTGAATTTGGCCAGGTATAGTGGTGCATGCCTTTAGTCTCAGTACTTGGGAGCCAGAAGCAGGCAGGTCTCTGTGAGTTCAATACTAGCCTGGTCTACATAGTGAGTTAGTTCCAGGACAGTCAGGGTTACATAGTGAGACCCAGGGGAAAAAATAACTTGACCTCGACTGTTAGCAAACCTGTACCTCACTTCCGTGTCCTATCCACCCTCCACTGCAGCTGAAAATAACCTAAGGCTTGCAGGAAACAAAAATCAGTTGTTTCAAAGAACGTATCATTGGCTGGGCGGTGGTGGCACATGCTTTTAATCCCAGTACTTGGGAGGCAGAGGCAGGTGGATCTCTGAGTTTGAGCCCAGCCTGGTCTACAGAGTGATTTCCAGGACAGCCAGGGCTACACAGAAAAACCTTATCTAGGAAAACCAAAGCAGAAAGGAAGGAAGGACAGATGGACATATTATTGGGTTAGTCTTATCGCTGCTGTTTGTGAACCATCCGTCATGTTTGTCACCCAAGCCAGGCGTGGTGCCTCTGCTTATGAACCCAGCACTTGGATGCAGAGGTAGGAAGGTCACAAGTTGGAGGCCAGTGTGAACTATAAGTCCAGGCCAGCTTTAGCCACCTGTCTTGCTTGGCACATCTGGCTAAGGAATGCAACAGCATTGAGAATCATCTGTATTCAGATTCAGTTCATGTAGACAGCAAGGAAGTTCTTAGCAGGGATGGTGGTAGACTGTGAAACCGAGTAGGTGTTAGGTCCCTCACCAACCCTGTCCCCTTTGCTTATTTGGTTATCATTCATTGGAGGCAGTGTCATCGCTGTTTTCGATGTTAGGAAAACTATAAAATTGTATTAGGTGCCAGATAACAGAGATTTGGATGTATCCATGGAGGTGCAAGAGCTCCTGACATAAAGGCAGCATAGCTAGAGTAGTTTCCCAGCCGACACCAAGTTTCTCATGTAGCCCACACTGGTCTTAAGCAAAGGGACAGAAGGTGCCATGCCAGGTCTTCTGCCTCTGCTTCCCAGGCACTGGCACTGCAGTTTTGTGGGCCACAATGCCATCTACTGTCACGCATTAATCCACTGTATAACCTTAGCCTGAGACAGTCGCCTTGCTTTAAAGATTTTACTGAAATATGACCGATAAGTGCATACAGGTGTGCAGCTTGCCTTAGTCTCACAAGCTGCACACACTTAAGCAACCAGCACTGAGATCCAGCAACAACTGAGCATCGATATCCAGGTGTGCCACTTTGCACCTGCCTCAAGTTTATGGCGTGTAGAGCATGGGAAGTGTCTCAGACCTGGTTCTAAACAAACTCGTGTTGCACAAACCTGGTTTTACCACTTTACAGCTGAGTAGAGTCATAGTGAGACGGCTTCTCCACGGAATTCCATGGACTATGCTTATGGTTCACGCTGCCATAATAGCTTATAGCGTAAGCACACGGCACAAAGTAGAGACAGGGTGACGGTGCTGTGCTTCTGCTGCTCTCTCACTCAGTGACAACACTGAGGTAAGTAAGTAGCTGCACTCCAGGAACAGACCTGAGATGTCTGTCTATCCTGTGACCACTTCGCTATATTGTTTCTCTTTAATTTTTATGTATATGAAGCAAAGTCTAGGAGTATAGCCCAGGCTGGCCTCAGATTTGTAGATCTCCTGCCTCCGCTTCTCAACATTGGGCATTCACACTTGTTATTAAAGCTGTAAGAAAGGGCTGTGGTGGTGCACGCCTTTAATCACAGCATTTGGAGGGTAGAGGCCGGTGGATCTCTGTGAGTTCAGGCATACAAGAAGGCTCGGTGGGTAAAGAGGGACACCAAGCCGGACAACCTCAGTTCAGCCCCTCCGTCCCATACAGTGAAAGAAGAAAGCAGGCTGGCTCCCAGAAGTCATCCTCTGACCTCCATGTTTACACCACTGCATGCACTCCCCACGCCCCATGTAAATTTTTTTTTTTTAATTTCAAAAACGAAAGCAAAGTAGAAGACACACTAAGAACAACAAATGGATGAAAGGAGCTGATAGTAAAAATGATACATTAGCTAGTTTTAAATCTTTTCTAGTCAGTAGCAGGATTGACACAATTGTAATGATTAGTCCTTGCAAGTTAACAACCATCATTTCCTGCCCCTTTACCCCTGACTGGGTTGGTGGGGGGATGGGGTGGAAGGGAGGGTGGGGTGGGGAGGTGGGGATCCCTACCTCCATAGGAGGAGCTCCATAGCACAGCTGCCTTGTTCAACCCACTGTCTCTCACATGGTCCTGGAGATTTTAACATGGATGTTCCTAAGTAGGTTTTTTCAGATCTTTGGGTAAAATACGCATCTTTTCGCTTTTTCACTTCTGATAAAATTGCCCCAAAGCCATGGAGGAGATGAGTGTAAGATTTTGTGAATGATGGAGAGGTGTTGAGACAGAGATGAATTCTCTTTGGATTTTGCATTCCCCACCCCAGCCCCTTGTAGTCTAGGTCTGGAGACCTTTGGTAATCTGAGCAAAGGCTGTGACCCCCAGAGCCTTCTTGTCCTTGGGTTTCTCTCCACTGCTCACCCCATGATGGCTCAACTCTGAGTTTAACATCTGCTCTGAAGCTGTTGTGGGAGAAAGGCTACTGAGGGAAAGGGCTCACTGCAGTGGACAGTTTGCCCAGTCATTCCTCCACAGCTTGATGTGAACCCTGTCAAAAGAGAAGTGATTGTCAACTGTCCAAATTCCCTCCTGAGCTAGGCCTTAGTTAGTCCCTAAGGCAACTCTGAAACTCCTGGACTGGCTTCGAATCTAATTGCTATGTGTTGGCCTGGGTTTCCACATAAGCTGTCTCATAACTCCTGAAGATCAGAGCGAAATCTCCAAAGCTGAGTCTCATTACGGGTCCCTCCTGTCATCCTGTCTTGTCCTCACCTCTCTGTGGGTTGCTCTTCCTGTGGGCAGTCACAGCTTAGGTATCTTGAGTTTTGGAATTTTCACCTGGTAGATAGTAACCAGGGGCCGGACATAGAGCCCCTGTTACTAGCATGTGGCTAGCATGTATAAGGCGCTGGATTTGCTTCTTCTTCTTCTTCTTCTTTTTTTTTTGTTGTTGTTGTTTTCGAGACAGGGTTTCTCTGTGTAGCCCTGGCTGTCCTGGAACTCACTCTGGAGACCAGGCTGACCTCGAACTCAGAAATCCACCTGCCTCTGCCTCCCAAGTGCTGGGATTAAAGGCGTGCGCCACCACCGCCCGGCCTGGATTTAAATATATATATATTTTTTTTAAGGCAAGATCTTACTGTGTAGCCCAGGCTGGCCAGAACCATCCATTCTCCTGCCTCCTATTGAGTGCTGGGATTACAGATAAGATACTCACTGTAGCTTTAAAAACTCAGATAAGATTAAGTGCTAAGTGCCTTCCTGTCCCCTTTCCTTGAAGCCAACCCCCCCCCCCCCCACACACACACACACCTTGTACCTTCTGGGCTCTCTCATCTCTGCAGTGTCCCCACACATTGACTCTGAGCACACGAGTATTTGGCACGGACCACACTGCTGTGCAGGAACTGGGTTGTTCAGGGCAGCATTTTGGAAACGCTCTCTCTCTGCCTGGCTGTACTCAAGCCAGAGTGTGCTTTGTTAGTCCCATCACCTCGGAGTTCTTCTAGTCCAGCCCTTGCCCTAAGTGGATGCCCCACAGTTGGCTGTTGATGGGTGAGTGTCAAGAAAATTCTTGGAACCAGGCAGGCCTGGGCGTGCAGAAAATAAGGAAGTAGGCTCTGTGTTGCAGCTTTGCATGATGGGTACCAGGCATGCTATGTTAAGTGACAGAAAATGTCAGCTGGACTTTGAGCTCCATACTGGTTGTTCACCTGTATACTAGGTAAGGATAAATACTTCAGCCCCCTGCTGGGAATGACAATTCTGAAAAGATCCCTGGTGCTCAGCGCCTCGAGTGGCACAGCCCCCTTCCCCTGCTGCTCCCATGCTGCAAAGCTGTACTAATGTTTGCATGAAACAAAATAGGTGCCCTTATATATTATTGGCTAACGTTGCTGTCAGTCTGATTGTGGAGGCCTTTGGGAAATGTAGTATTTGCTGAATCTTGGCGCTCACAGCTCTGCCTCCCTGATTCTTTGGCATTGGGCTGTGTCCAATTGATCCGGGCTCGGGGTTGAGTGTCACGTGAGGATGTAGCTAGCATGCTTGCAAGGAAAGAGGCTGGGGTTGTCCCCGCCCTTCCGGGTGGATGTGGCCAAACCGAGAGCCTGCACCTACCCCCTCAGCAGGACAGGTACTTGGTGATGTAGCCCGGTTTTGCTGCTGACTGGTCTGGGGACCATATCCTTGAGCCCGTAGCTTTCAACACACTCAGGTCCCAGGGTCTGTGTTTGCCACCAAAAAGTTTCCAGAAAACCTGGTGATAGAGCAGAGTAGCCTTCCACTTCCTGGTCATTGAACCAAGCAACTAACATGGGGCAAGTGCCCGGGCTACTTACACCATGAGCTCCTACAGGGTAGCAGTATTTGGAGAGGTTTGAGTTTCCTCCTGTCCCCACCCCAGCAGGTCATGTTCTTGAGCTCCCCCAAGAGAAGACAGATAGCTGGGCAGTTGGCAGGGTTCTCTTCTCGCTGATCTAACAGTTGGAATTCACTAGGGTTCCAATAGCAAGGGGCACCAGGATCCTTCGAGACCCTCATACTCCAGCAGATGCTGTGCTACAAGTGGCTAAAACCAAAGAATTCAAAAGAAATACTACAGTTGCTTCCTCAGAAGAGTTCCAAACTGTCCTTCCCCAGGAGGTCCAGATCTGGGCAGATAGCAGTATCCAAACAGGATCCAGACAGGAGGCTGTGGCTCTGGCATGAGCCTTGCCAGAGCCTGAAAGGCAGAGGCTGCCTCTGAACAGAGTCGTCATTCTGGCAGCTTGAAGTGGAGGAATGAGACACACCTTGGGCTGCCAGAGGTGTGCAGCACTTCGCTGCTCCTTTCAAATGAATTTATTCCGTAGTCTGGATAGCAGCAACTTTGTGTCCTCATGCAGACTGACTGGAGAATGTACAGCTTTAGCTGTTCCGAGAGCTGGTCTCTGCTGGAGTGGAAACCAGAGGAGACAGGAGCCCTCCCCATACAGTACCTACTGCAAAACAATCCAATTGTTCCATGTTTCCTAGTGACGAGCTCCCCACTTCTGCAGCCTTGCTTTGCTTTTGCAGGTTTGCATATGGCTGGTTTTCTCCTTTGCCTCTGTGAGTCTTGAGACGTTTGAATTTTAGCTGTCACTACTTTCCATCCTTAGAGTTAGGAGGTGCAGTCAGTGAAGAAGTAGCCCTCAGAACCCGTATGGAGTTCCCTAAACATCTTTTTGAAGCTAACACAGAATGATTTTGACTGTTCTGGAGAGTGGTGGAGAACTGGCAGCCAGACCAGAGGAACATTTGAGTCCCAGTTCCAGAGTAGAGTTCCCACTCAGTCACAGGAGCAGTGAGCTTGTAGGAAGAGAAAGGGGGTTGTTCTGTTGGGGGGCGGGGCATGGACTGGCTCTCTGAGTGAGGAATATGAGGCATCGTGAACTGGAGAGATACAGCAAGTGAACTGAGGTTGACTTCCTAAGTCTGTGATAGCTTAACTCCTTCCATGGAGGGGTTGGGGAGGATTGTAGTTGGCATGTTCTTGGGGGGGGGGGGGGGTCAAGGCAGGGTTTCACTGTATAGTCCTGGACCAGGCTGGCTTTGAACTCAGAGATTCATCTGCCTCTGCCTCCTGAGTGCTGGAATTAAGATGTTTGCCACCACTGCCAGGGTACTTGGCATGTTCTTAAAACAGCATAGGGTAGCCAGCCACACCTCTGGTTGGGTAAGTGATTATTTCTGGTCCCTTATGTTACAATAGGGACAGATTTTAGGCCTGGTTGGTGGAAAAGTGTAAGGTAGGGTTAAACCCAAGAGTAGTAATCTTTAAAACAGCCAAGTGTCCCCAAACCAATTTCGATGGCTCATGTATGTTACAGAGAAAAAAGAGAATCATAAGTTCCTGATAATATTTGGATGGATACAGCAGGGAAACATTTTGAACTTGGATTCTGGAAATCCATCCTTTTGGTTTTCTGTCTGTTTTGCCAGCTCTGCTTGGATAGGTCAGAGCAGAGCTTTGATAGGAAGTGAAGCAGACGGTGATGTCTCAGAACTCAGTGGTGAACCGTGTGCTCACAGCCTTTCTCCCCCGGCCCTGCCTGGGTCTTCCTGAGGACAAGGGCAGTGGGGACCAGGGTGAGACCTGCTGCTCTGGAAGCAGGCTCCTCTCTCATTCCGGTCCTTTGACTACTGGAGTAGGCCCTTTATAACCAACGCTCACTCCTTGGTAGTTCCCAAAGAATTTCACCAGTTGTAGGCAGATCTTTGAAAGTCTGAGGGCAGCCAGCCAGGGCTACAAGGTTGAAAAAGGCTTTTAGACCACAGACATTCTCTCTGTTTTGTGGTTGCCTGGTGTGAGCTCTGCTCTACCATGCCCTCCCTGAAATGACAGTCCAAAGTCCCTGAAACCATGTGCCCAGAGCTTTCCTCCCTTAGTTTAACACGAGGCCATGTTTTCCCTTTTTGTCTTTGCGCTGCTGGGGATGGACCTCTGGGTGTCACACATGCTAGGCAAGTGCTCTAACCATGGGGCTACTTCTCCAGTCATTGTGTGGCTTCCCCAGGAGTTGATGACATTTAATGATGTGGCTTTTTATGTCCCAAGAGATATAGAGTTCACCAGAACATGGAGAAAAGGGACACATAAAAGAAGTAACTTGGAGAATTCTATACACTGAGTCTTACTAGGTCTATTTTCTTTAGAGTCAAACTTAGCTTTGAAGTTTCTGTAATAGTCTCTACACTGGACCTTTGGAAAAGGATGATTTATCTTTATGTCTGCGTGTGTGTGTGTACATGCCATGTGTGTGTGCATGCTATGTGTGTGCAGGTAAAAGCCAGAGCACACATAGGAGAGCTGGAGTTACAGGTGGTTGTGAACAGCCTAACACTTGGCCTAGGACCAAACTGGGGTCCTCTAAGCACATACTGTCCACTGCTGAGCCATCTCTCCAATCCCTAAACATTTCTATGTTAAATTTAAAAAATTCCTTTCCTCAATCCTACTTCAAAAGAAACAGAAAGTCGAATACCATTCGGTATTCCTAGAGAGGATGCTTCCCCTTCTCTTCCTACTCCCACTGCTTTCTTTAAAAAAAATATTTTCTGTTCATTTGTTTTATGTGCACGAGTGTTTTTGCTTGCATGTATGTATGTACAGGCTGTGCATGTTTTAGTAGACAAAGGTGCCTCAAGAGAGTGTCAGATCTTTGGAACTGGAGATACTAAGAATGGTTGTGAACAGCCATGTGGATGCTGGGAATCGAACCCTCGTGCTCTTTAAGAGCAATGAGTGCTGAGCCATCTTTCCAGTCCTCCCCTATTTCTTGAGCAGAAGTTCTCACTCATGCTAATCACAGGTCTACCACTCTCTCCTCTGGAGCAGGGAAGACCTGAGCACTGCAGCCCAAGTCCCAGTAGATGAATTACCTTTTTTTTTCTCTTTTTTTAAAAGATTTATTTATTACTTATACAGAATTTTGCCTGCATGTATGTCTACAGGCCAGAAGAGGACACCAGATCTCATTATAGGTGGTTATGAGTTACCATGTGGTTTCTGGGAATTGAACTCAGGACCTCTGGAAGAGCAGCCAGTGCTCTTAACCTCTGAGCCATCTCTCCAGCTCTTTAATTTTTTTCTATTTTTTTTTTCTGTGTGTAGCTTTGGCTGTCTTACAACTTGCTCTGTATACTAGGCTGGCCTCTGCCTCACAGAGATCTACCTGCCTCTGCTTCCCAAGAACTGGAATTAAAGGTGAGAGCTACTTCATATCTGTCAGGGAGAGTTATCAGCAGGTGGTTAAGAGGCAACCGTGGTCTGGTATCAGTTGTTGAAAACAGCTAAGGCCTTTGCCTTATGATTTCTATGCTCA
Organism: Grammomys surdaster; assembly: GCF_004785775.1. Taxonomy (NCBI): domain Eukaryota; kingdom Metazoa; phylum Chordata; class Mammalia; order Rodentia; family Muridae; genus Grammomys; species Grammomys surdaster. The sequence goes on from NW_021620849.1 coordinate 3,247,044, forward strand.
TATGGTTTCTGTTGATGTGATAAAATACCATGACCAAAAGCAATTCAAGGAGAAAAGGGTTTATTATAATTATACTTCCAAGTAACAGTCCTTCATTGAGGGAAGTCAGGGCAGAAACTCAAGCAGGGCAGGAACCTGGAGGCCAGAATTTAAGCAGACGTCTTAAAGGGATGCCTGCCATGCATGACTTGCTCAGCCTGCTTTCCTATAGCACCCAGGGACATCTACCCAGAATGCTCCCACCCACAGTGAGCTGGGCCTTCCCACATCAATCATCAATTTAGAAAATGCCTACAGGCTTGCCCACAGGCCAGTCTGGTGGCGGCATTTTCCTCAGTTGAAATTCCCAATTTCTTTCCAAATGACTGCCTTGTGTAACACTGGCATAGAAATGGCCACACAGCCTCGAATGGGCAGGAGTGCCAGGGCCAAGAGCATCAGAATAGAGGAGGAACATCCCAGGGCAGCAGAGACCAAGGGGGTTCTGGGTCATTTTAGTGAGCCTTATATCCAAGAAAAGCCCCACCTGCCAGCAGAGGGGACTGTACTAGCTGGCTTGCTACCTCCTATCCTGAAATGCAGTCTGACCAAGCTCTCCACACAACTACAAGTGACTCACAAAGACCATTCGAAGGGGTTTTCTCTGCTCCATAGCAAAGGTGTCTTCTTATCTGCTTCTAATAACAGCATGGACACAAGGCAGGTGAAGAGCCTCCCAGATGAACCTTGTTTGTGGAAAGCATCATTTTGATGGGCTGTGATCTTTGTTGTTTCAGTTTTCAACAAGTTCATTGAGTTTAAGAATTTAGGGCTGAGGAGATGGCTCAGTGGGTAAAACCCTGGGCCAGCGACCCAGGTGTACAGAGAGAGAAAAGAACAGGGCAAGCCTGTCTCAGATCAGGTGGAAGGTGAGGACTGCCACTGAGGTGTCCTCTGACCTCCACATGTGCCCTGTGGCAAGGCAATTCACACATGACTCTATGCACGAGCATACACACTTTTTTTTTTTTAAAGAGTTGAGGAGACAGCTTAGAGGGAGGAGAGCTTGCTTGCAAACATGTGGCCCTGAGTTTGACCCCCATGCGCAGTGTGTGCATCTGTAATCCCACTGCACCTTCGGCTTGGTGGGAGCAGACAGGAGGATCCCAGAGCTCCAGGGCCAGGTGGCCTGAGTGTACAGCAGTGAACCAGAAGAGACCTGCCTCAAACACAGTGGAAGATGAGGACTCAAGGTGTCCTCTGACCTTCACATGCATGCTTTAACATGTGCACATATAGCACACACACGCACGCACACACACTATACAAATAAATAATATATAAATTGGGTTACAAAATGTCTTCATACTACTTACTTTGTATTTTGAGACAGGACCTAGCTCTGTAGCCCTGACTGGCCCAGCACTCAGTGTGTAGACCAGACTACACAGAGATCCACATACTAGGATTAAAGGATAGGCCAGCAGGCCTGGCCGATCAGAGCACTTCGGAAACCTTCACACCTACACACTCCTGGAACACGGTGCTCTACACACGGGATGGCTCAGTAGGCGCCAACAGAAGCGCCTGTTTATGTAGCATCTGTCTTTCTCTGAGACTTGGCTCTGCTCAGTTCCCTTTTTCCAGTCCAGCCCTTTCAAAGGATGGCTGTTTGCAGCCTTCGAGACTTTTCAGAACACCTGTTGTTGGAGATCTTTTTCAAAGGAATATTCCAGAAATAAAGTGGGATTTTTTTGTTTCTTCCAAGGACAGAAAACAAAAATGGCACAGATTATTTTAGAATGCCTTTTAAAGATTTTTTTTTTTAAATTAGTTATGTGTGTGCACACAGGTGCCTGCAGAGGGCAGAAGAGGGTGGTGAGTCCCCTTGAGCCAGCTACAGCCAGGTGTGGGTGCCAGGAACCAGGCTCCAATCCTCTCCAAGAGCACCAGGAGCTCTTAGCCTCTGAGCCATCTCTCCAGCTCTGAAATGTTTTACTTTTAACCATCTAAACCTAAGACTCCTTATCTATTAGACAATAATTCCCATTCTCTCTCTCTCTCTCTCTCTCTCTCTCTCTCTCTCTCTCTCTCTCT
>NW_021620849.1:3249129-3285973 GCF_004785775.1 Grammomys surdaster
TCTCTCTCTCTCTCTCTCTCTCTCTCTCTCTCTCTCTCTCTCTCTCTAATCCTGACCTCAGTGTCCTTGCTGAGTCCCGGTGACTTTGCCTGCTGTAGGCACCCTCTGAGTGGGCACCTATAACATTTGTCCTCTGGGTTGGTTCATTTCCTAGGATCCATTTTGCCCAGGTCTAAGGCTGGCCCTGGGCAGAGCGAGCGAGCCATGTCCTACACCAGCTGTGTTCTGCACCATGTGTTAAGTGCGGCCGTGTGTCTGCATCCTCGCTCTTCCTGCTGCCAAGTGCAATCCAGAACCACCTTCAATGCCCTGTGCGTGTCACTGACGGGCCTCAAGCCTGTTTTCTCAGTTGTATTCCCATTTACTCCTAGGGTTGGGGCTGTGTCTTTACCAATGATGTCCCCTCTGCCTGAACACAGGATACAACTCAACTGTCACCTTCCCCATGCGAACCTGCTCTCTCAGCAAGCACACGTGTGTAACTGAGCCCTTGCTGTCAGGACATGCACCCCTTCTCTAAGCGAGGCCCTGTGTGTACAGCTCAGTGTCTCATCCTAGTACCTAAGCCGGTGTGTGAGGCATTCAGGAATGTCTGGACATGTCGAAGTGAGACAGATGGGCGCTGCAGCATCCCTGTTTCCACAGCTGCCTCCTCATTCCTCCAGATCCAGCCCCCCTTTCCAGGACAGAGCTGACCAGAAAGCATGTGGCCTGACAGTCTCCCTCCCACCAGCAGCTGTGAGCATGTCTAGCCTTGTCCCCTTTCGCCAGAGGGAAGAAGACATTTCTCTAGCTAGCTTCTGTCAGTGCTCTCCTGACTCCCGGCACATAGACCAGGCTAGACTAGGTCACAAGATGTGGAACTAACACTAAAAAAAAAAGGAGGGCGGGAGGTGGGGAGGAACACAGACAGACACACCTCTGAGAGTCAGAAACTCCCTTTAGTCGCTGGCTCCCACTGAGCTAGCTGTACAGTCTACTGTCCTGGGACTTGAAGGGAAGGCTCTCACTCTCTTTAAGGCCCCTCACAGTCCTAGTGTTCTCTTTCAGCTAATGCTTTCCCCCTTCAAGGGTCCACCACTGCTGCCTGTGGCCTGAGGTTGCCTCTCCTCACATAGCTCGTCTGAAGGGAAGTTTGCATTGCTTCTGTGAACCCCTGTGAACGCAACCTCTGCATGAACCTTGGAACCTGTCCTGATCTCCTGTCCTCCTGTCCCTGTACTTTCTGTAGCAGTTGGCCCTCTTCTCTGTGGACCGAGGAACCTGGCTCTGGCCAGACAAGAAACCTGCAGTTCTTACCTGGAGGCCTCTGGCCTCGAGACTTCCTGCAGCCGTGTACCTAGCTGTGCAAGCTTCACCCTCCTTCACTTCCTCTGCAGCACCAAACTGCAGCTTCATCACCCCGTGGGTGTGGGTTTGCTCTTCCTGGTCAGACCCTGGCAGATACAGTTCAGCAAAGCACCTTCTCCATTCACAACCAACATCTGAATCACTCACTAAGCTTTCCCAGAGTGAAATACTAGAGTTCAGCTGGCGGCTGCTGGTAACCCGGACCTCAGGGGGAAACATGAGCTCTGCTTTGTAACATGTGCCAGTTTCTGAGATGTAAATACTCCCACAATGGCCAATTTCATGCTATCAGCGTGTCACTGCTGAGCACAGAGGGGCAGGGGGAGGCATGGTATGAGCTTTAGGAGTGGGCGGGGATGACGGAGACTGCTTCCCAAACTCTGAGCGCAATCCTGTCGTGAGGCTGCGATTCTCACAGCTCTCCAAAACCTGCATCAACTTCACTGCTACATAAACAACTAATTCCTTCCCCTGCTGCTCTCAGTGTCACAGGCTGGGATCCGACTCGGGAAGCTCAGGGAGGAGGGGCAGAGTGTCTGAGCTCTCAGCCTGGAATTAGAGGGAAGAGAATCTACATCTGTGTCTACATCTACTGGGGATGGCCTCAGGAGGCTGAGGAAGGAGGCTTGCAAGTTGAAGGTCAACCTGATTCCTTCCTTACACAATGAGTCTGTATTTCAAAAATAATATATAAAAAAGTAAATGTTACTTTAAAAAATTGCTGGGCTTTTCTTAGCCCAAGTATTTTTAAGTGCTGTGGAAGGAAGAGTGTACCCTTGCAAATTCATACACTGACGTCCCAACCCCTAGAGAGAATAAGTTTGGAGCTGGGGTCCAGGAACTACGGTTAAATAAGGTCAGAAGGATGGGACTCTTATCCAACATCGAGGAAGACAGAGCTTACTCCAGTCAGCATGCGCAGAGAGGTCATGTGTGCACGAAGAAAGCAAGGGGCATCCTTTAGCCAAGCAAAGAGGCCTCAGAATGAATCCACCTTCCCAGCACTTCTTGATGCCTATACTCATGTGTGTGCGCACCCAAGCATGTACACACACACACACCAGGAAAAAGCTAAAAGAAAGCAGTTGGTACATAACTCAATACAGTAGGTCCTGGGTTCAATCCCATGTACAAAAAATAAGTAAGTAAATTCTTAACTGCTTCTTACTGGTATTCTTTTCAATGTTTATTGACCCGAGACAATGATTCCTCCTGTGCAAAAGTTCACGCCCACATTCACACTCCGGCTCTCCTGATTCTCTCCTGATTCTCTCACCATGATGCTGTGAAGACAGGAACACAGCCTGCTGCAACATACTTGGAGAGGCAGGGCTCCTAGAGACAATGGTCACTTCCAGCCATGTTATGCCATGTGGCCTACCATCTGTGACGCTCCCCACAGCACTAGGTAGGTGGTGGTTACTACACCTTCATTTTACAGATAGGAAAAAGGGACGAGAAGGGCAGGCTAACTTGCCTGAAGCCAGCAGCTGTGGTAGCCTGTGGTCACTCCGTGTCAGCCTCTCAAACACCTCCTCTTCAGAGGCCCGTGGGGTAAGCTGCTGCTGTCATTAGGAGGCCTGGAGGTCCACCCAGTCCCACACATGCAGAGAGCCATCACTCGCTGCAGATAACAAAGTCCTGGGTTTGCGAGGGTGCCAGGTGTGGGTGGTGACCAGAGGAGCAGAGTCAACCTCATTTCCATCCAGGAAGATGTGGCCTTTATGAGTGAAAAGAGGCTCCACTTGGGTTTTCTTTCCATCCCATGAAGTGACGTCATAGATTTGTACTGTCCCATCAAATCCTGGAGAAGAACGCGGAAAGAGAGATGTGACCCTACTCTTTCTCGGAGGCTACCCAGAGGCCACCCACAGAGAAAGCTGCACCTGCACCAGTGTGGGGATGTCTCCATGAGCAGCTGTGGACAGCCATCACATGTCCACATATATGTGATAGTATGTATCACATCCCCAGGCCTGAGGTGGTTGTGTGCACTGTGTGGAGGTCAGTGAGGTAAACCTTAGGTAAACCAAGGAACAGTGTACCTTGTCTTTTGTCACAGAGTCTTTTCATTGGCTAGGCTGGCCAGCCAATGAGCCCTAGGGATCTGCCTGTCTGTCTTCCTGGTGCTGGAATTGTAAGCACATGCCACCGCAGCCAGCTTCCCCCACACCCACCCCATATATACACTACATATATGTAGGTTTTCAAGACAGGGTTTCTCTGTGTAGGACATCCAGCTTTTTACACAGGTTTTGGGGATCAAACTTAGGTCCTCGCTTGCATGGCAAGCTTCACTGAGCTATGCCCTCAACTTCACAGATGCCTGTGACATCTTTATCCTCATAACAGCATCTCCACAGGAAAGGAAGCAGCAGAAACTTTCAGGTTGCTCCAGATCCCAATTCCTCCTCCACCCCTGTCCCTCAGAGGAAGCCTCGTCTCTCTTCAGTGTTGTCCTCTTGTCCATCTGCCCCGTCCCACCCTGCTGTCCTCTTCCTCTCCCTGGTACAATGCTTTTTCTCTTCTTTCTGGATCCTGGAACTTTCCTTTTTGTGTTTGCCCCAGACCTTTCTCACTGGCTCCTGGATACCCCCACTGAACAGACCCTCACAACGAGAATCCCCAGGCTTCAGGAGCCTGCTGTTGTGGCTATAGCTAAAAATACAAGCAACAAGCAGCTCACTGAGATGCTGTCTGGTGCAGCCTCTGGCTGTTCCAGACCTTACTGTCTACAAGTCGCTAGACACACCTGAACCTCTTCGAGGCTTGTAAGAGCCACTGGCAGTTGCTGCAAGTTCAGTGGTCAGGATGGGTGGGGTCTGCCTTGAGGAATCCGAAGACCACAGTTAGCATTCTGATAGGAACCTAAACTCCTGCAGCCAGGTTAACTGTGGGGCTACAGGCTCCTTCCCGGCACCTACCATCCCCGGAAGAGAGCAGTGGAGTAAGAGTTTCTCAACAGTACCTGAAATAGCCAAGCAGTTGTCCAGGCCTGGAGCCCAGGTCACCCGCAGCAGCTCTGGGTCAGGGCTGGGTTTGAACACTGGGCACTGGGCTGAGCTCACAGGATGACAGAGATTCCGGGGGTCAAGGAGACAGAGCTGCCCATCTGAGCCAAGGCTGGCAATGCAGGGCCCAGGGCCTTGGCCCTTGTTCCTAACTTCTGCACACCATCTCTCTCCCCCAGAGCCAGAGCTGGGGCTGCCAGTCTCCAATGGTGCCCACTTCTGGCGGGTGTCCACAAGTCCCAGCCGACCTGAGGTACCACAGAAAGCAAAGCTGTCTGCGTCTAGGACCTGAAGGCTGCTCAAGGACTCACTGTCAGTTGTACCTACAAGACAGAGGGCAAAGAAGAAAATGTGCTGGAGTCAGGTGGGTCTGGTGGGTGGCAGGGCTGGAGGGCCGTGCCAAGGCCCCTGTTCACACCCTTCCCTCATCTTGCCAGTCTGCTCTGCTGGAGGCTGCTGGGCCCTGGAGGCCAGGGTTGGCAATGCATGCTCCAGGTTTACCCAGCATCTGGCACAGAAATCTTGAGAGGTGTCTTCCAGTGGCTGAGCCCGGCTGAGGGACAGAGATGGCTGGATGGTCAGAGATCCTTTCTGTACCGCAGCAGTGTTAGTACCTGAGCTGTAGGTGACCTTCTGGGATTCTATGTCCACAGTCCTCAGGCTGCTGAGCCGAGCCCCGTGGAGGATTCCAGGTGCCATAGAGCAGAAGACAGACACCCGAGGCCAGAGACTCTCCTCTTTGTCCTGCACATCAATGGTACTGACAGCTTCAATGACATCTGAAGCAAAGGGAAAGAGGCCAAAGTGCGGCGTGTCAGTGAGGGCGGCTGGTCAGAAACCTTCCCTGACATTTAGAAGGTCAGGGAGAGGGAGCTAAGGGCTTCGAGCCAGTGCTGAGACAAAGGCACTCTGGGTTTGTTCACATATCTCAAGCTGCCAGAATCTCTTTCGTGTCCTCATAAATTATCTTAGGAGCTGTTTTTGCAAACGGCAGACAGTGAGTCACTGCAGCCATCTTGAAATCACACGGTCCTGACATGTCTGATGGAGGAGAGAGGGAAAGGAAAGGAAAGGAAAGGACGCGCTGCTGATGTCAGTCACATCTACAGTGAAATGTGACAAGCACCAGATTCATCAAACAGTCCTGCCTCTTCCAAAACATGCTCTGTGACCTCGAGGCCTGCCAGACCTGGCAGCTCCCAGCTGCGCTGCAGATGTCACAGATGAAACGGGGAAACCAGGAAGGGCCACCTCTCAAACAAAATGCAACAGAGATGCATTTTCAACTAGAGTAAAATTTTAGTTTAGTTTTCATCTTTAAATATCACTTACTTCGCTTGTGTGTGTGTGTGTGTGCGTGCGTGTGTGTGTACCCTGGTGCCTGTGTGAAGGTCAGAGAACAACTTGCAGGAAGTTAGTTTTTTTCTGTCCACTGTGTGGGTTCTGGGATTGAGTTTAGATTGCCAGATGGTCAGGCTTGGCAGCAAGCGCCTTTGCCTGCTGAGCCACACTGCTGGACCTTCTCTTTTTTTTTCTTTTCTTTTTCTTTTTTTCTTTCTTTTTTTTTTTTTCTTTTTGGTTTTGAGACAAGGAAGTCCTGCTACGTGGCCCAGACTGGCCTCAAACTCCTTCTGTCTCTGTCTCCTAGTGCTGGAATGAAATACATTTTAGTTTTTTTTTTTTTGTTGTTTTTTTGTTTTTTTGAGACAGGGTTTCTCTGTGTAGCTCTGGCTGTCCTGGAACTCACTCTGTAGACCAGGCTGGCCTTGAACTCAGAAATCCGCCTGCCTCTGCCTCCCAAGTGCTGGGATTAAAGGCATGTACCACCACCACCCGGCGCATTTTAGTTTTTGTTTGGTTCTCATTTCTGTGGTTCACTAAGTGTCTCCACCTCAGGTTGCTTGGTTAGCTAACTGTTTCTAATCTCTGTGTTCTCTATCATTTGATTTTCTTTTTCTCTTTCTCTCTTTCTCTCTTTCTTTCTTTCTTTCTTTCTTTCTTTCTTTCTTTCTTTTTTTTTTTTTAGTTTTTGGATAGTTCTCACTATATAGACCAGGCTGGCCTCAAACTCACAGAGGTTCATCTGCCTCTGTCTCCTGAGTGTTGATTCATTTGATATTTTCCTCGATGTCACTGTAATAGTTTGGAACAAGTATTTGCTGCACAAACTACTGAAAAGAGAAATCTCGTTTTCTGCTTTGTATTTTCTTTCTCCAAAACCAGAACCCACTAGTCCATGTCCACACGCGTGGAGACAAAGCTCTGTGTGCTTTTCAGTTCTAAAGGTCGGGCCTCGGGGAGAACAGTGGGTAGACAGTGAGAGATACCACAAGGCAACAGGAGTGAGCGCTCCCTCCAGACACTTCTGCACTGGGAGCAGGGACGGCTGGGCTCCCAGGGCTCCCGGGGCATTGCATCCACACTTCTCAACACAGCTGAGAAGTGCTTGCAGCAGACACAACAGCTGAGCCTGGGGCTATTAGCTGGTCTCTAGGGTGCATGGAAAGGCTGCTCTCCTGGGCCATGCTTCCCTGACTCCCTTACACTGATCCCAAGGAGCCTAAAGCTCCCAGGACCTACTGCTCTGAGCTGGAAGAGGCTTTTCAGCTGCTGGAAGGGAGGAAACCTATTTCAAAGATTTAGCATTAGCAGGACTGGAATTACAGTTCACTGTTGGAGCAATGGCCTCTCCATCCAGTACCATAATAATTGCACACACACATAAAACAAGTCCAGCCTCTCTCTCCAGTCAGTACGAAAGTATATCCTCTAGGAAATCCCCACCTAATATATCAAAGTAGCACGTGAAGATGCTCAAAGAGCCGGGAGGCATGGTACACACTTGGGAGAGAGACCAGCTTGGTCTACATGAATAACTTCCAGGACGGCCCCGATTATATAGTGAGGCCCTGTCTCAAAAAATAAAACAAAAAAAGCAAGACATTACCACCATACACCAATGAGAAGAAAACCACCAAACTGGGATACATTTTCAGCAAACATATCTACTAAAGAACTTATATCCAGCACATACAAAGGACTTTTATAACTCAAATAAGTGAGTGGCTTCACAATCACATGAAAGATGTTCAGTGGAAAAATGCAAACAAAAGCTACAGTGATAAACAACACCACACCCGCTAGAATGGCTTTAACAAAATAGCCAGGGTTCGGGACAAGTGCTTGTCCAGCAGGCATAAGGTTTCATTCCCAGGCACTCAGAGACAGCGACAAATGTTGCTGAGCACATGGAAAAATGGTAATTTCTGCACACTGCTCGTGGGACAGAAATGGAACTATTCTGTAAAACTGTGTATGTGTGTGTGCGTGTATGTGTGTGTGTGTGTGTGTGTGTGTGTGCGCGTGCGCATGCGCGTACCTGCATGAGTTTGTGCACATCCTACCGAGTTCTGAGGCGGTCAGCCCATGAGCAGACGTAACACAGGACTGTGAGCTACCTGACAAGCAAATGCACTGGGAACCAAACCCAGGTCCTCTGCAACGGCAGGAAGAGCTCTTAACCACCAAGCCATCTCTCCAGCCTCAACTTTTAATTATTTAGAAACAACAACAACAACAAAAAAAACCACCCATAAATTTACCACATAATTCAGCAATATATGTCCATATCAAGATTTGTACATTAGGGCTGGAAGAGACAGAAAAAAATGTGCCATACCCATACAAGGGCAGAGTGTCAGCAATAAAAGGGGACAAATCACTGATGCACGCTGTAACACAGACAGTCTTAAAAAGCATCTGCTAAGGGCCAGAGGCCAGATACAAGAGAACGCATGAGAGGGTTCACTGGGAAGATGCTTTTCAGAACAGGCAAGTCTACGACAGAGAGGATATATTAACAATGTGTGGGGCAAGTGTAGGTGTGAGGTTAATAGTAAATGGTCTGACAGATCTTTATGGAAATAATTAAAAATGTTCTAAAACTGATTTATACTGATGACTGCAAAACTTGGCAAATTATCTTTAAAAATCAATGACATGTACACTCAAAACAGGTGAATCATCTGGTAGGTAAAGCATACTCCATTAAAACAGCAGCAATAAGCCCGGTGGAGGTGGTGAATACTTTTAATCCTAGCCTTTAATAGGGAGGCAGAGGCAGGCAGATCTCTGAGGCCAGCCTGGTTTACATGAGGAAGTTCCAGGACACCCAGGGCTAACAGAGAAACCCTGCCTCAAAACATCAAAAACGGCATCAACAACAAAACACCCCAGGAGCAACAACAAAAACCTCCCAGTACAGGTAGGCAACACAGGGAACTGAGAACAACCACACAGACAAGTGTGGAGAGCACGAGGCCAGGGATGAGTGCAGAGCACGTGTGTGCAGCACTGAAGCTGGCAGACGTAACAGCCACTGTGCTGTGGTGGCAAGCTCTGTGGAGGCAGTGTGCAACGGACTTCCTGCTGTGAGATGCTGCTCCCTGGGGGAGGGACAGGGACGGATGAATGGCTGCAGCAGGCTAGAGGGATACATGCTCTGGTGTCTGCCTGACAAGGACCTGCAGTCCCATTGCCAGTCCCCACAAGGGGACTCCCTAACACTCTGACAAGAGACACTTCCTGCTCCTCCTCTGTGCCCCTTGGAAGCAGTGTGATCACTGGGTAAGAAACTGGCCAGTGAGCGTCCTGCTCATTTGCGACTTGCTTTCCCCACAACTAGCACACTGTAAAAGGAGGGACCACCTCCAGGCCACCTCCTCCAAGAACTGAGTGCTCCCAAGTGGCTCTAGCTCAGCCCTTCCTCTGTCCTTGTCCAGCAGAGAGGTCCTGCCTCTCTAGGTGCCCTGCCAGCAGCTGGGTTGGTAAACTCGACTCCTGGAGGAAGTTCAAAGAGGCCTATTAGGCCTGTCTGCTAGACTGTGGATGCTAACTCATCTTTGTTCCGCAAAGAAGACAGAGACTGTGCTGTCCCCTCCCTTAAGTGCTTTTTTCACTGGCTGAGAGACAGGAGTGTGTGAGTCACTTTACTGAAGCCTCACCTTCCACCACGTGAACGTCACTTACCGTTGTCCTCTCTAACTTGCCACACTTGTATGTAACACCCTGGAAGCCCACTGGTCACCAGCAACCTGTTCCAGAGAGACCGAAATCTTAAGTCCAGACAGGGGAGCTTGCCCTCACCCCAGCAGCCTTTCCTCTCCAGCCCACTCAGGAACCCTGAGACCAGCTGCCATCACTCAACAGATGAGCAGGCTCACCCTGCTTTAGGGACAGGATCACAACTCAGAGAAAACCACAGGCTGAGCCCAGGCTGCCACAGGTCATGACGGTCACCTAGAAAGGACACAAGTAGGAAGCCTGAACACAGAACCCTGAGACCTGACCTTCTAGAGGGGTCTGTCAGCCCTCAGACACGCTTTAGTGTATGTGGTCCCTGGAGTAACTCCATAGACTTGTAGGCTCTATTAATCAAAATGTCTGCTAAGCTAACGATTTCTTTAGATGCTAAGTCTGTGTGTTGCACCGCCTCATGTACACTCACCTATGTCTGTACCCTGAGAAGTGGGCATGCTGATAAAAAGATAGACACTGCAGAACATTTCCTGTCATCCCCAAAGAATGGAAAGTCTGGGACACGGACTGGCCATACCTGGTATCTGGCACGTGCTTTAGGTCAAAGACAGATGTGTCTGAAAATCCTCCGTGGCGCACTTTGAAGTCCCTCTCTGGGTATAAGCCCTAAAATCAAAGGGGCGGGGCAATCAGACAGCACCAGCTTTCCTTTTCCTTTCTGGCTTCTCTAGGCAGGGTCTCTGTGTAGCCCTGGCTGTCCTGGAACTCACTCTGTAGACCAGGCTGGCCTGGAACTCAAGAGTGCTGGGATTAAAGGTGTGTAACAGCACACCTGCTCAGCACCTGCTTTTCAGATGAGCTCTAGGGGAGGCCATCGAAGTCACTCAGCTGGACCTCAGCAGGGTCCATCTGCATGTGTAAATATCTACATGTTCAGCTTCTTTCCTTCCTGCCTGTCTCTGAGCCTCCTTCTAGCCTGTCCAGGACCCTGGATTATGGGGCAAAACAGTTTACACCTTCCTAGAGAAGTCACAGAAGACAAATACCCTCACCCAAGAAAACAAGGATTACTATCACTAAACAGTCATCCTCCCGCTAGAAGCAAGGTGGGTCCCTCTAGCAATAAAGACAAAGCAACCACGCAACAAGTGTTGACTCTATTAGGCACATCTGTTTTTCTTCCTCCCCCCACCCCCCCTTTCTTTTTTTTTTTTAAAGACTTATTTATTTATTTCATGTGTGAGTACACTGCTGCTGTCTTCAGACACACCAGAAGAGGGCATCAGATCTCATTACAGATGGTTGTGAGCCACCATGTGGTTGCTGGGAATTGAACTCAGGACCTCTGGAAGAGCAGTCCATGCTCTTAACCACTGAGCCATTTCTCCAGCCCCCACCTCCCCTTTCTTTGAGACAAGTTCTGACTGTCTAACCCTGGCTGGCTAGGAGCAGCCACTAGCAACACTTACACAGCCACCACTCACACATTCTCCCCCTACTTCAAACACAGATCCTACACCTTCATCCCAGGTGACCTTACTCATCCACACGGCTTCCACTACGACCCCCACGCTGACGGCTCCCTACTCTAGCCTCTGGGATGGCTTGAGCCATCTGTGAGCACTGCATCACCGGCTACTTCTCAAGGCTCTGTATCTATTTCTTAAATGTATGTATATGGATGTTTTGCCTGCATGCATGACCAGATACCACATGCACAGTTGGTGCTCTTGAAGGCCAGAAGAGGATGCTGGATGCCCTGGACAGGAGTTATAGAAAGTTGTCAACTGCAGCAGCTGCAACGTGGGTGCCAGGAATCAAACACAGGTCCTCTGGAAGAGCAGCTGGTCCTCTGAGCCCCCGAACCATCTCTCCAGCCCTTTATGTCTGATAAAGACTGCCCTTTACCTGTTGCAGCTCTCTTGCCAACCACCTGACTTTCCTCAGCGTTCACCCCTATGCACAGGAGCCTCTTTCTACTAGACTTTGGTTTTGTTTTTCTTTTTTGAGACAGGGTTTGACTGTGTAACCTTGGCTGTCCTGGAACTTGTTCTGTAGACCAGGATGGCCTGGAACTCATAGAGATTCACCTGCCTCTGCCTCCCAAGTGCTGAGATTAAAGGCGCCCAGCACCACCGAGCGGCCCCTTCTGTAGACTTTGTAAGGGCAGATCCCAACACTTGTCAAGCATGGTATCTTGTGGGTGTAACAGGCACTCCAGAAACGCATAATAAACTGACACACATACTCAGCTTCTCTGCTTACCTTACCTGGTTTTCCTTTACAGAGAGTCTGAGAGGTAGTATCAAATGAAGGATCTCATTTTTTTTCAAACTTTCATAACCAGCAACAAAGACTCCTTAAACAAAACAAAGTGACAAAGTGTTAGAAATATCGTGGATCATGGCTAGATTTATACAGTTCCCCAAAGGATAAACACCTTCCCCATTCTCTGAGCACCCTTGCTTTAGGGGATGGAAGTTGAATGGGTCTCTCTAAAGGTTCAGACCTTAAAACTCAGCCTGAGAGGCAGAAACCCATCCCTTTTAGTGACAGACAAGGTATATTACCTTTTTCACCAATCCACTCAAGGACTCGAGTGGCTCCTGAGAGGTCAAATGCATGGAAGTCTTGGTACCTGCAGGATAGGGATACAAAATCACGAAATGCACAGCTAACCAAGAACTCTGAGATCGCTGAAGGATAGGTGGAACCAGGCTCTGGAGTTAGGTAGACATGGGGCTGAATCTTTTTTTTCTGCATTTTATTCCCTGGTGTATAGGACCAGGCTGGCCATAAGGAACCGAGCCTTGGTTCCTCACCTGTGGAACTCCTACCAAATTGATTTCCCCAAGTTGAGATGACCAATCAGTTGGAGAATCTGTGTTCAAGTTAACCTAAAGGCCGGCACAAGGTAACCGGTCATGTGTGCTGTATCTGTCCTCGCAAGCGCGGATCTGGTTACATTATTTGCTTACAAGGGACCGAGAGTCCCAGAGCTAGAGGCCCGAGACCAGAACCTCCGTCCGTCTGTGCCGGGGCACTGCCCGCGAGCCCACAACGGCTCGCACCCTCTCCCATTGCCCATCAGACCCGCCCACGGCCCGATTTACAAGCGCAAAGACTCCACCAGCCAGTCCTCTGCGAGCTCCATAGCAACTGTGGCTTCCGTCGCTCCACTTCCGCCAGCCCGACTTCCTGGGCAGGCGCGCGTTCTCGCGAGAGGGCGTGGTCTCCCGCCTGGCTGGGTCGTGAGCGCTCCGAGCTGCGCGAAGCCCCGTTGTTGTTTCTTAGGTTCTGTGTGCAGAATCCGGGTGAAAGCGACGCAAAAAAGAAGGTTCATCGATGTCAGCTACAAGCAGGATCGGAGACATCAAATATACCCATGTGTACTTAGGATCAAGTATGTGCAGCCAGAGAGCTGTCAGTGTCCCAAAGCCAGGTACAATACAGACTTAATTGGAACTTCAGGTGAACAGTTTATTTAAAAGTTTGTGTGAATATGTCCCCGCCGGATACTTTAGGATTTTTTTTTTTATTTTAATGAAAGGAATCTTGTTGGGCTGGGGATGTAGCTCGGCTGCTAGAGTGCTTGCCTGGCATGCACGGAACTAGTTTGACCAACAAACAAAACCCCCCGGCGGGGTGGCGCATAATTTCAGGGCACAGGGGGTAGAGGTAGAATCAGAAGTTTCAGATCATCACTTGATTACATAGGGAGTTCGAGGCCAGTCTACGATACACAAGACACTATCAATAAAGTATCTGACATTCCAATTTAATTTT
This sequence comes from Grammomys surdaster, assembly GCF_004785775.1. Classification (NCBI taxonomy): domain Eukaryota; kingdom Metazoa; phylum Chordata; class Mammalia; order Rodentia; family Muridae; genus Grammomys; species Grammomys surdaster. The sequence continues at coordinate 3,262,314 of NW_021620849.1, forward strand.
TATTCGGTAACTTTGGCAACGTGTACACGGTGGACCCTACATCCAGAAAATAAGAGCACAGCAAGGCTGGATTCCAGCGTGGTTCTCTCCCGTATGCACCAGGTACAGCACTAAAGTTTGCCATGGGAATCAAAGACAGGGTGAATGTATCGTAGTGTAGGCAGCCTCCCATTGCAGGCGAAGAAACTTGAGGTAGCAGAACTCACGACTGGCGATGGGTCAGTGCAGCCAACACAATACCTAATTGCTGAAAGTTGGCAACCACTCATTGTCTGGCTGGTGCTATGGTGAAGGGTAATGGGGCTTTTCCAAGACCACCCATTTCTCTGAATGTGCCACCCCCAGAGCCCTTCCCTCTTTCCTCAGATGTGGGTGGAAGGAAAGGTCCAGACATTCTGTGTAAAGAGCAGCATTTTTATTCACAACTTCACCAGGGAAGCAAGAAATACAGCAGGAAAGACTTTGTGTCTGTTGTCAACATTCCTGGTGATCCAACCAGAAATCACAGTAACAGAGTAACACATTTGAGCTTGGGATTTACATCCAGAGGAGGCCACTGCTAGGGTTCCATTCCTCAGCTTCTCTGGACGGACACATTCTAAGACCAGCATCGTGTTTGTTCCATTATTGGCATCACTTCTGTAGTATCGGCTCCTGCAGTCTCCTGTACTGAAGGCAAAAGAGAAGACTTGAGCTTGGAGTCCACACATCAGGGATATGCTGGGTGTACACAGGAGGGCAGCAGCAGGCTCTCAGCTCAGCCTCTGAGTGAGAACCTTTCTCCCTGAAAGACCTGAAGGGTCAGGGGAATACTTTTCCCAGAATATAGCCCCAACTTCACAGGGTAGTCATGACAACTAAAGGATACCACAGAAATTAAGCCCAAGGCATCAGACAAGTGTCAGCGACATGCCCTAACCCCCATGCTCTGCTCCAGACCTCACTCCGACTCTCCCTGCCACTGGCCATGACAGTATTGCTTCCTCTGAGGTTCTCTGGATTGTCTTGGTATTTCAGACCTTCAAAATAATAATGTCCCTAGGGGTGATGCATGCCCCCCCGCCCCCGCCAGCCCAGGCTTCTCGATTTTGTATCTGAGGTTCCAGGGATGTTTGCTGGGACTGGAGGTAGACCTGCTTCTAAGGAATGCCTCTTCTTTGACCATGTGCACACTGGGCTAACAGCACAGTAGGGATAGGAAGGGCATCATCAGCAAAGTCCTGCCAGAGGCTGGCAGACATGCGGTAGGAGCTCCTGCTTCCCAAGAGCTTTCTGTGTGCCCGGCACTGGACCGCACATGACACAAATGAGCCCATCTACTGGGAGGTGGGCCTGTTGTTTCTATTTGATGAAGAACACATTTCTAAGGTCACCTAGCTAAGTAGCTAGGTATGGCCCCAGCATGCATCCCACCTCGTCACCCCTTCACACTACCTTCTGAACATAGCAACAAGTACCAGGACAGTAGTGTGCAGTGGGGACACCACCAGGAGCCAAGAACGGAGGAGCTGCCACCCAACCCGGCCGAACCCCAAGGCCTTGAGCACCATAGGCCAATGTTCTACAACCAGCAGTGATTTGAGCCCACTTCCACTCATGTCTGAAGGCTTCGGTTTTGTTTTTTCCCAAACTCCTGATCTCAAACCATCCTCCTGCCTCAGCCTCTGAGGCATTTGGGACTGCAGGCAAGTGTGTTGTTCTTGGTCTAGAGGGAATTTTGGTTATCACAACCTGTCGAGGAGGGAATGTGCTACTGGCATCTGCCAGGTAGAGACCAGGGATGTGTTAAGCATCCCAAACACACAGCCCTGCAGAGCCAGTACTGCCGGAGCACTGGCATTGGGAAATGGATGGGAGGCTGGAGGGCAGGCTGGTTCTGAGTTGTCACCACTGGTAATTTCCCTTCCACCTCTAGGCCCCAGGGATCGCAGCTTGGGACACAAGCACAGACTGGGATAGCAAAGGTGGGCTTGGCTAAGACACCGACGACAGCTGGGTGGACAAGGCTGTGTGGCCTGGAGAACACTCTATTTAAGGGCTAGAATACACCTAGGCTGTGGCTTCGGACCGGGGATGGGCAAGGAGGAACTTCTTTCCCCTGCAGTCTGCTGCGTCATTTTCCCGTCTTTGGGATATTCCCCCTTTGAGCCCTGGGACCTTGGCTTTCTGGAATCCATTTGCATTCTGCTCTGGCTAGGCAGTCCCACCCTGATCATATGCTGGGTGGCTATTCTTCCGTGCACGTACTGTACTGGGAAAGGGACTTACCTGGAGTGGGGGAGCTGGGCCACTGAGGTGCATGCCTAGAGCTTTCTTTAGCAGGAGGACCCTGAGCAGATCATGACTCAGCTGTAGTCTCTGGTCCCTCTGGGTGTTAGGGGGTGCTGTCCCCACAAGTGACAGGCTTGGGGGTTCCAGACTCTTCTTTCCCATGAAGTGACCTAAAAAAGGAGGTGCCAAGGTACATGGAAGCGAGGGATGAGGACCCTATTACTATAAGCATGTTCTGGTCTATTCTACCTTTCAGCTCTCACAGAGGGAAGACAAGAAACATTCTCAACAAGAAGCCACAGATCTCTGGGTGGAGGCAAAGCTGACATCCTCAGCTTTTCCTGACCCACTGGAGGACAGAAGGGTAGATAGCCTGGTACCAGGGAGATTACCTGCCAGGGAAGGTAGTGGAGAAGGTACCTCTAGATGGATGTGCAGAGAAGACACGAGGTGAGAAGACCTGGTAGTCTGCCTAAGGAAAGGGCGACCAACTGGCAACCAGATCTAAGATGCTGGCCTGGCTCTGTCTTAAACTTGCTGAGTGGGTTAACTTAGCCAAGTCTGTGAGTGCTAGGGTCTCAAGATTCCCATCTGTAAAACTTGATAAGCCCCCGGGGTCTGCAGGAGCTTCGCTACTAAGAGCCTCCAGAGGTTTGAAAAGGAAACTGAGGACCAAGGAGAATGAGGCACGCTTGTGGGGGTCCCCTAACACTTACCAGTCGCCCAGAGGTTGCCCCGAGGGTGTACTCGAATCTTGCTTGCTCGGCTGCGGGGCTCCAGGAGATCCCAGTTGAAGGGAGCGACGCCGGACGCGAACAATGCGAAGAGCAGGAGACCACGGAGCAGCCAAGAGCTCCCTGCCTGCCGGGTCATGGCTGTGCCAAACAGGCTCTTCTCTGGCACTCTCAGGATACTAGATCCTGAAGCCCGCCTTCCAGCCTTTTAAACTAGACTGGAGCGGAGCCTGCTAGAGGAGCCGAGCTCGCTCCTCCCCGGAGCCCCGCCCCACAGGCTCCGCCCACACAGCCTCGCCTCGCTAGGGTTTCTAGCAGAAACCCACCATAGTCATATGCAACCTAGCGTGTGGCATCGCCCTCCCAGCAAAAGTAGTTCCCGAGGCCCTCCTTGGCCACAGACATAGGTTTCTGCCATCGTGTTCCTCTCAAAGCTTCTCCTTAAAGCTGAAGTGGAACAAGAAGCCCTGCTCTTGGCAGCATGTGTGTTTGGCATCATCCGGCAGAGGAAATCCAATAAAAGAATCCTGTCACCTCCTGTCTCAAACCATCTGAGCTTTGCTTGCACTGCTCTGTTCTCACAAATGGCCCACACTGGGTAACCTGGAAAACTTCTGTGCCCAGAATGGAGACAGAATGATGGGGAAGGGAACATAATCTTTTTGCTTTGTTTGAGACATGAACTATGTAGCTCTTCTGTCCTGGAACCTGCTAAGTAGACCAGATTGAGTTGAATTTACAGCAATCCTCCTGTCTCAGGTGCCTAAGTACCGGATTCCAGGTGTGAGCCACTCTAATTGGCTTGTTGTCCTTACTCCTACCAACAGCTCCCAGAAGCATTTTTCTTAATTGTACTGTGTGTCTGTGTGTATGTGTGTGTGTGTGTGTGTGTACCCACACGTGGAGGCCAGAGGACAATTTTTACAGGTTAGTTTTTACCTTCTGCTTTGTCTGAGGCAGGGTCTCCTTGTTTCTGCTGTCTGCCATCGTAGTCCAGTTTAGCAAGCCCACAGATTCGGGTTATTCTCCCACCCATCTCTCAGCTCACCATAGAAACACTGATTACATGTATGTATCAGTACATAAGGCTTGTCATGTGGGTTCTAAGAATCTGAACTTAGCTCAGCCTTGTTGCAGCAAGTGCTTTTATCCAACGGGTCATCTCCACAGCCCATATCTTATTTTTTGAGGCGGAGTCTCTTGCTGAAACTGGAGCTCACTGATTGGCTGGCCTGCAAGTCTAGGGATCCTGGGTGCTTGCCCACATCCCTGGCTTTTTATCTGGAGCTGGGAATCTGAACTCAGGTCCTCATACTTGCATGCTAAGCGCTTAAAAAACTGAGCCATCCCCCAGGCCCAGGGAAGCTTTCTGAGGCTGTGTTGCTGAGGTTCTGGAGTGTGGCACACGGGACAGAGAGAGTCCATTTCTGGCCCTGGCTTTTCCCTTCAGTCTTCTTGCTTCTCACCCCCAACCTGATATTCACACCTCCCTGCTTTCTTGTCACACTTAGCCATGCTGTTCAGATATAGCTCTTATCACCTTCCCATAATAATCATCCCCTGTGCGGCTGCCTCCCGCTTTTCTGCATCCATCACCCGCCCAGACTATCTCTTTGGTCCATGGATGTAGAAACCAAGGGAAATAGTATTTAGTGAGTGCTGACTTCCTTAAACCCTTGAAGGAACTCACTTGACAAGCTTCTCTCTTATGTTATTGGCAAAGATCACCTCAGAGGCTGCGTTACTTGCCCAGACATTTCACTGGAGTCAGGGTTCAAGTCTGTCATGATACCTTTGGGGCACTGTCTCACACACCCAAAGTGTGAGGACATAGCTCTCCCTAACATACACACACGCACACGCACGCATGCACACACTCCTGTTTCCCCACACCATTGTCTCAGCGCCAGGTTGAGTTTTGAGTTCTCTGGGACCAGAGCTAGTGACACTGCCTCTCCAGTCTCACTGCTCTTCTGCATGTGTCACTGAGTTCTGTTCTCACAGGCTCACTGATCTGAACAAAGACTAGCTCCATCTGACACACACACAGAGCCAGGAAACCACTACTCAGTGAAGAGTGAGAGTTCAGGATGGCAGGAAGCCCCTGGAGTGAGCAGGCCAGGCAGCAGCACTAACTGTACACATTACGTTTGTGCATTTAAGGTGACAGTTACACACTGAAATAATATTTTCAACCCCAAAGAGGGTTTCTAAAAATGTTTTTGGATTTTGGAGACTTATACTCACTGTGGAGCCCAAGGCTGGCCTTGAACTCAAAATCCTCTTGCTTCAACCTCTCCAGTGCTGGGATGTGTGTCACATTACTAAGCATCCAAAGAGGTTTAAAGAAATACTTGGGAATTTGGTACAGAATCCCACGATTTCTAAGAGATTTGATAATCTGAGCAAACCCAGGGAAGAGAGGGCTTTGCAACTCTAGGTTCTCTGTAGTAGCCCATTCAACTTCCAAAGATAAGTCAGGGTAAAAAGGACCCAGTACAGCAACCTGCAGTGAGAAAAGAGCAGACCTCTGGTGTGCACAGATCTTGTAAAGATGCAAACACCTGAGCTCTGCTTTCTCTCCGGGTGGAACAGAGGTTATTCTCCAGCTTGTTAAATAGGAAACAATAGCTCCTGCCTTTGTAGCCGTTGCTAGAGCAGCCGCCACCGGAATGAAGCTCAATCCCTTTGTGAGTTCTGACTGAAGCAATTTAATGGCATTTCAGTGCACCCTCTCACATTCGCAAGACCATGATGTTTTCCACTCTTTCCAAAGGCCGACAGAAGTATAGTGCCCATTTGATATGATGATGAAGTTCAGGTTGTCCACGGACACCACAAAGGTCAGCAGATTAGCAGGGTGGTCCAGGTGTACAGAAAGTAATGTCATCTACACTGAAAAGGAGAGGCTCGGAAAGGCTGATGGAATAACTGTCCGTGTGGGCATCCACCCCAGCGGGGTGCGGATCACCAGGCTAAGGCTGGACAAAGACCAAAACACAAAAACCAACCAAACAAACAAAACACCCCAGTTTTGCCCAGTAGGAAAGGAGAAGGGATAACACACGGCTGACTACAGTGCAGGGGAGAAGCAGATCACCCACAGCTTTCATTAATCCCTGCTTATGTGGAGAAACCAGGGAAGAATAAAAGTTTGTTGTAAACTGGAGAGTACTTTCAGTAGAGCGGACGGTGGGATTCCAGGAAGAGCAAAGCCTGGTGAATCTGAAGCCCGTTACCAGGAAATGTTCACGTGTCAGCAGTGAGACCAGTGTGTCCACACAACAGAGCATGGTCACACACAAAGCATGCCTGTGACAACTTGATTCCTAAATCAAAATGCCAGGGTACCCACATCACTTCTCTCTTCTTTTTCTTCTTCTTTTTTTAAAAAAGAGATCTGCCTGCTTCTGCCTCCTATGTGCTGGTGGGATGAAGGGCATGGGCCTCCACGCTTGATATTACCTCTTTTTTTTTTTTTAAAGGTTTATTTATTATGTATAGTGTTCTGTCTGAATGTATCCCTGCATGCCAGAAGACGGTATCGGATCCCATTACAGATGGTTGTGAGCCACCATGTGGTTGCTGGGAGTCAAATTCAGGATCTCTGGAAGAACAGCCAGTACTCTTAACCTCTGAGCCATCTCTCCAGCCCAGTATTACCTCAATTCTGACCAGTTCTGAGAAAGAATGCTGTAGCACTCTGGTTTTGGCTTGAATAGATTGGAAGGCTGAGAGCTTTGATCAAAGCGTGATGTCAGCTAATTTATTTACTTGCCTGACATTAAGTTCTGAGCATAAATTTGTCTAACCAGACTCCTTGAATTAAAGCAGGAATCAGGCTTACCAATCCAAGTAGCTGGGGCAAGTAAAGCCAAGGTTGTGGTGAAGTGACTAAAAGTGGGCAGAGGCATGCTGGGAAAGCCTAAGACAGGCATTTGTAAGTCAGAATGGATAGTTCGATGAAAAGGGCATTGCTTTATTATAGAAGCTTAAGAAAAACCGGAGTAACAAGACAAAATGTTAAAGACTGACCGGAGTAAGAGACTGGGGCAGGAGCGTCAGGGTAGTGAGGATATATATCAGATTTCTATTCTCTAAAGATGATGCCCCTAGAGATTTATGGGTTTACAGATCATCATGAGTAAAGTTCAAATATCTGACGTTTGTGGCTTTTTGGTTTGTTTGTGTTTTGAGACTGGGTCTCTTGTAGTTCAAGTTGGCCTTGAATCCACTGTTCATAGCTAAGGCTGGGCCTGAAATTCCTGATGTGCCTGCCTCTACTTCTCCCTGTGTCAGGATTACAGTCACGGGCTGCTATACCCACTCAGGAGGTGGCTTTTTGTAGATGTTGCCAAACTAACTATACTGAGAAACTTCTGGGAAACGGCCTCAGCAAAGTTACCAGGCTAATTTGGATAGGGGTTATTATGTAATACCACAGGGTAGCCCAAGAGTTTTCTGTCCTTGGAAACTATTAAACTTTCTATGATGATAATAATGATGACAATGACTATGATGGTGTTTTCTAGCATGGCTGCTCTGTGTATCCCTGGCTATCTTGGAACTCATAGAGATGCCTTTGCCTCCTGAGTGTTGGGGTTAAAGGCATGCATCACCACCACCCAACTTTCTTTTTATTACATTTTATATTTATTCTACAAAGCACAGAAATAGCCATTTCCTTCCTTGTACTAGATACTAGGAAACCAAGAGTAAAAAGATACAGATTTCTTCCAGCAGACAACAGAATCTTTCACTATCTTACGTTTTACATAAGTAACTGATTTCAGATCTGGTTTTATCCATTTCCACTCCAACTTATGATTTCAACTCTAATTTCATCAGTTACAATGTTATATTTTATCACATAATACTAGATTTATCTGTACAGAACAAGACAAGTACTTAAACAAATTTAAAAATAAACACAATACTGTACCAGGCACTACGGGATACCCAAAGATGAATCCAAAACCAGACCTGTCTCAATGCCTGAAGGAATCAACCCTCACTCTAGTGGGAAGAGAGACCTAGAGAAAGCCAGCTGCCCTGAGGGAATGTTAGAGAGAACAAGGACAAAGCACTGGGCAGTCTGAAGCAGGAAGCATCACCTGCACGCATCAAGAATAAGCAGCACTCCATTGGAAGCTCCCCGCATCGTTCTGTGATCACACTAGGATCCTATGTGAGAAAGGCTCAGACATGTTCCGCCCACCTAGGCAGTCAGAAAGGGGACCAAAGACTGCTCTTTACCCCTGTAGCTGGGTCTAGCTGGAAATCTGACACAGCAGATGTTCAATAAGCATCTGCTGAATGAGTGAGAAAATTCTTAGCTGCACCCCAGGCAGTGACCAGTATAAGCAAAGGTGGCATGTCTACATGGTGGGAGCCATGTGGATATAGAGAATGGGGTCTGAGGAGAGCTGAGGCAGGATGAGTCCTGAGTGAGCCTTACAGTGAGTATGGGAAGGAATGGCCTCACAATTTGTGGTAAGCCTTGATCGTTCTAGTCTCGATAACATTCCCTGATGAAACAGCATATATCCAGACATACTTACAATACCACAGGCCCTGGTATTGTTCAGTTCCAGCATCAGAGAACAGCAATGAAGGTATAGACGGGCAGAAAACAGCCTGCACTGCCTTCCTGGCTCAAAGAGCACCCCAAGGAAGGGCGATCCATGGAGCCAGCTACAATTAGATCATCCCTTAAAGCTCAACAGTGTTAGAACACTGTCATAAGGAGAGCGACAGCAGACAGTGGGTGGAATAGTCTCCCCCATGTGATGAGTGGCTAGTTGAATGTGATAAAACACTAAAGCAAGCACCAAAGCACTAGGCTAGAGAGAGAGCCTTTGTGCAAGTCCCCAGAAAAATACACAAGCAATCAAGAAAGCTGAGGCTCTCAAAACCTATGACTCCCTAGGTAAAGTGACAAATGTCAACAGTCCAACCAATAAAGATAACACAGGAAGAGTCTGCAGGCTCTTGTACAGAGACAAGAAAGCAGAGTTAACGTTAAAGGGTACTCGTGTTGCTTAGAAGGAACCATGGTGAGAGGAAGTTTTCAGATTCAGATCTGGCAAGGCCAAGAGAGAATGTACTTACTAAATAACAGGAAAGTACAAATCACTTTAATGATTCATACGCTCTGCTCACAACAACACTAATCTACGATGTTATGCCTCTGCTTCCAGTGCATGACTATACCCAGCATTTAATAGATGCTGCTTCACGCTTCTGGAGAAACAGGGTACAGCGTCTACAAAATGAGGCCCCTGCAGGAGAGGAGCTCACAACCCGCCCCGCCAGGAATCTGGCAACCATACCCCAAATCCAAAACAATGTAAAGCTGTCACGGAACAGCAGCAGCAGAACAATTATGTGTAAAGACGGAGAGACGCAGACAAGCACAGAGGAGAGAAAGAGGCAACAGTGAGGGCATCACGGACAGCGGCATGGTGGTGCTCATTCACAACTAGCTGCATCCAAAGCCTGAGCTGAGCTGGTGTGCACGGCCGAGAGGTAGGATGAATCAAACCGTCTGCTTCAGTCACAGTATACTTCAGCAATAAGAGGACCCCCCCAACCCCCAAAGGAATGGCCTGCAGTGCCCACAGATGGGATCGTGGGGGCAGGGGAATGCGACAGGGTAGGGAGGGATAAGCAAGGACACACTCAAGCAGCAGCACGAGGTAACTGCTAATGAAAATGCATGGCAAAGGGAGATGCAGGGTTAGCAGTGAGACACGGGGAAATACTGCAGCCTAGCACCTCCCTGACAGGTGAGAATTGGCTGAGGCTTGATGGACGCCCCAGGAGCGTGAGTTTATAAACGGGACGCTCGAGTCGGGGTGTGGGACTGAGCCTGAGGAAATGACACACGACCTATTAGCCAGAGCTATGAGAGCCAAGAGACCCTCCTAGTATCAAATTCCAATTTAAAGTTTTATTAGTTCTTACTCTGTTCCCAATTCCTTCCAGTGGCTGAGTCCCCCACACTTCCACTAATCTTCCCAAATCCCAAAGAACTGAGAAGTCAATTCAATTACTAGTTATGTTTCTCTGGAATTTCTTATTTATTTTAAATTGTGTATGATGTACATAAGCGTAGGGGTCCAAGGAGACCAGAAAGTGTGGGATCCCCTGGAGCTGGAGTTATGGGCAGTTGTGAGCTGCCATGTGGCTGCTAAACACCCAGGTCTTCTGTAACAGCAGTAAGTAACCCAGTGAGCATTCTGTCTCAAACCACCCCCACTCCAAGAATCATTTTAATTTCTTATATTTTCAAAAAGCTCAAAATATGTTTAATTTTTTAAGTTTTAAAGATCTAACCAACAACCACGTCTCCAGCCTTTACTTTTTTAAGTGAGTGCTTTGTCTGAATGTATGCATACATACCATATGTTGTCAGTGCTCATAGAACTGGAGATTGTGGTGGTTGTGAACAGCCATGAGGAAGCTGAGAAGAGACAAAGGTCTGACAGACCGGTCTTCTGTAAGAACAGCCAGTCCTCTCAGTGCTGAGTCATGGTCTCTCTAGCTCCACAACCCTTAGTCTTCTTATGTTTTAGCTTTCAACAATATGAAACTTGGGAACATAATAACTCTCCCCAAAATAATCTTTTTACTTTTGGCTAATAGAATGACTCAAGTGTTTTAAGTGCTTTGGCTACTTTTTAAGAAAAAAGTAGCCTTTGTAATAGGAGCTTCTAGCAAAGGAAGAAAAAAGCTAGGGCGCTGATCAGAAAGAGTATGAAGTCTATGTCTCGCAGGTGACTATCGAGGAACAGATAAGAGTAATAATAATCTGCCATGCCACTGAAGAGGCAGTTTGAGCACCCCCGGGATTATGGGAAGTAAGGTTCACAGGCTGAGAAAGCCATCTGTTAAGGGCTGGTATCATTAAGCATGCAAAGTTTGAAGGCTAAGGCCTAATTAATGGGTCTCAGATAGCAGTATTCTATATAGGGAAGGCTTTGGAAGGTTGCCTATTCCATTCTATTAGCAATACAGCACAGGCTGTCACCTCAGCTGAATAAACAGAAGCTGACCACATGCTTGCTTTGAGATTTCACATTAAACAAGAAAGGCAGAATTAGAAGTATTTTGTATTACTGCACATTGGTTTACCCTACATTCCGTTTTTCAAAATGAAAAGAAAACACAATTGGGCTTTTAGTCACTACTTAAGCCTGCATTAGAGAAAATGCAAAGCCAGCCACTTAGTCGAATGGGTTTAGGCAAATAAGCATTAAAGGAGTTGGGTGCTGGCTTCCCTCACTTACATCTGCCTCATCCAAATGCTAATACATAGCTGGAGGATGAGAGCCTCCAGTAGACAAAGGGTTAGGTGTCTTTACAGCCAGGTGAGGTTTTTCTGGACCTCTCAGTCACACCATCTGGGATTATACAAATCTGAGTCACACCCTAGTGAAGAATTGATTGTGACTAAGAGATTTCCTATGAACGTCAATGGCTACTTTGACTTCACAGAAACAAAAACAAACCTAAACAAAAAGACCATTTGTTAATATTTGGTCAACTATCAAAGCTGAAGCCTTTTCTCCTTTAGCCCAGGCTGGCTTTGAACTCAGAATGTAGTTGAGGATGGCCTAGAACTCCTGATCCTCAGATTCTGGTGCTGAAATAGTCCAGGAGCTGGGATAACAGGCATGTGTCACCATGCCCAGCCACATAAAAGCCTTTATAAGCCCATGATGGGTACTAAGACCCAGCCAAGAAAGGCACATCTCAGGAGCTTTCCCAACAAACAGAATTCAGGGAAAGGGATTCAATGTGCAAAGTCTTTTATTTAAAATTTTGAAAAGTTAAGACTTATGACCACCTCAATATGTGCCATTCCCACTGTAAGGAGGAACGGCAGGTTTGAACTCATGCAGAGCTGTGTTTTCATTTACAGAACTCTGTAGGCACTTTAAAAGTGAAGCTTGGCTTCAAAATACAAACACTGGGGGCTTTGGCTCAACCTTTTAATATAAAAAATTCACTGATGTACAAAAATGTGAAAGAGTGACAATGACAACATATGAAACCTTGTGATTGACAGTCCCCTTGTGTGCACTCCATGGTGCACATGCACCCGCCCACACATCCTTGGGTGTGGAAACACAAAGTAATGCAAACCAGTGCTACCAAGAAGTGCCAACGTGTGTCCTCTGAATATCCGCCAATCACAGACCAGGATCTACTCCAACACTCAGTAACAACAAGCACAGCATCTTCCAAGGGACAGTGAGGTCGACTTCTTACTCACGATGGACCAGCACAAATAAACCCAGCAGAAACAGTACTGCATACTAGAAAATAACACAGGAACACACGTCAGCAGGGATGCTTCCAGCACCTCTGAAGTCTCCGTCGGTCATAAACTCAGTTGTTTATGACTCAGGATCAACTACTAACTTACATTAGTCTTTCATGCTTTACCTGTAATCTACTTAACAGTTTCAAAAGTTAAACAAAGGAGCATTGTGGGGGAGTGGGCTGGATCCAGGGCCTCACACATGCTAAGCATACATGCTGCTCAGCCGTACTCTCAACCCTAGGTCCGTTCATTTTTAATCAAGCATACAGTTACACTCGTACCTTAAATTTAGGATAGTCATTCATGAGGATTGTCACAATTCCAATATAAGGAACAAACCTAGAACAAACAAACAAACAAACAACTTATCATCACAGAGAATCACCCTAGAGGAAGCAGCTGCTAACATTTACCATTAATCACCAGTACCTTCCAGAGTACTGATTCTCAGTTCACTGATTTTCATACATTATATTTGTTCCTTTCAATAGCCTGTTACAAGGAAGTTAGGATTATGACCATTTTATAGATGAGGAAACAGGATCATGCATCCAAGGTGCATGGCTTGTGTGCAGCAGAAGCAGTCAGTACCAGACCAGATCTTAGGTCTTTAGTTGGTCTCTCCAATGCTAGGTACTGGGTGTGGCCTCGTAGCCTTTAGGGAGCTGCCAATTTTGGTGCAGAGATAAGGCCCCTGGCAGCACAACACTGCAAGGTACTTCCTGTCGGTTCAGCACTGAACAGAAGAGCCCAGGGCTCCCTCACCGCACTAATTTAACCATGGTCTGGCTTTGGCCCTCTTCATCTTCATTTTATTTATCAGATGGGGTCTTGAAGTACAGCAGGCTTCCCTTGAGCCTACTTCCACCTGCCTTAGTCTTCCTAAAATGACGGGATGCATACACGTGTCACTGTGCCTAGCTCTGAAATTTCTCAAGACCCGTTTTTATCACCACATGCAGCAAAGCAGCCTCAGCCTCCATCTTCCTATATACTTCTAAAGTATTTTTTTAAATTCTTAGATTTATTTATTTATTTACGTGTGTGAGTGTTTTGCCTGTGTGTATGTATGTATATATACCTGGTGCCCAGATGTCCGAAGAGGGCACTGGATCCTCTGGAAATGGAGTTAAAGTTCAGAATCAAACCCAAGTTCTCTGAAAGAGCAATCAGTGCTCTTAACCAGTGAGCCATCTCTCCATCCCCTGTATTTGATTTTAATGACTACAACTTGCTCTTGAAATCCTTCTTCTTTTGTTTCAATAACCTGCAAACCTATTTCTACACCTACTTCCAGACTGCTGTATCTGTACTTTCATTTCTTTCTCAAACTGGAATTAGAGGTGGGTGACCAAGCCCACCCAGAGTTTACAGAGGCTCTGGGGATCTGAACTCAGGTACTTACATTTGAGCTGTGAGCACTTTGACCACTGAACCATCTCCCCAGCCCTGTGTTCTCACTAGCTTTCTTTTTTCTTCATTCCCTCAAACTGAGCAAAAACACCTGGTGACAAATCTTACACATTCGCTATACTTGCCTTTGAGGTCTCTGTCACAATTTTAAGAACGCTGTTGTTCTAATTATCTGCCTCCCCTCTGACTCTATGAAAGTATCGATCTTGATCTCCCATAGCCTCAAGGTCCTGTACACTCAACCTTCCAGTAAACACGTACAGGTACACATGTGCATGCAGGTGTGAACACACTCTCACACCAAGCTTCACCATGCTAGAGAGCAAACTCAGGGCTTCATCCAGGCCAGGCACTCACTCTATTGCTGAACCTTGCCTTCGGCCTAATACTGTCTGGTGGAATGTTTGAATAGGTTTTCCTTTTCATTTTCTTGGGAATTTCATTTTCTCCAGGTTTTCAATCTTCTCTCTATGTATGTAAGACACCTTAACATTGTAAGACTTGAGAGCAGGGGCTGGGCTAGTGGTACACACATTTAATCCCAGCCCTTGGTAGGCAGAGGCAGGTGGATGGATCTCTGAGTTCAAGGCTAGCCTGGTCTACCTATCAAATTCCAGCTCAAATTGTGCTACACAATGACACCTTATCTCAACAACTAATAATAATAATAATAATTCAGGACAAAACAAAAAAATTATCAGGGTGTCACTGATGTGACAGGAAAGGAAGTGAGCAAACGCAAATGTTCAACTTTCTTCATTCTCCCCACCAATGGCCGACTTCCGAGTAGACTGGCCATAATGTGGCAATGGCCCAAGTGGACTTCAACTCTCTTATCACAGTCCACTTTCAGTGTGTGCATAGACCCCTCCTGCCACGCCACGGGCCAGAGAAACAGAAACCACCTCCCAGTTAACACCTCCACCATCAAAGCCATAGGCAAACGTCAACAGACAGTTTTTAGCGTCCTTCACTTCCTCTTAACAACTCTCACTTTTCATCTCCTGTACTCTGTTTTTAAAAACTAAACTAGTCTTCCTCCCTTCCCCAAACTCCCTTTCCACATGCTAATGGTTCTGAACACTGGCTCTTCTTTAACAGAGTCACTTGGGGCTGCAGCTGTAGCTCAGAAGGCAGAATGCTAGCCTAGCATACAGGCATGAAGCTCTGGGTTTGATCTCCAACACCACATAATTCAGATGTGGGGGTGCACACCTAAATTCCAACATTTGAAAGGTGGAGCCAGGCCTAGAGAAACGGCTCAATGGTTAGGAACACTGGCGGCTCTTCCAAAGGTCCTGAGTTCAATTACCAGCAACCTCATGGTGGCTCACAATCATCTGTAATGGGATCTGATATTCTCTTCTGGCATGCAGATAGAGCACTCATATACACAAAATAGATAAATCTTTGCCCGGCGGTGGTGGCGCACGCCTTTAATCCCAGCACTTGGGAGGCAGAGGCAGGCGGATTTCTGAGTTCGAGGCCAGCCTGGTCTACAGAGTGAGTTCCAGGACAGCCAGGGCTACACAGAGAAACCCTGTCTCGAAAAATCAGGAAAAAAAAAAAAAGGAAAAAAAAGAAAGGTGGAGCCAGGAGTCATTCTCAGCTCAACAGAGAGCTTGAGGCCAGCTTGGGCTATACAATACACAAAATTACCAGATACACTTTTCTAGTGTCCCCAGATTTTCTGAGTTTAAACAAATCCCTGAAACATGCACCCCAAACAATGTTCTTGCACACTCAGGTTCAAGATGTTTAGGTCTGGTACAAGGTGTGTGGCACAGGTACATGGTAGCAGGCAGTTTCACCACAGCAAGCCTGTGTTAACACGTGAGTTCTCCAAGAGCTGAAAAGAGACAGCTACAAAGTATTGTAAACTCTGGGAGGGACAACAAGGCTCTTGACCACCGAGTCAACCATCAGCCCCATATTTTTAATTTTCAAAACAGGGTCTCACGGTGCTGCTGCCAACAACTTGACCTCAAGAGAGCACCCAGTCCCTGCCCCAGGCAGCAGGGACTACACATGTGCTACCGCACCTAGACATGTAATTTAATTGCATTTTATGGCATATCACTTTTTATGGGGTATTTTAATACATGTATACAGTGTGCACTAAACACATCAGGGTAATTACCGTTTCTACTCTACCATCAAAGCCTGTGGCACACTTTAGGGGCAGACATTTTGCCTGATGCACTTCACTTCCTGTTAAGAGCACTTCCTCTTCTGTTGGGACAGCTTTGTCTGGAGGCTTCCAGCGTCACTATTCCTGTTCCCTCTTTCTCTCATTCCTTTTCAGTCTAACATTCTGTACCAACTCTCCTGCCCATCTCTCGTCCTCTCTGACACTGCTCTCTTCTCTGTGACTAACAGGTCCAACTTTCTCATTTTCCAAAGTCATCTCTATTAGATATTTTTAGTTGGTACAGTATTAGTTTCATTTCTAAGAATTTTATTGCATGCTATAAGATGAATTAACCTTGAAAATTAGGATAGGTAAAAGAAACCAAGCACAGAAGATCCCTACTGTGATTCTGTTTACAGGAGATACTGCACACGAGCCCATGCTAGAGCAGGTTAGCACTATGAGCAGGTGCAGGAGGACGGGCACAAGTCGTGCCTGCTAATGAATGTGGAGGATTATCTGAGGGTGGAGAGAAATGATCTGGAATTAGATAGTAGTGACAGTTGCAAAAACTTGAAGATATATTAAAATCTGTGAACTTTGCCCTTAAAATAGAGAATCTTATAAGTGAATTCTGTTTCAGTAACATTCTAAAAAACAACCTGGCTCAGAACCATTGGTATCAGTGTGGAGTAATACAGAAGAAAAACAAAACAAAAACCAATGTTTTTTCTTTAATTGAAAGGTAGTTGCACTACAGTCCAGGCTTGCCTGTGAGTGTAAGGTACAGCTTGACTCAGAAATATCAGCTTAGTGTTTTATAAATACGATTTCCACAAAGGAAGGTGACTCATTACATTAGCTGTCAAGCTCGGTGGCAGGAGAGTCGATGAAAAGTGAGTTGGGCAGTGAAACCTGTCTGCCAGCTGTCCACGTCCCAGGTGGTTTATATTTCACAGAAACAGTACTGAATTCAGATTATTACATTTTTAAATTAAAATCCACTAAAGGGTTTATACTGTCAAAATTGAGATTTTAGTTTAAATTTTATATAGTCTGGAACTTTAAAAGAAGTTCTTGGAGAGGAAGCCTGAGTACTCTAACCTGGAAAATAAGATCTTTATTTTACCCAACCCAGGGTGGCCTAGGCAGCCATAGCGACAACAAAGAAGAACCAAATGCACGCAAAGGGACAGTTTTACACGGAAGCATACAGAAAAAATTGTCAAAAAGCTTTAAAACGTGCATATGCTTTACATAGTAACTGTTTTTTAAGACTTTACTGGGAAGACTGGGCAGAACCACTGGGTATATCTAACAACAATATGGTGTTCACAAAAGCAAACTAGAAATAATGCTAGCCAGGGCCAGTGCTAGGACAGCCAGTAGGTGTATGAGCTACTCAGGGGATGGAGTGCTCGCTCTGAGAGTGATGAGAAACGTACTGATTATAAATACACTAATGACCGTGGAGTGAAAAGGGGTGTACGATAGTGTGATCATCCTCTTATATAACAAATTCTCTTATATAACATGACGGCACACACCTTTAATCCCTTGGTAGGCAGAGGCAGGGGGAATCTCTGAGTTCAAGGTCAGCTGGTCTACAGAATGAATTACACAGAGAAAACGTCAAAAAAAAAAAATTGATGGAGGTGGAAGAAAGTAAAGCAACAGCCAGGCGGTGGTGGCGCACGCCTTTAATCCCAGCACTCGGGAGGCAGAGGCAGGCAGATTTCTGAGTTCGAGGCCAGCCTGGTCTACAGAGTGAGTTCTAGGACAGCCAGGGCTACACAGAGAAACCCTGTCTTGAAAAACCAAACCAAAATTAAAAAAAAAGAAAGAAAGAAAGACAGTACAGGAGCGCTGGCGCTCCCTGGTGCTCCCTGGTGCTCCCAGGCCGATCTAATGCCCCTGCAGATTTACAGCTAAAGGAAAACAAAGACTAAAGAGATGGAGGAGTCTGAAAATGATTGGAGCATCTTTGGAAACAAGGAAATTTGGAAATCTAGTTCTCAGAGGCACCGATGATCTAATGTAGATTATTTTTAGCTCCAACATAGAATATAAAAATTCCCCTGAAGTTCTAAGTTGCATGTACGCGCACTCGCGTGTACACACACACACACACACACACACACACACACACACACGAGCACTCGCAGACAAAACACAGTGGTACTTGTTCTGATTTGGGATTCCTTTCCATTTCTCATACTACAACTAAAGAAGCTTTCTTTCAGAACAGCCACCTGTTCAGTACAGCACAGCATCACAGTGAGGCGGCTGTACATAGCTGGTGTATGTAGTAAGGAGGAGAGGCTCTGACAACAGTCAGAATGCTATGAAGCACCTAAACAGATGACCAGCCCCACCCACCCAGGTGAGGGACGACGCCATGCCAGCAATTCTGCTGTGATAGCGCAGAGCATGTGCTCTGGGGCTTCCAGACACTCAAATCACCATCAGCGTGATCTTAGATACAGAACATGGCTTGTCTGAGTTTCCTCATCTGCAGAATGGGAATCTTAAGAGTTGTTTGAAGGTTAAAATGAAGCAATACTTATAAGGCATATATAATGAGTCTGGAATATAGCAAGCCCTAATCAAGGTGAGTTATTGTTAATACTATTAATATATTAAAGAAGTAATTCCATACTTCCTTACGCCAGTAACTTACAATTCCTGTCCTCCACTGATCTGTTCTCCTGATAACATCTGAAATAAACAGGCTTAATATAATTTAAAAATTTCATTTGATCTCATCAACTTCAAGACTGAAATAAAATATAGGCTATCGTCACACAATAAAATTAATTCAGATCAACAATTTAAATTGTCTCAATAAAATTCTAATAACTTGTTTCATGAAGCAGTAATAATTCTATTCTGGATCCTAATAGCCTAGCCAAGTACGGATATCAATGCTCCTTGAGTAAATTGAATACATGATTCTTGTTTTAAGAGGCAGGGTTTCAGGTAGCCCAGGCTAGCCTTAATCTCACAGATTTTTAGTGAGTCTGGCCTTGAATTGTTCGGTCCTCTTGGTCTACCTCCCAGAAGCTGGAATTACAGGTATGAACCCACTGCACCTGGCCAACATTTTTTATTTAATTGTGATATCCACTATACCATTAACATTCAACTCTCTTATTGCACCTCATTCCTCCCTTCAAGAATAGTACGCCTTAAGACTTAAGTGCACTTTAAGATTTATATCCTTTAAAGGACAAAAAGGTGACTTGGTGTAACCAGGACCAACAGTTACGCACTCAGTCATGCACGGTAAGACCATGTTTAAAGTAATACGAAAAACCCATGGTGTTCCCCTGGGTACTCACCCTCTTGCTCTGCCTACAACATCTTTCTTCTCCAGCCAGTGTTGCCCTTGTTTATAGAGGCCTCGGTCGTCAACGGCATTATTATCTCCTTTGGTTAAAAATTTGATATGCCCATCTTGCCTTCAAAGAGTAAGGAAACACAAGTCATCCAACACCTCATGGCACTTAATGCACAGAACCAGCTCTTGTTACCAAGCACTGGGTACTCGTCACGCCTAATAGCAATTCTGTAATTGGCTAACAGAATGTTGACAGCTGGACTATGTAGCATGGAAGAGCTAAAGTGTGTGGTGAAGGAGCTGGCCGGCCGCACTACAGCAGCCTTACGAACACTGCTGCAGAGGAGCGTGAGTGTCCGCGGATGACCGTGCAAGTTTTACATTGTGAGGAGATCAACCAGCATATGAAACAAATCTCATTTAAATTAAAATATACACAACCAATTTTCTACTAACATCCAACAAATAAAAGAATACATTAAATTATCCCCCAGAAGTAACTGTCAGGTAGAGACTGTAAGAAACTACTGAACAGCATAGTTCTTTTAAGTAATCTGAAAATCTCTGCATGAGACAAAGTGTGTTAGAGAAGGAACCTCAAGATGGAGTAAGAGTCTGTAACATGCAGCCGGTGAGATGGCTCATCAGGTAATGGCATTTGCCACCAAGGCTGACAACCTGGGTTTGGTGGCCAGAAACCACACAGAACAAGGAAAGAACCAATTTCTCCAGCTGTCCTCTGACCTCCATATGCACTAGCAGTGACTCCCAAATGAAGAAATGTAATTGAAAAATAATAAAGGTAATTAAAATAACATTCCAGGTGTCTATTAAGGCCACATCAGCCAGCTGCAGCCAAGGACCTTATTTGACCTAAGTTCAAACAAAGTCACGATAAAATTGCTAAGTCAAACAACTAGGAAGTTAATAACCTTAAGGAATTGTTCATTCTTATTCATCATATATTTAGTTATTACATCTATTATATTTAATTATATTTATTCCCACACTAATTATAATTTTAGTTAATAAAAGCTTAATGGTTATTTTATAGAAATTTACTGAAACAGTAATGTGACATGCTAATGTGACATGCTATGATACTGAGATCTGGCTTAAATAATACAAGAAAGGAAGAGAATGCACACGCACAGAAATGGTCACATCCTGAGCATCTGGTAGATGGGAGACACATGGGACTCCTCCGACCCCTCTGAGCATGCTAGAAAACCTTTCAATACAAACTGTAAGAGCAAAAGTAACCCAGATCAAGGGTGAGCTGGCTGCCTACTGTCCACTGCAGCTTCACACTACCTTAGTCTTTCTCTAGCAAATATGTAGTTATTAGAAAAACAAGTTTTGGGGGCTGGAGAGATGGCTCAGTGGTTAAGAGCACTGACTGCTCTTCCAGAGGTCCTGAGTTCAAATCCCAGCAACCACATGGTGGCTCACAACCATCTGTAATGAGATTTGATGCCCTCTTCTGGTGTGTCTGAAGACAGCGACAGTGTACTCATAAATAAAATAAATAAATCTTTAGAAAAACAAGTTTTAAAAGAAAAATAGAGTGTGGCAGTATACACCTTTAAACTCAGTACTAGGGAGGCGGAGGCAGGCATATCTCTGTGAAGACGGGCCTGGTCTACAAAATGAGTCCAGGATAGCCAGGACTATTACAGAGGAACCCTGTCTCAAGTGGGAAAAAAGCCTCAATTTTTCAGGTATGGTAACATTTATTAGAATACTATCTTAGGCAAGGTGTAGTGGCACATGCTTTCAGTTCCAACACTGAGGAGACTGTGACAGATGTATCTCTGTGAATTCAAGGCCAGCCTGATTTACATAGCAAGTTCCAGGATAGCCAGGGCTGCATAGAGAACCCAACTCAAAAACAAACGAAAGCAAAACCACAAACTGTCTTGCCTAATCAAGAATGATTGCTCTGGGGCTGCGGATGTAGTGTGGTGAAGTCCTGCCTAGCTTATATTAGCCTTGCATTCGAACTGAGCCCAAATAAATCGAGCATGGCAGCACATACCTGTAATCCCAATCCTGGAAAGGTAAAGGCAGGAAAATGAAGGAGTTCTTTGGTCACAGAGTTGAAAGACAGCCTGGGCTACATGAGACCCTATCTCAGACCAAAAAAAAAGTCAAGGAATTTAATGCTACTAAAGAATGGTTATGACCTCTAGTAATTTCTAAAATTGCTTTTAGATTTACTTTATATTGATTAGTGCTTTGACTGCATACATGTATGTGCACTGTGCATGTGTCTGGAGCCTGCAGAGGGCAGATGAGGGCACTGGGTCCCCTGGACCTGGAGGTCCATGTGAGCTGCCTCTGGGAAGGGAGGGAGCAAGTGCTCTTAACCACTGAGTCACCTCTCCGGCCCATCTTCTAGTGAGTTTAAATGTAACTGAAAACAAAGCAAAATTGACAGTTAATAAAGACCAGACTAAAACTAATCCAAGTGTCTTTAACAATCACAGTCCATAAAAAAGAAAATGAGCTTTAGGTTTCCACTGACTAATATCCACTCAGGAAACTGACTTCCAACATGCAAGAAGTCAGGTGAAAACTGGGAGGTGTTACAAACACCAAAGACACTGAAGTGCAAATGGCACATTGGAAACGAGGTTCCAGTTTAAAGAATGCGAATATATACAGAGAAAAGTAACCAGTAGCTGACAATTCAGGAAGCGAAAGAATGCCTGAGATCCCCGGGGGTTAAAGATGATGCCAGGAACATCAGGGAGGAGGGACACTGTCAACCAGAAAAAGATACTAGCCCCTCAGAGGCTGAAGAGAAGCAGCCAGAAGGGAAGGAGTGCCACCGACTGGGCTAGTCCCAAAGACCTACTTACCAGCAAATACTGTGCTTTCCCCTGGTGGGCTGGAATCAGGAGAGATCACTATTGTTTCTTGAAAAAGTACACATCTCTCTCAACGACTTAATGCAGAACAAATACTTTTCCCTGGTGACCACCCTCAATCCACCTGTCAGGATCTGCTCCAGCCAGGTGTGTGGTATCTGCATGGAATCCCAACACCCAGGAGACAAAAGAAAGATCCCAAAAATTCTGATCCTGAGTGTTGGAGTACAAGTGGCCTTTCCTCACTCTGCTGTCCTGGATGGCACAGACTGTACCAATCTCTTGACTTCACTTCTCTGGTGCTGGGACAAAGGTACAAACCACCCCAGATGAATACCTATTAAATGGAGAAAAACTACAAGATGTTGAGCCAGTCGGAATTGAGGCCTTAAATGCAAGAGAGCCTTTCGGGTGCCCAGTATACCACTCCATTTGTTCATTTCTTTCTCTCCTCTTGAGTTTCCATAAGTTCAAACACTACAGACTGGAAAGAATGGGAGTGCACAGCTGGACAGGGACCACCCACTTAAGACTTCACAATTCATCTTTCTGAAGTCTTTACATTATCTTAAGAAAACGAGATCTGGGCTGGAGAGATGGCTCAGTGGTTAAGAGCACTGACTGCACTTCCAGAGGTCCCAAGTTCAAATCCCAGCAACCACATGGTGGCTCACAACCATCTGTAATGAGATCTGATGCCCTCTTCTGGTGTGTCTGAAGACAGCTACAGTGTATTCATATATAATAAATAAATAATTCTTTAAAAAAAAAAAAAAAAAAAACGAGATCCAGGGAAGCTAAACTTTTTGCTCACTGTTCTTACTCTAAGGTGAAAGGAATATGTCATTTCTGTTTCTTTTTTTTTTTTTTTTTGGTTTTTCGAGACAGGGTTTCTCTGTATAGCCCTGGCTGTCCTGGAACTCACTCTGTAGACCAGGCTGGCCTTGAACTCAGAAATCCGCCTGCCTCTGCCTCCCAAGTGCTGGAATGAAAGGCGTGTGCCACCACCGCCCGGCCGTCATTTCTGTTTCTAAAATGTAAGATTCCATATAAAAAACAACTTAGATTTTAGAAATTTATCTTGGTCTTGGCACACTGGCACATACTCTTAAATCCCAGAATTCATGATGCAAAAGCAGGAAGATCAGGAGTTTAGTGTTGCGTACACCAGGTACACGTGGGAAATTCAAAGACAACGTTGAGAGTCAGGTCTCTTACCATGTGGATGATTGGGGGGTGCATTCACATCATCAGGCTTGGTAATAAATGCCTTTTCGCACTGAGCCATCTCACCAGTTTCTTGAAAAATCTTAAACTTTAAATTTATTTACAATTATGTTGTTTACGTATATTGCCATAGTGCGTATGTGAAGGTTAGAAGACAATTTTTGAGATTTGGATCTCCTTCTACTGTGGGTTCTGGGGACAGAAGTCAGGTCATTCTGGCCTGACAGCAAGTACCTTTACCTGTTGAGCCATCTGGCCAGTCCTCTTTTTTTTTTTTTTTTTTTTTTTTTTTTTTTTTTTTTTTTTTTTTTTTTTTTTTTTTTTTTTTTTTTTTTTTTTT
>NW_021620849.1:3286073-3297160 GCF_004785775.1 Grammomys surdaster
CCTCCCTCCCTTCCTCCTTCCTTCCATTCATTCTAGGAACACAATTAGTCTCACAGTACACACATCAGGATGTCCTCAAACCTGTGGAGACTTCCTTCCCTCAGGCTCCAAGTCCTGAGGTCACATGTGTGCATCATCACACTCGGCTTGCTTTCCCTCAACTAGTAAAGGAACTTTTTTTTTTTGAGACAGGGTTTCTCTTTGTAGCCCTGGCTGTCCTGGAACTCACTCTGTAGACCAGGCTAGCCTCGAACTCTCGAACTCAGAGATCTGCCTGCCTCTGCCTCCCAAGTGCTGGGATTAAAGGTGTGCGCCACCACCGCCCGGTTGGAACCTTTTTAGTTACTAGTCTTCACTAACTAGTTCCATTTTAAGCATTACAATTAAAGGTTGCTTAAGTCTTGAAAAGGGCAGTGTTACTAATTCCTTAACCTTTTAAAATTTCAAATGACAAACAATATAAAAGAATGAACTTTAAAAAACACTGCCCTTATTCTGGCTTCATCTGAAAATACTAAACATATTCAAATATTCAAATGAGAACTGGATCATCTTCTGCCATTTATGAAGATACAGACCACGATGACCTTATGAGTTCAGCTAATTATGGAGGAAGCAGCTCATCGAGGCACAGAACAGCACAAAGGTGACTCTGCGTTATCAAGGCATTTATTTGTTTTAGAAAGAGAAGAGAGAAGATAGAGATTTCTGTCTAAGAATTTCAGAAACTAGGAAGAAGTGGAGAAACTCATGAGAGCATCTCTTTCTTCTTACCTGCTCTGTCTCACACCTAGTTATAAAAAGGTCCTAAGAGCTTTGTATCATCAGGAACTCAGATCCAGGTCTTCGATGATAAGAACATTAGTAGAAAGTAAAGCTATCAGCAGGACATTAAACTCAAGGCCTGTCATCCAGCCACAGGCGCCACTGTTGAAGACATGTATGGGAACAGGAGTGGCTCCCACTCTCCTGTACTCGGAATAACCTGAGCAATTGAAATAAATCCTCATGCCCAGGCCACACACAAACCCAGTCACATCACAATACCTGGGGATGGGAGGCAGGCATCACTGGATCTCCAGAAATTCCACCATAAAACAAAATTGGGCAGCTATGAGAAACACTGTTTGTGTTTGTATTTGTTATTATTTATGGATTAAAAAAAAAAAAAACATTTGGTTGGTTTTGTTGTCCACATCTTGTTTTTGAGACAAGTTATCACCCAGTACGGAAGGCTAGCCAGGACTAAGGCTAGCCAGGACTAAGGCTAGCCAGGACTGGGTAGTCCATGCTGACATAAACTTACAGCACTCTTCTTTCCCCCCAAGTGCTGGGATTGCAGGAAGATTTGTCTGTTTGCTTATTGTTTTGTTGAACTTGAACTCACAGCAATCCTCCTGTTGGGATTATAGTCTTGTACCACCATACTAAGCTACTATATGGTTATACTTAAGCTTTTATTACAGGCAGGCAGATCTCTGTGAGTTCAAGGCCATCCTAACCGACATAGCAAGGTTCAGGCCATCCAAGGCTACATAGTAAGATTCTGTCTCAAAATTAAATAAATAAAAACCCCTGTTATTTAGATTGTCAGGCTGAGGCTGTAGCTCAGTGGACAAGGCCCTCAGCTGGATATCCAGTACTTCCAAAAAAATTAAAAAAAAAAAAAAAGAAATTTTCAAATAGATACATATACATACTGTGTGTATATACATTATATGCATGCAAATGATAAGAAGAAAAAAACAGAGGAAAGAAAAAGAAAATGCACTTACAGAATCATCTCAATTATATGTGAAAATTATACATGAAGAGAGGCCACAACATTAGCAATAATTTTTATCTCAAAGTTACAAAGACAGGTTCAATCTAGATTTTCCTGTTTCTAGCATTTCACATTATGGGAATATATTAACTTTTTCTTATTAGAAAAGCATTTCTTCTCAAAGGTCACGATGACAGCCAGTCAGGAAATGACAGAGGCCTGAAATAGAACAGCAATAAAGAAGAAAAGAGAGGAAAACAATTGGTGGCCAATTAGGCACGGCAGAATCAAGAATGACCCTTGATTTGTGTCAAAAACAACTAAGTAGATGTGACAGTCACAGAAACAGGTTGGGGTGGGGGTCAAAATGGAGCTGAATTTTATTTTCATCACTCAAAGAGCCCAGCGCCTGGTCAGCAGTCAGGTGAAGCTGTCCAGTGGAGCAAAATAAAAAACAAAAACCAAATGCTTTTGGAATTCTTATGTTGATACCAGTTTAAAACACATGAAAGTAGCTAGAGGGCTGGAGAGATGGCTCAGCAGTTAAGAGCACTGACTGCTCTTCCAGAGGTCCTGAGTTCAATTCCCAGCAACCACATGGTGGCTCACAACCATCTGTAATGGGATCCGATGCCGTCTTCTGGTGTGTCTGTGTACTCATATAAATAAAAGATAAATCTTAAAAAAAAAAAAAAAGAAAGAAAGAAAGTAGCTAGAAACAGTGGTAAAGGTCTATAATACCAGCACCTGGGAGGCAGAGGCAGCAAGACTGAGTTCAATGCTAACCTGAACTACATCTCAAAACCCCAAAATCAAAATGAGTAAAATAAAATATATAATGCATGTAGGAGAGGGTAGGGAGACATAGAAGAAAATATGTTTGCACGCCTCATATAAAAATGTCCCTGTGCAAAATAAGCCACGAACAATGGCTCGCCAGTGCCAAGCTGCCCTTCCAGAGGAAATGGGCTCAGTTTCTAGCACCCACACTACAGCCTACAGCCTCTCCAACTCTAGAGGCTCGGATGCCCTCTTCTGACCTCCATAGGCACCACATACACAAGCGATACAGACATATGTGCAGGCAAAATACCTTTACGCATAAAATAGTAACATTTAGACATAACAAAATTTAAAAGAGAAAACAGACCAATGCAAAAGAAATTTTAAATATTAAAAAGTCTGTAGTGATACCACTTCACGTGTTGTTCTTCTCACCATTATTATCCTGTTACTACATGTGGGTGGGAAGTTGAAATCCAGGCCTTCTTCATGCTATGTAAGCATTTCACCACTGAACCACACCCCTAGCTTACAAGGATCATTTAAAACACTGAGGAAAACTATTTAAATATCAAATAAATTACTAGTAAACCTATTATCTAATTAAATTACACTTTTAATATGACAAACACACTTCCCTCTCCCTTTTAAAAATGAGACGGAGTTTCAAGTAACCTTGGTTGGCCTTAAAATAGACGTGTAGCAGAAGAGGATCTTGATCTTCTGACCTTTCTGCCTCCACTTTCCGAGTTCAAGATCAAAGGTATAAACTAAGACACGCACACATTTTTTTTTTTAAATTTAATAATGGTATGGGTGTTTAACATGCACGAATGTATGTGTGTACACCATGTGTATACCTGGTGCTCTCTGAGGCCAGAAGTGGTTTGGCAGTCGACAGAATGGCTGGAACTATGTAGGCCAGGTTGGCATCAAACTCAGTGATCCTCCAGCTTCAGCCTTCTGAGTACTTGAATAACAAGTACAAGCCTCCACATTCAACTATACTCTTAGTTTTTAACTGACATTAAACATTGCACATTCTGGCACTAGAGTGTTGGAGATTGGTGCTACTGCTTTGAATCTTTGTGTCCAGATGCTGAAGGTCCTTGTCTCCAATTGGTTTTTGATCTATCAATAAAGATATCAGTGGCCAATGGCTGGGCATGAGTTGGGACACTTAAGAGTTGTGCAGGTAGGGCGTGGGGAGAATCTCGAGAACTAGGGGAAGAAGAAGGGAAAGCAATAGAAGAAGGAGACAAAGCTACCCAGCCATGTGAGTTTTTAGGTAAGTAGCCACTGGCCACTTCCCTGATTGGGCCTGGGGTAGCAGGGGAAGGTCTAGGAGTGATCAGCCTTTGAAGTAGCAAAGGCATTTTAAAATTAATTGGCATGTGTGTGTCCCTGTGTTACATTTTTGGGTCCAAGATAGCTCCTGGCCAGTGCTCGCCTGCAACTCACTGGGAACACAAAGCTCACTGCAACACTAGAGAAATGGCTCTTCCAAGTCTGATGACCTGAGTATTCACAGGTGGAAAGAACTGACTCCCACAAGTTATCCTCTGACTTCTACATGTACATCTTGGCACATGCGCATCTATACACATATGCAAATAAATCAAATGTAATAAAAAGCTGACATATTGGGGGCTGGGACTCAGAATTATTGGGCAGGGTGCCTGCCTATCAAGCACAAAGCAACACATATTAGGTGCACTGGCAGATGCACTTGGGAGAAGCAAAAGGACCAAAAGCTCAATGGCACACCTGACTACATACAGAATTCAACTCAGCTTGAACTACACGAGACCCCGCTGAAGAGGAAATGGGGGAAGCTAGGTGTGTTGATACACACCTTTAATACCTGTACTTGGGAAGCAGAGGCAGAAGGATCT
Source organism: Grammomys surdaster (assembly GCF_004785775.1). Lineage (NCBI taxonomy): Eukaryota > Metazoa > Chordata > Mammalia > Rodentia > Muridae > Grammomys > Grammomys surdaster. Next base: position 3,290,517 of record NW_021620849.1, read on the forward strand.
CTGTGAGTTTGAGGCCAGCCTGGTGTACATAGTAAGTTTCTGGAAAGCCAGAACTACATAGAGAAACCCTGTATCGAAAAACAAAGCAAAGCAAAATAAAGACAAAACAAACAAACAAACAAACCAAAAAATAAAAAAATAAAAAAAAAAGAAAAATGAGAAAAAAAGCAGCAGAGACAGGAAAGCTGTGAGTCTGTGCCTTGCCTGAGCTAAGTAGCAGGACCTGGTCTAAAGAAAAAAACAGCCTGAAAGGAGGAACGGCTGCAGAGAAAGCCAAGGGAAGAGGACATGACACAGCCAGAAGATACTGGGAGCTAGCCCAGCGAGCACCAAGATTGGTTATTTCAGATTTCATTCTCTTCATTGGAGGTATTTAACTTCAAGGACTTAATGTCTGCTTGTGATCAAATATTCCTAGGAAGATTCGTGCCAATCCAAGAATTTACCCTCTGGGCTTTGATAAAGCAGGTAAATTCTGGGAATAAGAAAAAAACTCTCTCCCATGACTTACTATATTAACTGAGATTTCAGGTTATAAGCAAAACTTCCTTCCTACTGCTGAGACAGTGCACGGCACTTCATCTATAGAGCAGACCGGCTTCAAACTTGCAGAGATCCTGTAATGCTGGGAGAAATGCATGCCCCATACACTAGCTGAAAGCTAATTTTTTTTTTCCGCTCCATTTATACAGCTGTTTAAAACAACAACAACAAAAAAAAACCTAGCCAGGGATAATGGTACATATACAGGCAGATTGAAGATCAATCCATGTTCAAGGCCACCCTAGTTTACAAAGTAAGTTCCAGGCTTGCCAGGGATAAACAGCAAGACCCTGCCTCAAATACTGAGACATTCTGTCAAAAACCAAAAGTACTGACCTAATTTTGGTGAGGATTAGTCAGCAGTAGAGCATTCCCCTAGTACACAGGGAGATCCCTAGATTCTACCTTCAACACTGGAAACATCTGTCCAGAGTATTACCTTATTTTAATCTGGTCCTAATGTCCCAATCTTGAAGTAGAGAGCTTCAGTTTGTGCTGCCTTCTAGCACTAAAGGAAGACACCATGCCATGGTGAGGAAGGGCAGAGTCATGGAGTTCCTTTGGGAGATTTCTTCTGGGGCTATTTCAAACTCAGTCCTCTTTAGCAGAGGTCTAAAGGACAGTTATCAGGAGCTGACTGAGATGCTGGAACATACAGGGAATTAGACTGGAGGACTTGATTTAAAAAGCTGCTAGCTTATATGGTTGATGTACACCTATAATCTCAGCACTTAGAAGTTTGAGGCAGAGGACCATGAATTCAATGCCAACATAGACAAGACTATTTAAAAGAATAAAGAAAAAGAATGAAGGTAAAATTCTAATATTCTTAGCATAAGAAACAATGGAGACTGGAGAGCCTTGTGAAAGTGATAGGCATCCCTATGGTGGTGATTGTGGTGCGTTTGAAGCTATATGCTTACCAAAGACATACCAAGTTCTGTCCCTTTAAAACTACTGCTTTTTGCATATCAGTCATACCTCAGTGAAGTTCTGAAGAAGAAAGTATCCCAACTCTAAATAAGGGAACAGTAATTTTCCTCATATTTGTACTGTACTCACTCCAGGAAGGACTTGAGAGGTTACAAAATGAATCCCCAAATAGAACAGAACTATAATGATTCAATTAAATAACCACATTATAATGTCCCAAAAATTAGTTGCTAAATTAGGTTTTCAAATCCATAAGATTTATCAGTACAAAGATCGGAATGGAAACAAGGTAGGGAAAAACTTCAGTATTATCACTTAAAAGACTAGATTATTACCCTCAAAATTCCTGGAGTCTAGTTTAGAAATGATATTTAAAGGTCAACAGAAAATATGAAAGTACTTAGTGATGCCTCCAGCACTGAGAACTCGATGCAGGAGAACTCTGATATGGAGGCACTGTACAGCCTAATGTGCTAAGTTCTAGGCCTGATACACCAAACACAGGAATGCTAAAGACAGAGGAATCTGAGGAAAACAAAGGACACCGAATAAAGTACACTCTCTTAAGGGATGAACCAAAAATGAAGTTCAAATGAAAGTCTTTAGGGTTCTCATGAGACTGGCCTTGAACTCTTGAGTGCTGAAATTATAGACATGAGCCACCAAATCCAGCACACAGGAACCTATAGGGTACTGGAATTGGGAGTGGTGACCAGAGAAATAGCTCAGGAGCTGAGGACACACACTGCTCTTACCAAGGACCTGAGTTTGATATCCATGTTGGGCACCTCATAACCACCTGTTTGTCTTCTGGACTCCATGGGTACTCTCATTCACATGCAAACACATCTGCACAACACACACACATACACACACACAAACATGTGTGTGTGTATGTGTGTGTGTGTGTGTGTGTAACTAAACACAATTGTTTTTAAAGAAAAGGATACAGGTCCTTAGGGAATGGGAACACCTCCCATGATAGTTCTCACAATTGAGTAGCAACTAATTTCCTTTTTCAGGCTCTCTCCTAGGTAACAGTTTCTAAGGAACTGGTACACAACTATTTATTTAATAGTTTTCTCTACTTTTCTCCCAAGTAATCCCATGCAATTCTGTGTCCTGAAAAGGAGTCATGTTACCTGAGCACCACTACAATTGGACTCTCACTTCCGGTTATCACCATCAGCCCCTTCCAGATCATTAGTGCCGAGGAGACAATCATTCCAAAATTTAGAACTTGGTAGTACAGCTGTAAGAACAAAGAGAAGGAATCAGATCCGGTACTATTCTCACCCAGGAAAGGAAAGACCGTAGCTATCACTGAACTTAAAAGTTCAAGTAGCCAAGTTGGGGATGCAGCTCAGTTGGTGCAATGCTTGCCTAGCAGGTATGAGCCCAGGGTTTAATCCCCAGCACTGCATAAAGCCAGGTGTGGAGACTCATGCCTATACCCTAGCCTGCAGGAGGTGAAGTCAGGAGAAGGGTAAAAAGACCATTGTCTTCAGGAGGCTTACAGAGTTCCAGGCCTTCCTTAGCACTTGGGAGACAGAGGCATGTGGATTTTGGAGTTCAAGGATAGCCTGGACAACAGAGAGAGTACCAGGACACACAAGGCTGAAGAAACAATGTCAAAAAAACAAAAAAAATAATTCATAACATAAAAAATTTAAGGTTTCAGCTGGAGAAATGGCTCAGTGGTTAAGAACACTAGCTGCTCTTCCAAAGGACCAGGGTTCACTTCCTAGCATCACATGGTGGCTCACAATCCTCTGGAACCCCAGGTCTTGGATATCAGCTGGCCGCTTCAGACCATCTGTGGGCACCAAGCACATACATGGCATATGTACATTTATACATACATGCAGAGAAAACACTTATACAAAAATAAAGTTTTGAAAAAAAGAAAAAACTTTAAACGAATGAAGATTTATGCTTCTGTAAGAAGTTACTCTCCCACTTACAGTGGTCTTCCCCTTCCCTTAAGCACACGGCACCACACTGACTATAGCAGCTTACTCTGACATTCAGCTAATCAATACCATCTTCAATTTTAGGAGAGCGTTTAAGTTTCTTTTCCTGATTGTGATGAAGTGACAAAAGCAACTTAAAGTATAGAAGAAAAGGCTTACTAGCACTCACAATTCAAATAAACAGTCCTGCACTGTGGAGAAGTCAAAACAGCAGAAGCCTGAAGTGGCTGCTTATATTCCAGCCACAGCCAGGAAACAGGGAGACAAAAAGCTTGCACATAGTCAGTTGGCTTTCTCCATTTTGTGCAGTATGTGATCCTCTGGCTAGGGAATGGTCCCACCCATAATTAAAAAACATGTTTTCCACATCAACTAACTCTGTCAAGGTAATCAATCCCCCATAGGTAAGTCTAGATTCGGTCAAGCTGACAAGCAACACTAACCAGCACATACAGAGAAGTTCAAGTCCCTTGAAGTGTGTTTGTGGAGCTGCTAGTTCCTTAAAAAGGACTAGTAAGTTAGTCTTGGGGCACAAGGTAGACAAGAGCACACCATGCTAAACAAATGTCCTGTCTGAGCAAAGTGTCAGGCAGTCTTACTCTTTCATTCCTTTCTTCTTTTCCTGCCAAGAGATTTTACTCAGAAGTCAAACATACAGCTTCTACTCCTGGCTGCTTTCCCTACATGTGAATGCTTATGAACATACATTATCAACAACAATAAAAAAGCAATTTTTAACTGTCTAGTACTGGCAGAAATAATTTACCCAACCTCATTCAATTTGGCCACATCAAGCTATTACGAAAAAATGGTGACATGTGTACAAGAACAACCACAGAATTGAATTGTCCTTTCTAAGAAGTGACCAGGCCAGTCTGTTCCTCCTCGTCCAAGGTCAAACCCTAAAAGAATGTTATTAAGCCCAATGAAACACTGACCATTCCACACACCTGTCATCCCTGCACTGGGAGGCTGATGGGAGAGGATCACCAGTTGTAGGGTTACTCTGAGCTTCATGAGACTATCTCAAATGAGAGAGGGGGGTAGGGGGAAGAGAGACAGAGCCGGGGTGTGTGTGTGGGGGGAATAGAATTAACGTTTAAGCTTCTTTCGGCTAGACAAGGCAGAGCATGACTGTAACCTCATCATTTGGGAGGCTAAAGCAGGAAGAATGCCAATTCCAGGACTGTACAGTGTCACAAAGATTACTAAGGCTGGGCTCAGTTGGTAAAGTACTTGCCTAGCAAGCACAAAGCCCTGGGTTAGACTACAGCTATGCATAAATTGGGTATAACACACATCCAGCCCTGGAGAGATGGAGGCAGGAGGATCAGAAGTTCAAATCCATCCCCACTACAGGAACCTTCCTCAATGGCTCTTCTACCTTAAATGTCTCCCAGTCAAATCCACAGCTCACTGACATGGCCACTCATACTCACGAACTGTTCATGCGATCTCCTTAGCTCTTACCAGCCCATGGCTACATTTACCCAGCATTCAGCATTCTTGTGGGTACTGGGAATCCTGGCCCTGGCCCTGTTGTTTACCTAGCATGTACTTTAACCATCCAGTCATTTCACCAGAAAGTTCATTGAAACCCGAATGAAAAGAAAAGTACAACACAAAAATGTCTACGCTATCCCCACAAAAGCAATCCGTGGAGAGGATCTTGTAACTGTAAAGGCTGCCGTTGTTATGAAGTCATCATCGTCTTCAGCACTTGGGAGGCAGGCACTAGCTCTCTGGCACCCAGTTCTGTGAAGCTGGAGTAATGTTTAATGTCCTCCAGGGAGTTACATGTACTTACTGAATCAGTAACCCACACATTCTGTGGCTAGAATTCTTCTACATAGTGCACATATACTTTTCAGGCAAAACATTCATACACACAAAACAAAAGAGGTTTTTAAAAATCCAAAGAAAAAGATGGCCTAGTGGATAGTTAAGCAACTTTGATGAGTCAGATTGATCCTATCAGTGCTCAGACATGGACTCAAGCCACATCCTGACCAACATCCTTGAGTCCCTAAGAAATCTCAAACAAGGCCAAACACATGGGCTCATGTCTAAAATCCTAGCACTTGGGAGATGGAGGCAGGAGAATCACCAAGAATTCACCAAGAATCACCAGGCCTGCTCTATATAAAGAATTCCGACCCAGCACAGTCTACAGAGTGAGACTCTGTCTCACAAGTACACATAGAGAATTCTCAGTTATAACCATTCTATAGAAACCCCATCAAGTTTGTTGACTAGTCAAAGTTCTCAGATGGTATGGTGGTTTGAATATATTTGGCCCATAGGGAGTGGCACTGTTAGGAGGTGTGACCTGGTCTCCTATGCTCAGGCTCCACCCAATACTGTATAGAAGAGCTTCCTCCTAGCTGTCTGAGGACGCCAGTCTTCTGGCTGCTTTTGGATCAAAATATAGGACTCTTGGCTCCTCTAGCTCCATGCTTGCCAGGATGCCACCATGCTTCCTGTCATGATAGTGAACTAACTGAACCTCTGAAACTGTAAGCCAGCCCCAAGTAAACATTGTCCTTTATAAGAGTAGCCTCAGTCATGGTGTCTTTTCACAGCAATAAAATCCAAATTAAGACAGCTGGTATATTAAGAGTATGGGTTGGGCCTGGTCTACAGAGTGAGTTCCAGGACAGCCAGGGCTATACAGAGAAACCCTGTCTCGAAAAACAAAAACAAAAGCAAAAAAAAAACCAAAACAAAACAAAAAAGAGTATGGGTTGGGGGAAGCGAATCCCAGAATAGAAGGTTATGTATCTATTGCTGAATACACCATGAACTTTGGACCATGCAAGCTTCCAAAGGAGGGAAGCAACCAACAGTTCTAACCAGTTACCACATACCTATGTACCCATGAACCAGAACAATGACCACCATGGGACAGTCACAGTTACCATATCCATGACCACAACAGTGACCATCATGGGACAGTCACAATTACCATACCCATGACCATAACAGTGACCACCATATTACAGTAAGTTACAATACCCATGACCACAACAGTGACCACCATGTTACAGTAAGTTACGATACCCATGAATCTCACAACAGTGACCACCATGTTACAGTAAGTTACGATACCCATGAACCACAACACTGACCACCATGTTACAGTAAGTTACAATACCCATGAACCACAACAGTGACCACCATGTTACAGTAAGTTAC
>NW_021620849.1:3297170-3323334 GCF_004785775.1 Grammomys surdaster
CAATACCCATGAACCACAACAGTGACCACCATGTTACAGTAAGTTACCATACCCATGAATCTCACAACAGTGACCACCATGGGACAGTCACAGTAAGAATGAAAGAGTGGCACACATACCTTAGTGGTAGCCAACAGCACTCTAACTGGACTTATGACTCACTCAACAAGAGGGAAAGCACAACTGCTACTGGAAACCTAGCCAACTACCCAGGGCTAGTGAAGTCATGCAACTTAGAGAACCTACAACCACCACTTTACTAGAACAGCCTAACCTCTAACTATTTCTGAGCCTTTGTCCTTATACCCACAGGTAAGTGTAGTCTTCGGCCCTCACTTCTCTTGTGATAGACAAGGTCCATTACAGAAAACTCTAACTGATCACAGTGCAGAGCTGTGGAGCCCGGTCCCGGCAGACACATCTCCATCACAACGTCTGCACCCAAGGACCAAGGATCCCTGTGAGAGAAGAGAAGAGCCAGAGGATCAGCAAGTGATCCTGCTGTAAGATGGTGTCAGAAGCTACTCCTATAAGTCTCAGTAGCCTGACTGGCTGAGCATGACATGAACAATACACATGCTGATATGAAAGGGGTAAAGCTCACGAGGCCCCAACCCTAGAAAAAGAACTACAGGCAACTAAGGAAAGCTGATGGTCGGAAAATAATCTTCCCCAGGAAAAGAGTACACCAAGGAATAATCTTCCCTAGGAAAAGAGTACACCAGTTGGTTATCCAATACTAAATGGTCAACCCTCGTCTTAGGGTTTCATTGCTCTGAAGAGACACCATGACCACAGCAACTCTTATAAAGGACAACATTTAATTAGGGCTGGCTTACAGTTTCAGAGGTTTAGTCCATTATCATCATGGCAGGAATCGTGGAAGCGTGCAGGTAGACATGGTGCTAGAGGCGCTGAGAAGTCTACACCTTGATCCATACGCAGCAGAAGGGCTATGTACCCCACTGGGTATAGCTTGAGCATAGACCTCAAAGCCCACACCCCACAGTGACATACTTCCAACAAGGCCACACTCACTCTGACAAGGCCATACCTCCTATTAGTGCCATTCCTACGGGCCAAACATCAAACACATGAGTCTCTGGGGGCCACTCCTATTTGATCCACGACACCCCCTATCACTGAGTTTCTTGTTACATGTTGCCATGCCCAGCTTTTTCATACGTGTTGAGGATCCAAATTTTGTTTACGTTATTTTCCAAAACTTGGTTTCTAGGTATAATACTGAAAGTCCTGGAACTTTCTTTGCAGACCAGGCTAGTCTTGAACTCAGAGATCTACCTGCCTTTGCCCCTTGAGTCCTGGGATTAAAGGCATGTATCACCACTGTTCCCAGCTCTAAGTTTAATATTTTAAAAAATGTTTAAATTTGGGTTTGGTTCTCAGCTTGGGGATGGGAATAGAGACAAAGACAGGACACACAAGACAAAATAACAAAACTGTTTAAATTTGCTGGGTAGGATAGCTCATGTTTATAATCTTGGTATACAGGAGGCTCATGTGGGGAGATTGCATATTTGGGATTAGCCTGTACAACATAAGGAGAACAGGCAATTAAAAGAATAGTAATAAATAAAATGTAAACCAAGTGTAATGGCTTAACCTTGTGATGCCAGCCCTTGAGAGGTTCTGAAAGGAGAACCAACATAAACTTGAGGCCAGCCTGGGCTACCTAGAGAGTTGCCGACTAACCCAGGCTAGAATGAGTCTATGTCTCAAAACAAAGAAAAAAATAAAAAATAAAACCCAACAACAGTAATAACAACAAAACCCACAGGGACTAAGAAAGTGGCTCAGTGGGTAAAGTAAGGCCCTGAGTCCTAAGTTTAGATCCCCAACACTCACATAAATGCTAGACATGGCAGTGCTTGCCTGTAACCCTGCTACTGAGAAAGCAGGGACAAATGGGCCCTGGCCTCACTGAGCAGCCTCTCTAGAGGAAAGGTAGATCTCCATGTTAGTGGAAAGATCTGTCTCAAACAGCAGGGTGGTTCTGTGCACAGGCCACGAGTGTAACTACCACATCTAGTAAAGGAGCTTCCCTTTACAGTAACTGCACACAGTACAGTAACTTTACAGTAACTGCACACAGTACAGAGATCCACAGACAGCTGGGAGTCCAGCACCAGGGATGCATCTGCAGCATAGCTCTGCATCCACGGCTCTGAGGACAGAAAAGGGTGAACAGACTGTAAGAGCTAGAGCTCCAGGAAGCCTGCTGTCCAGCAGCCTCTCCTACAGACAGCTCCATAACAGGACCAGAGCAATGGACCTGCTAAGGTAGACGGGGGAAAGTTCTGAGGGTCCTACCCTTAGATAAAGAACTACAGGCAGCTAATGATTTCTGGAAGAAGGAGAATTACCCTCCCAGGGATGAGCCCCCTTATCAGTGTCAAATGTAGAGTGGCCAGCCTTTAAACCATATACACACCACCAAGAAGAAGACTCAACAGGTTATACTTATTTGCACTTATACATGCAAACACACACACAAACACACACATACATGTATGTTTGTAACAATAATATTCAAAGAAAAAGAAGCTGATGTCCAGGATCCATGGGATGGGAAGAAGAGAACCAAATCCCAGAAGACATCCTTTAACCCTTTAATTCTGGACACACACACCCCAATCTCCACTTTCAAAGTGCTGGGACTGCACCACCATGGATTTCAGTTGTAGGGCTTTTTATTGGTTGGTTGTTTTTTTCTCTTTTGGGGACAAGATCTTGATTTTAATTACATGCCAGTCTTCAATTACGTTGCCCAGGTTAGCTCAGCCTTCCAAATGCTGGGATTATAGACGTGACTATCATGCTTTGTTCAAGGAAAAGTTGTCTTTCAAAAAGCCACGGGCAAACAACAGCTCAGCTGGTAAGGGTGTTTGCTACCACACCTACCGACCTTAGTTGAATCCCTGGGCCTCTGGCAGAAAGAACTGACTCTGACAAGTCAATCTCTAACTTCTATGTGTATGCCATGGCACACTCACACCCATACACATATCTGCACACACAAAATAAATATACCTTAAAAGGGAGGGAAGGGCACTAGCCAGAGAGCTCTGCTTATAGCTCATGGACCAGCTACCCTGGGGTACTTTAAATGGCAGGAACAAGCAAGGCCCTACCTCAAGAAGGTGGTAGAAGAGAACCAACTCCCGAAAGCTGTCTTCTGTCACATGCAGTCTGAAACTGCGTATACCCGCATTCACACACACGTAATAATAACAAAAAAATAAGTAAAGGGCTGGAGACACAGCTTAGCACTGAGAGAACTTGCTACTCTTGAAAAGACCTAGGTTTGCCTTCCAGTATCCACATGGCAGCTCACAACTGTAAATCCAATTCCACAGGACCCGATGCCTTCTTCTGGCCTCACCCAGCAGCAGACATATACATGATGAATATACACACTTTTTTAAAAGTAAAAAAAAAATTTAAAAACAATGGTTACAGGTGTAATTTATTGGTAGAGCACATGCTTAGAAACTGAAAGACCAAGTTGGGGTTGTGGAGGTAGTGGTGTATGCTTTCAAATTCTAGTACTTGGGAGGCAGAGGCAGGCAGAGTTCCAGGCGCTGGCCTGGTATACAGAATGAGTTCAAGAACAGGAAGAGAAACTCTGTCTTACAACAAAGAACATGAAAGGCCCTGGGTATGATCACCAGCAACACACATACACAAAATTTCTCTTCTGGGAATGGAATAAGAGGGGGGTGGTGTGACCTGGCCAAGCAATATGCCTTCAATCCCAGTATTTGGGAGGTAGAGGCAGAGGCAGGTGGATCTCTGTTTCCAAACCAGCTGGTCTACACATGAAGCCTTATCTCAAAAAAAAAAAAAAAGAAAAAGAAAAAAAGAAAAGAAAAGAAAAGAAAAAGGAAAAAGGGGGCTGGAGAGATGGCTCAGTGGTTAAGAGCACCAACTGCTCTTCCAGAGGTCCTGAGTTCAATTCCCAGCAACCACATGGTGGCTCACAACCATCTGTAATGAGATTTGATGCCCTCTTCTGGTGTGTCTGAAGAGAACAATGGTGTACTCATATACATAAAATAAATAAATTAATTAAAAAAAAAAAAAGAAAAAGGAAAAAGAAAAGAAAGATCCAGGCAGTGGTGGCACATGCCTTTAATCCCAGCACTTGGGAGGCAGAGGCAGGTGGATTTCTGAGTTCTAGGCCAGCCTGGTCCACAGAGTGAGTTCTAAGACACCCAGGGCTACACAGAGAACCCGTCTCAAAAAAAAAAAAAAAGAAAAAGAAAAAAAGAATAAAAGAACGAAAGAAATTAAGAAAGAAAGAAATTAAGAAAGAAAGAAGCCTTCCAGATGGGGAGAAATATCTGCTCAGTGACAAAGATGGGGATACATGCTCAGTGACAGATCACTTGCCTAGTGCTAGGCATGATTCTCAGCACTACATTTGAAAATCAAACAAACAAAAGAAAACATGATTATTTACCCTGATATGCTAAGTGTAGCACTAAAGAGGCAAAGGCAGGCGTCCAGTCCAAGGCCAGCTTGGGCTACACGGTGAGTTCCAGGTAGCAGGGGCTACATATGGAAACATATGTGTGCTTTACAATGGACAGAGTCATACTAGCCAGTGATGCCATATATCCATAGATTTACCTCTCACGAGGCTGAGGCAGGAGGACTGCATAGCAAGACTGTCTCAAAATAAAGTAATAAAAATAAGGTCTTTCAAAACTAAGGAGTGCAGCTCTGGTGGCCTGTGATGAATGCAAGGCCCTGGGATTGATCCCTAGCACCAAAATAGGAGTCCATACAAACAAAAGCCAGCTAAGGGACAGCTACTCCTTAAAGCTGTTCTGATGGGAATGTCTTAGTTTTGTAGGTATGTCTAAGAAGAGATGGGTCTACTTTTCTGTTATAACTATAAACAGTACAAATCAAATGTCCTATTCCAAAAAACCCAAATTTTTAAATGAGACAATTCTTAATACCAAAATGCTGGGGGGTGGGGGGGAGGAAAGGTCAATTGCTACCAGAACATTTGGTTCCGGAGATAAAAAGGTGACAGTGTTCTCAGAACCTTTTAGTACATGAGCTAGAAGGCCAGAGAGCAAGATTTAAGGATAAAATCTGGAGACTTAAATTTCAAGATTTCTGTCCCACTGTCATCTGTCATCAAAGATTCAGAGGACTGTCCCCTTTGTGCTAAGGAAACTGGCACACAAGTGGTATAATAGATTCAACTCCGAGCTTAGAGTGACCCAAGTTAAAATGGATGAAGTCCACCGAGGTCTAGCTGGGCTGAAAGGTGACTATACAATGAAAGCATCAAAACGGCTCTCGTGGGACCTGCAATGGCTATCCCCTGAGCCCCACCAGAGACAGTCAAGCCTGCCGCCTTATAGTGTCCAAAAGTCCTATTTACAAAGCGCCCTGCAGTTTTCACTTACTCCCCTGCCTCCTTGGGAGGGATCGCAGGGGTTCGCCTTCCCTCTCAGTCCCCCGAATCTGGTGCTATGAATGGGGGCAAAGAGGCCTTGGCTACAGACTGCAAAGAAAGAAATGATCCATACAGGCAGTCGACCCACGCAGGCCCTCAATCCGGCTCAGAAGTCCGCGGGGCCCCCGCAACGGCAAAGGGACCAGAGTAACCCTGGCAGAAGGGGCTACCAATCTCACCTGCCTCTTGTTCATCCGCCGCACATCATCTAGAAAGTCTAGTGACAACATAGTGAGATGAAGAATGCGACAGCTAGCAGCCAAGAGGGTGCGATAGAATTACCGAGAGGAACCGCTGCCACACGGGCCGGGCTCACAGTGGACAGAACCCCCTGACGCCTGCACTTCCGCTTCCGGGGCGGGAGCAGGCGAGGCCCCGCCCTTATCTGCGGAAAACGTACAAAGGATGACTTGTGAGCCCCCTAGAACAGCCCAGGGTCTGCCCTCGCCAAAGGATCGAGCCTTCTCCGGCCGAGAACCAGCTGAAGTCCCCTTTCTGTGCTCAGCCCGCGCGGGTGCTCGCGAAGACCGTGACCCTAGGTTAGACAGCATGCGGAAGGCGGGCCCTCGGGCAGGCCTGGCCAATCGGAAGCCGAGTCTGCGCCAGCGCGAAGTCAGTGTCTTCCTGCGTGCTTCTGGGGCATGGGTGTGGCCCGGGACGTGTTGCCTAGCTGTTTGTTCTCAGGTAGAGCACGCTGCGGTTCCCTACCGGAAGCTGTGTGTCTTTTAAAACATTGTACACGCAAATACACACGCGCGCGCGCGCCAATTGATCACAAGATGCCTTAGTGTCATGAGGGCACCAGTGGTGCAGGTGGCCAGGAAGACCCGCCTCAATTTTGACCTTACCAACCGTAATTTGCTTTGTCTCCTGACACTTGGATGTGAGCCATTTATTTGACCTGCAAATTTTCACGGGGGCGGGGATTAGAAGTGACATCATTGCTACTGGAATTTCTTTTGGTGAGTGACAGAAGTACAGCTCCGTGTATATGCTTAAACTATTGAATTGCACGCCTTGGTGAACTGTATAGTATGTGAATTATATCACAATAAAGTAGGTGTGAGAATGGAAAAGAAACCGTTTTATGTCTTGTTTACTGCTAAATTCCAAGTGGTGGCCGCACAGACAATATCTATAAGGCACAAAATCACTACTTGATTTTAAAGAGAGGGAAAGAGAAAAAGAATATCTTCAACTACTAGTTGAAACCTCATATTTACTGAGATGGAAAAGGAACTGTTTGGAATCTCCAAGTTAGAAAGCTTTATGAAAGAAAATACATAGAAACTCCACGTGGTACCCCAAAGGTACCCCAGCTTCCATAACAGTGTCAGGTATCAGAATGACTTATTCATTAACAAATGTTGATTGTGGTTCTCGATCTAAAGTCTGGCTAGTAGAAACTGTCACATAAGTTTGTCAGTGTTAAATTCAACCTAAAGTTCAAATAAAGTCGGTATGAGCTTTTGTCCCTTTCTTGTGTGCCTTGAAGAGCCCCAAGAGCCGCTCAATATCCTGTGGGTCCAAAACAACTGAGTAAGCTATTTAGTTGGAAACTTTAAAAGCAACTTGGACAAGTGATGATGGGGGGTGGGGGTGGGGGAGCAAGTGGATCTCTGCAAGTTCTAGGCTAGTCTGGTCTAAATAGTGAATTCCAGGACAGCCAGAGATTTATAATAGAGAGGTGCTATCTAAATAAATAAATAAATAAGTCAATAAATACATAAATCAAGCTGGGCATAATAGCATAGGTTTGTAACGCCATTGCTGGGAGACAGAGACAGACAGATCCCTGGAGCTCACTGGCCAATCAGCCTAGCCTGCTTAACAAGTTCCAGGTCAGTGAGAGTGACCTTAATCTCAAAGAAAGGGAAGGGGACTGTGACTCATAATAAAAGGGGCTGCTTGCCCCTCCACTCTCTGTTGCGCTCTTGCCTTCTTGCTCTCCCTCTCTCCCCATTCCTCTCCTGCCTCTCTCTCCACGTGGTCATGGCTGGCCTCTTCTCTCTCTCTCTCTCTCCCTTTCTCTGTCTCTCTCTCTCTCTCTCTCTCTCTCTCTCTCTCTCTCTCTCCCTTTCTCTGTCTCTACTACCCTCTCAGCTCCCCTCCCCATTCCCTGAATAAACTAAACCTATTCTATTCTATTCTATTCTATTCTATTCTATTCTATTCTATTCTATTCTATTCTATTCTATTCTATTCTATTCTATTCTATTCTATTCTATACTATACTATACTATACTGTGGCTGGTCCCTCAGTGGTAAGGGATGCCTCAGCATGGGCCTACAGAGGTACCCTCTTCCCTGACACTTGACTACACATCCACCAAACATATTCCTTCTCTCCTTATCTTTTTATAAAACACAATAGACTGGAAACATGGCCCTGCTCTTCCAGAGGACTCCAGTTCAATTCCAAGCACCCATCTCGAGTAGCTCACCTGTAACTCCAGATTCAAGGAATCTGGCACCCTCTTCTGGACTCGATGGGTGCCTATACTCATATGCACATATCCACACAGAGACATACACATAAATATAAGTTTAAAACAGTAAAAATAAGCAGGGCGGTGGTGGCACACGCCTTAAATCCCAGCACTTGGGGGGCAGAGGCAGGCGGATTTTTGAGTTCGAGGCCAGCCTGTTCTACAGAGTGAGTTCCAGGACAGCCAGGGCTACACAGAGAAACCCTGTCTTGAAAAACCAAAAAAAAAAAAAAAAAAAAAGTAAAAATAAATCTCTATTTTTTTTTAAATGAGCGAACAGCACTTAAGTCACAACACCAGAAGTTGTCCTCTGGCCTCCACAGGCATGCATGCATACATGCTCACACACACACACACACTCACACACACACACACTCACACACATGCACTTACACACAAACCATATATGTTGTTGCTGGAACAGATGGTACATGCCTGTGATCCCAGCACTTGGAAATTTGAAAAACCTCGGTTTTTCTGTTTTTGGATTTTTTGTGTGTGTTTGTTTTTGTCCAGTACTGGCTGACTTGGATGTACTCTGTGGGCCAGGCTGGTCTCAAACTCACAGGAAGCCTCCAACTTTAGCTTCCTGAGTACTGGGATCACAACTGGCCATATTTTTTTTTCCAATTTTATTATTGCTACAGTTTATCTCAGTAAATACCTAATAAAGTGAATGCACTTGATGTAGGGCTGTTGTCAAGGCTCAAGACATGAATTCAATACCCAGGATCCATATGGTGGAAGAAGAGAACTGACTCCCCAGAATTGCCCTTTGACCTCCACACATTAACCATGCCGCACATGCACTCATGCACAATAAATGAAGTAATTTTTTTTTTTTTTTTTTTTTGGTTCTTCGAGACAGGGTTTCTCTGTGTAGCCCTGGCTGTCCTGGAACTCACTCTGTAGACCAGGCTGACCTCGAACTCAGAAATCTGCCTGTCTCTGCCTCCCAAGTGCTGGGATTAAAGGCGTGCACCACCACCGCCCGGCAAATGAAGTAATTTTTGAAGAACGTAGTTAATGTGATGGTTACTTCATGTACATTAAATGCTAAACTTGACATTCTATAGTTATACCTATCACCAACTCACAAAAATGGGTCAGGAGCTTAGATGAGTCATACAAAACATAAACCAGGATACTGAGTGCTATGCTTTTAATTTTCTTGATTGTTTTGTTTTTTTGTTTTTGCTTTTGAGGCTGCCTTCATGATTTTCCCTGGCTATCCTGGAACTCTCTAGATGTGTAGACCAGGCTAGCCTTGAACTCATAGAGATTTGCCTGCTTTTGTCTTTTAAGTGTTGGGATTAAAGGTATTCACTACCATGCCCACAAGCACTGTGATTAAAACATCACATTGATTGACTGACTGACTGACTGACTGATTGACTGGGGAGGAGCTTGTACATGCCACAGTGCCCATGTGTGGGTCTGAGGACAACTTTGAGGAGTCAGTTCTCTGTTTCCACCATGTACAATCCAAGGACTTGAACTCCGGATGTCAGCCTTGGTGGCAAGTGCCTTAACCTGCTCAATGTCTCTAAGTTCAAGTACTGAACTTTTAAACTCAGTGAAAAAGTCATAGTAAATCATTGACCAAGAATCTAGCTTAAAGATGACTGCTCGCTGATCCACAGGTCTGTTGTTTTCTGGTGAGCAGCTCAATAAAAACATGCTAATATGGAATATGACAAACTTCTAGAAAGCAAGTTTTATTAAACAGGTGATTTTGATGACATTTGGTTAAACAGCAGCGTAAGCTGGGTGTGGTGGGGCACAAGCCTCCTTCCCACCGCTTAGGAAGCCAAAGCCAGAGGCTCACTGGAGCCCAGGAATTCCAGCTGAGCCTGGGTCCCACAGTGAGAAGAGGGAAAACAGAAGAGGAGGCGATTAGAGCCATAAAGCTGGTGAAACTTGAGTGTTTAGAAAAGAAGAAGAAAAGGGCCTTTGATATGGCTCACCAGGTAAAAGTACTTGCAGGCTGACAAACTGACCTTTGACCTCAATCCCCAAGTTGTTCTCTGACCCTCTACAAGTGCTGCATGGCACCTACGGGAGTGCACATGCAGGTACATGTGCACACAAAATAAACTAATGTAACAGTAATTAGAACAGACTTTTTTTTTTTTTGGTTTTTCAAGATAGAATTTTTGTGTGTAGTTCTAGCTGTCCTGAAATTAGCTTGCTCTCTGTAGACCAGGATGGCTTCAAACTCAGAGATCTCTCTGCCTACCAAGTTAGTGCTGGGATTCAGGGTATGTGCCACCATTGCCCAGCTAGTCAGATTTTTCTAAGGCAGGAAAGTATACAAATAGTGGTTCTTAATATATTATTCCCAGGATTCCTTCCTAACGATCAGAAAAGTGTTCGAAGCTAAAAAGCCACCCTTTAGAATTCACTTTTCAAAGCCAGCATAGTAACTGATCACAGTGTTCTTATCAAGAAGCTTGTAAGACCAGTAGCAAGGTTAATGATAAATGTGCTTAACAAGAAAACAAAATAATCTTTCTGGCAAATTTCTTTTATTAAAAGACACTGTTGGACATTACACAGAAGCATGTCATAGAACAGAGGTTCTCAGCCTGTGCATTGTGATCCCTTACATTATAATTCATAACAGTAGCAAAATTACAGTTATAAAGTAGCAATGAAAATATCTTATGCTCGGGGGTCACAGCATGAGACACTGTAGAATAGGGTCACAGCCTTAGGAAGTTGAGTACCGCTGATACAGACCATGTCATAGCAGTTTCTAGAATTGCTATAGAAAGATACCCACTGTGCTAGACAGAAAATTAGCTAGCATGCTAGACCCTTTTTCTTCACTTACATTTACCTGCTAAATTAGGTATCTGTGTCTGTACAAATTGTCCTAAAAAACTCAGCAACTCAAGGGGCTGGAGCTGGCAGTACTTACTGATCCTGCAGAGGACTTGTGTTTGCAACTTTGCACACATCAGGACGCTCACAAGTGTCTACAACTTTAGTTCCAGGGGATCTGATAGCCTCTGGCCTCTGAGTCCATGAGTACACCTGCACAGATGTGGTGAACATTAACTCACACAGGCACACACATACACATAAACAAAAAATGTTTTTAAAACCAACAGCTTAAAATACAAAACTTTTTCTTTTGTCTCAGAAACTTGGAGCCAGTGCAGTTGGACGGTTCCTGGCTGAAGGCCATTCATGAGTGATCCATTTCCAAGCTCTGCTCAGATGACTGTGTAGTTTTTCTATTCTTCCCCTGTTGTTAAACTAAATAATCATTTCCTGATTGACTGTTCAACAAACTAGGCTCCCAAATTTTCTCGCTATGTGGACCTCTCCATAGGATAATGTGCAACAATATGAAGACAGATACAAACTTTTGGTTTGACTTAGTTGGGAGTGTCACAGCTCAAGCTCACCTGAAACTTACTGTTCCATGTAGTCCAGGCTGATCTCAACCTCAGATCCTCCTGCTTCTACCTTCTTGGTGCTGGGCTTACTGGTATATACCATGACACCTGGCCATGCCAAACTTCTTTATTTCATTTGACATCACCAAGCCAGGTGTGGTGGGTAGAGTTTAGCGATAGCCCTAGTACTCAGGAGGCCCCTGGAGGAAGATGGAGGTCATGGCCGTACATGGTCTTAGGCTGTACAAGGATTCCTGTCTCTAAGCAATTAAATAATCTGTATATCAGGTGCTATCCACAGCAAAGCTGTTGGAAAGCTAATGGTGTATTACCCAACTGTGTGATCTCCAAATGGATGATATTTAACCAACTAAGAATGGTGCTCAGGTTCTACTGATCCATTATCTGACACCTGAGTTGACTTTGGTACTTCTAAGAGTATTTTACGGGATATGGTTTTTTCTCTCCTCCTTTTCTTTTTCTTCTCCTCCTCTTCCTCCTCTTCTTCTTTTCCTCCTCCTCATTCTCCTCCTCCTCTTTCTTCTTGTTAGTTTTTTGAAACGTGATCTCTTGTAGCCCAGGCTGGCCTTAATTTACAAACCTCCTGCCTGTGCCCTCCCCCAGCCTCACAAGTATGAGTCCTGGGATCACAGATGTGAGGCACCACAACTAGGATTCCTGTTACTTTTTAATTTGGAGGGATTTGGGATCTGTTAGGAGTCATTCCCTTTTTTTGAATCAGCATCAAACTAGCTTTTTGTGGAGAGATATGGAGGGAGCGAGGATGTTACTGTGCCAGTGCTTACTTGTTGGGTCAAGATTACCTGATATGGCTGGTGAGAAATGATTCTTGAGCAGGCACAGGTTGGAGAGGTCACAGCAAGACTGAGACTGTGGCAAGTTTATTGCAAGCAATCAGACTTTTTAATACCCTTTTTATATAAAGATCTTTCATATTCGAAAACAGAATATGACGGCAGTTGCCAGGATCCATACAATGGTAGTTGACAGAATACAATGATGTTTGCAAGCTATCCAGAGTATACAAGATTAATGTCTAAGACCAATTGTCCTGTCAAACTTCTGTATGCTTCGTCGACTTCTAAGAAACACAGTGAAAACACAGAGCAGCCTGAATGCTTCACTGCCTGAGGGAGTGCCTCTCTTTCTCAGGAACTGAAAGGCACCCAGTGCCCCAGGAGCCATGGACTCTGAGAAAACTATGACGCAGGTCTCTCAAGGCAGCTAGAGCAGGCCGACTCCAAGGGTCCCTACATGTTGCTGAATGATCTCCTGTCTTCATTAGTTCAGTTCAGAAGAGAGTCTCAATATGTAGTCCAGGTTGACCTTGAATTCCTGTGCTCAAGCAGTCCGACCTCAGTCTCTCTGGTAGCTGGGGCTCTAGGCGTGTGTGACCACTCCCAGGATATGGCTAGGTTTTCCTGGTTGTGAGTTTCATCTCCATATTCAGATTTAACTAGGACTAATGAGTGTCCCGAGATATGGAACTTGGGATACAAAAACTGGGAGCATTCTGAGAAAGTCAGGATGTGACAGTTAGGGACAAAAAGAAATAGACTCTGGTTCTCAACCTATTTATTATTTGTTAAAAGCATGATACATGGAGCTGGGCATGGTGTTGAAAACCTTTGATCCCAGCACTTGGGAGGCAGAGGCAGGCAAATTTCTTAGTTCAAGGCCAGCCTGACCTACAAAGTAAGTTCCAGTACAACTAGCCAGACTACACAGAGAAATCCTGTCTCGAAAAACAAAAACAAAACAAACAAAACAAAACAGTACGTTATATATTTTCATCTGTCCCCGATCTTCGCTGTGGACTTGACTGGATTTGGTATCACCTCTGGGCATGTCTCTCAGGATATTTCTAGAGTGCTGAAACAAAAGGCATGCCCCACCACTACTGGGCACCAAACATTTCTTATAAAATGTTTACCCTGGGGCTTTATTGCTCTATAATTCACACATAGTAAAAGCATGACTAGTGTGTGTGTCCATTTGACCATAATCTACATCCTTCTTTAGATTTAGTTTTCTTTAACTTTTTTTAAAAAAGGATTTATTTATTTATTTATTTATTTAATGTATGACTACATTGTAGCTATCTTCAGACACACCAGAAGAGGACATCAGATCCCATTACAGATGATTGTGAACCACCACCTCATGGTTAATGGAAATTGAATTCAGGACCTCCGGAAGACCAGTCAGTGCTCTTAACTGCTTGAGCCATCTCTCTACTACTTAGATTTCGTTTCTTTTAACTTTTTTTTTTTTTTTTTTTTTTTTGAGACAAAGTTTCTCTGTGTAGCCCTGACTGTCCTGGAACTCACTCCGTATACCAGGCTGGCCTCGAACTCAGAAATCCACCTGCCTCTGCCTCCCAAGTGCTGGGATTAAAGGTGTGCACCACCACTGCCTGGCAACTTTTTTTTTAAGTTGTATTTGTGGACTGGAGAGATGGCTCAGTGGTTAAGAGCACCCACTGCTCTTCCAGAGGTCCTGAGTTCAATTCCCAGCAACCACATGGTGGCTTACAACCATCTGTAATGGGATCTGATGTGTCTGAAGACAGCTACAGTGTACTCATCATATATATATAAAATAATTATATAAATAAAATCTTAAGAAAAAGAAAAAGAAAATTGTACTTATTAAACATTTATTTTCATGTATACGAGCATTTGCTTTCATGTATGTAAGTGTACTACATTGTATCTAGTGCTTCTGGAAGTCAGAAGGCAGTGTCGAATCCCATGAAGCTGGAATTACAAGCAGTTGTGAGTTGACATGTGTGTGCTAGGGCCCAAACCCAACTCCCTTGCAAGAGCAGTAAGCACTCTTAGCTGCTGTACCATCTCGAGCTTCATATTTATTTAAGGTTGTGTATACATACATGTGTGTGGTGGGGTGCTTGTAAAGACTGCAGACTGCTGTTAGGTGTCTTCCTTAATAACTTGTTCCCCTGATTTTTCAGGCAGATTTCTCTTGCGGAACATGGAGCTCACAGATTGTCTAGACCCACAGGAATCCTCCCGTCTCCGTCTCTCCAACTCTGGGATTATAGCTCACTATCTTCAACTTTTTGCATGGGCACTGGGGATCTGAATTCTGGTCAAGCTTGTGTGCCAACTAGTTTATCCACTGATCCAGCTGTCTTCCAAGACCAGATCCTTAGCTTTTTACACTAAGGGATCTGAACTCAGGTCCTCATGCTTAAGCAGCAGCTTCTGAACCATCTCTCCAGCCCTTTAACAGTTTTTTGTTTTGTTTTGTTTTTGTTTTGTTTTTCGTTTTTCGAGACAGGGTTTCTCTGTGTAGCCCTGGCTGTCCTGGAGCTCACTCTGTAGACCAGACTGGCCTCCAACTCAGAAATCCACCTGCCTCTGCCTCCCAAATGCTGGGATGGAAATTTTTTTTAAATCTTTAAACATTTTGTTTGTGTCTGTTCATGATGTGTGGGGAGGCACATGCCATGCTGAGAATATCATAAGAAAACTCTTCTGACTGACTTTTCTCCGTTTACCTTTAGTAGATGCCTTTCTTATGTTTCCTCTGCTGTGAAGAGATATGACCAAGGCAACTTTTATAAAAAACAACATTTAACTAGGGTTGGCTTACAATTTCAGAGGTTCACTTCATTATTATCATTATAGCATGAAGCATGGCAGCATGCAGGCAGACATGGTGCTGGAAAAGGAACTGAGAGTTCTGCATCTTGATCTGAAGGCAACCAGGAGAGACTGGCATCCCCAGGCAGCTAGGAGAAAGTTCTCTTTGCCCACTCCCACAGTGACACCCTTCCTCCAACCAGGCCACACCTCCTAATAGTGCCATTCCCTGGGCCAAGCATATTCAAACCACCACATTCTACTCCCTGGCCCCCATAGGCTTGTTCAAACACATGCATCTATGGGGGCCATCCATAGCCATAGCATAATGAGAAATACATTTAGTTCAACTTCAAAAGTCCCCATAGTCTACAGCAGTATCAACAGTGTTAAAAGTCCAAAGTTCAATATCTCTTCTGAGATTTATCTAATCACTTAACTGTAATCCCCTATAAAATCAAAATCAATAAGCAGATCACATACCTCCAACATCACATGATTTACATTGCCATTCCAAAACGTCATAGTGAGGAAATAGTGAAACAAAGCAAGACCAAAACCCAGCTGGACAAACTTCAAACTCTACGTCTCCATGTCTGATGTTCAACTCCTTCCAGCTTTGATGGCTGCAACATATATCTTTCTCTTGGGCTGGTTCCACACCCTGATAGCAGCTTTTCTTGGCAGATATCCCATTGGTCTGGCATCTTTAACATCTTGGGTTATTGGGGATTGGGGTATGGCTGTGATAGGCCTGACCACGTTTTTGTTTGGAGGAATGTGGATTTGGGGACTTTGGAAAGCAGTGGAGTGCTTTATGTGGAGCTTAACGAGCCATCCAAGTAGGAATCTGGAAAACGTTCTTGCTGAGAGTAATTTGAGCTCTGAGGCCCTAGCTCGAGATGTTTCAGAAGAGAAGAATTTTAGTGTGTAGCCTAGGGAGTGTCCTTGTAATATTTTGGTGAAGAGTGTGGCTGACTTTTGCCCTTGTGTAAAGAATCTACCTGAGGATAAGGTAAAGAGATTTTGATTAATTGCATTGACAAAGGATGTCTCAGAAGAGCATTTTGATCAAGCATAGCAAACTTAGAAAGAAAAAAACACAAAACGTTTAAGTAAGAAAAGGGCACCAGTAAGTGCAATGAAGCTAAATCCTATGTTCAAGGATATTAAATGGAATGAAGGGAGTGGTGACCTTGGGGCAAGATCCCACCCAGCTAAACTCATGCATGTGGAGTTGTATAATGGAGAGTTACATCATGTTAGGCATTATGATGTTATTATGGCTTGGTTGGGTTTTCTTCCCCCTTTGGACAAAGGGAGATTTGATTGTGTGTCAAATTGACAAGTATCCATGTTCCAGCCCCAGCAAGCAGCAGAACTTGGCAGCTTCGGCCATGTAGCTCTCTGGCTTTAGAGTCAAGAATAGAAGAGATTACTGGGACAGTTGATGCTGGTTAGCTAGAGCTAAGAAATTAGTTCTGATTAAGAAGAGACCAACATCATTGCAGGGCAGTGGTGGCGCACGTCTTTAATCCCAGCACTTGGGAGGCAGAGGCAGGCGGATTTCTGAGTTCAAGGCCAGCCTGGTCTACACAGTGAGTTCCAGGACAGCCAGGGCTATACAGAGAAACCCTGTCTCAAACCAAACAAACAAGGGGCTGGTGAGATGGCTCAGCGGTTAAGAGCACTGACTGCTCTTCTAGAGGTCCTGAGTTCAAATCCCAGCAACCACATGGTGGCTCACAACCATCTCCAATGAGATCTGATGCCCTCATATGGGTGTCTGAAGACAGTGACAGTGTACTTACATATAATAAATAAATAAATAAATCTTTAAAAAACAAGCAAACAACAAACAAACACAACAAAAAAAGAAGAGACCAACATCACTGAGGTGAAATCTTCTGGGAAATGTTTCCTAAAAGCACAAAGAAGCTGTGTTCCAGAGATAACCAAGGTTGTAGTTTGTGCTGCAGCTGGACTTGGTAATGTGTACGAGTCACCCAGGCGGTACTGGTTTTGAAGACATGAAGAGGTCATGGAGAGCAGCTGAGGCTTGGCACTGTGAGAGGCCAGAAAAGACCACTAGTGACAGTACAGCCTCAGTTGTAGTTGACAGCCCAGTACTGAAGAGTCATTCAGAGAAGCTGAGGCTTGACACCATGAAAGGAGCCTATGAGAGGCTATTGGTGAAGCCAAGTTGCAACAGAAGACTCCAGCGAACTGGAGATGCCAGTACCATGGGATGACCACCACAGCAGGTTTCAGTTCAAACTCAGGTTGCCAGGCAGCCGCCATTACCTGCTATGCTAGAATTTTTTACTGTTAGCAGGAGAGAGATTTCCCTTCCTTCCAATGTCCCTTCATTCTGTCCTGCCTCAGAAAGATGTGACAAAGCTGACTAAGAACCCTTACAGTGCTGTGGTAGATACAGTGTCCCCTGTAAAGATAATTTAGATGGCCAGGCTGTGGTGGAGCATACCTTTACCACCACTCGGGAGGCAGAGACAGGTGTATCACCGTGAGTTCAAGGCCAGCCTGGTCTACACACACATCCAACACTACACAGAGAAACCTTGTCCTACCCTGCTGGTGGGAGTACAAACTTGTACAACTACTTTGGGAATCAATTTGGTGATTTCTCAGAAAATTGGGAATAGTCTTACCGGAAGACTCAGCTATACCACTCCTGGGTATATAC
Organism: Grammomys surdaster; assembly: GCF_004785775.1. NCBI lineage: Eukaryota > Metazoa > Chordata > Mammalia > Rodentia > Muridae > Grammomys > Grammomys surdaster. The sequence continues at coordinate 3,314,897 of NW_021620849.1, forward strand.
CCAAAAGATGTTCCACCATCCCACACGGACACTTACTCAGCTATGTTTACAGCAGCTTTATTTGCAATAGCCAGAAACTGGAAAAAACCTAGACATCCCTCAACTGAAGAATGGATAAAGAAAATGTGGTCCATTTACACAATGGAATACTACTGAGTCATTAAAAACAAGGATATCATGAATTTCTCAGGCAAATGGGTGGAACTAGAAAATATCATCCTGCGTGAGGTAACCCAGACCCAAAAGGACATGTGTGGTATATACTCACTTATAAGTGGATGTTAGCTATTGTCTTAGTTTGGGTTTTACTTCTGTAAACATATACCAAGACCAAGGCAACTCTTACAAAGATAACATTTAATTGGGCCTGGCTTACAGGTTCAGAGGTCCAGTCCATTATCATCAAAGTGGAAGCATGGCAGCATCCAGGCAGATGTGGGACTGGAGGAGCTGAGAGTTCTTTATTCAAAGGCAGACAGGAGAAGACTGGTTTCCAGGGAGCTAGGATGAAGGTCATAAAGCCCTGCTCACAAGGACACACTTCCTCCACACTTCCACCTAATCCAACAAGGCCACACCTCTTAATAGTGCCACTCCCTGGCCCAAGCATGTTCAAACCATCACAGCCATGAAGTACAAGATAATACACTATAATCAATAGACCTAAAGAAGCCAAATAACAAGGAGGGCCCAAGGGAGGGTGAATCTTTCTCAAAAGGGGAAACAAAATAGATATTGGAGGTTGATGGAAGGAGGGAACAAGGTGAAAGAAAGGATGGGAAGGGAGAGTAGATCATATGAGGGGTGGTGAGAGAAGGGAAATTGGCCATAGAGGGGGGAATCTCTAGGATGTGCCAGAGACCTGGGCTGGGGGGAGGCCCCAGAGGTCTATGGGGCAACTCTAGCTGAGACTCCTAGCTGTGGGGGATATGGATCACTTCCTGTAGCCAAGCAGGACTCCCAGTGGAGAGATAAGAAAGCAACCTTTGATCCAAAGTGTATCCAGCCTACAAGATGTGCAAGGACAAAGAGCAGAGACTGAGGGAATGACCTGTTGCGGGAGGTATTAGGAAAGATCGACAGCAGCTTCCAGGCACCTCTGCCCGCCAAGTTTCCACGTTGTAGCTGGAGCACCAGAGTTCCAAAATCTCGCCACCCAGCTTGATGATAAGTTTCCATTGGCTGATCGTTACCATGCCAGCCCCATGCTTGAAACCCCCACGGCCTTTGTTGGGCACATCATGCAAACCCACGCTTAGGGAGAAGAAAAACACCACACAAACTCACCTCAGAAACAATGGTAACTCAATCTCTGGGCGCAACACTAAAACCTAATCTTGTAAACCTTATAAATCTGATTCCTCTGATGGCAGATCGGCAAGGATATGCCATGAAACCGGGAAACACTAGATTCTACATTTTGCCCATGTGCTATTCCCATTCCAAAAGTCCCCTCACTCCTCCTTCTCTTCCTCTGTCCAACCCACAAGTCCCGCCTCCTACTAGCCCAGTGATTGGCCCCTTTATTCATTAGGCATGGTTCACAAGAAGTCCTGAGTAAATGACTGATACCTTGTCCCTAGCCCCTCCCAGGAGAGCGGAATTAGCATTGGAATACAAACAGTACCAGGCCCATCCTCAACACTTCCCCCTTTCTGTGGTTCACTTAAAAGATGCTTTTATCTCAGATATAAATTGAGCAGAACTATTACCACTTTGTGATTTACAAAGTACAAGATAGACCCTAACACCCAGTCCAACATTATTGTCAATAAAAAAGAGAGCTGTCCTCTATCTTATCTTAAAAGACTTATAATTCTTGTCCTGACTTGTGTCCTGGCTTTAGATTGTATGCCATCTGAAAACCATCCTCTCCAATCTGTTCTCTCAATGTAAATAGCCTGGGTTGGCTATACTGGGTTGGCTAAGTATTCTTTCAACCCCGTCAGAAATCTGAGAATGACCAACATTATCTGAAGATAAAGGAAGCCTAACACAGCTTCTGAAGAGGAACTACGAACACTTGCTCCCCTTCCCCCCCAAGTGAGAGGCTAATTAACATTCCTCCCTCTGAGGACACTTGCTGGATTAACATTCCTCAGTCTGAGGAGGAAGGGAGAGGCTGATTAACATTTCTCAGGATGCAGGGAGGGAAAACCCACCTATGGGTGGGGAAGACCCAGAGCACTTAGACATATTCTGCAGGATGGACCAATCCTTGCCACCTACCGACAAGGGAGGTCCTTGCCACCTCATTCCCCAAAGACTAATCAGTTTAAAAGTCACACTGTTCTGCCAATCATATTGTGCCTAGTCACTGTTTCTCCATTCTACCCCTTAAACTGTATAAAAACTGATCAAATGGACTGCCTGGGGTTGCCACCTCTCCTAGGTGCAGGACGACCCCAATGCATTGGGTCATTAAAATTCCTCTTGCTTTTTCACCTCTCTGTGTGGTTCACTCAGGGGTCTCTGGTAAGCTAAGGCTCACAAGGGTCTTACACTTCCAGAACTGAGACAAGTTGTAGAAACAGCTGCCTACTTATACAGCCCCAGTTAAGTCAGGAAGTTAGAGCATTAGTCTTCAGCCTTCTGGGCCAGGATGATCTGACAGACCTTTGAGAAAGAGGAATATTAAGGACTACCCTATTCTGTCTCTGCAGAACTAAGCTGTCCTAACCTGTACTAAATTTCTGCAGGAGAGATTGGCAATTTTTCTATCCAGTGGCATCCTATCCACAATGTACAGCCTCACCTGGAGGTAAGATGCTCAGCTGCTTCTTTGAATACACGAATGGAAAGCTGTTAGGAGCAGATTTGTCTCAACAACAATGACCAACCAATGACTGCCTCAAATTGAGACCCATCCCATGGCCAAGAACTAATTCCTAACACCATTAATGATTCTCTTATGCTTGCAGACAGGAACCTAGCATAACTGTCCTCTGGGAGGCTCTCCCCAGCATCCAATGGAAAGAGATACAGAGACTCACAGCCAAACAGTTGATGGAGCTCAAAGACTTGGAAGGATTGAAGGACCTTAAGAAGACAGGGACTTCACAGGAAGACCAACAGCTTCAACTAGCCTGGATGCTTGGGACACCCAGAGACTGAACCATCAACCAAAGAGCACTGGCTGGAACTAGGACACGTGCACTAGTAGCAGAGAAGCAGCTTGGTCTTCATGCTGTTATCCCCAACAACTGGAGCCTGGGTTATCCATGAGCCTGTTTCCAGCCTGCCTGTGGATCTCATACCTCTAAATGGACAGCCTTGTCTGGCCTCAGTGGGAGAGCATGCACCTAACACCTCAGGGATTTGATGTGCCCGGTGGTGGGAGGGTATTGTTAGTGTGTGTGGGTAACACCAAGAGTGAGTCTTCCCCTAAAGAGAAGGGGAAGGTAAAATGCAGAGAGGACTAGGGTGAGGATGTACTGGGAGGAGGGGGGCTGACATTGGGATGTAAGATGAGTAAATAAAAAAAGACTTAATAGAAGGAAAACAATTAATTAATTAATATCATTATCATTATTTAGATGTTTGAGTGACTTAAAAATAAAAAAGAAGGTACAAAGCCCAAATAATTACGTTTTTCAAATGTGAGATTCTGACATTCTCTTTTCCTCACTGACTGAGATTGCAATTTTCTCAGCGAATGATGCTTTTGGACCCTATTAGTCATGGTATTTTCTTTTGTAGGTAGCCTACTGCTTGCCCAAAGGTTAAGTCTAACTCTCACAGATTACCTTGAAGCAATCAGTTATCTTGCCTTTTTTTTTTTTTTTTTGGTTTTTCGAGACAGGGTTTCTCTGTGTGTAGTCCTGGCTGTCCCGGAACTCACTCTGTAGACTAAGCTGGCCTCAAACTCAGAAATCCACCTGCCTCTGCCTCCCAAGTGCTGGGATTAAAGGTATGCGCCACCACTGCCCGGCTATCTTGCTTTAAAAAAAAAAATGTATATTTTTATTTGCGTTTTGAAATGTTTTGTGCATGTATTTTGATCCACTACCTCCACCAAACTCCTCCTGCAATCAACCCCGATCCCAGGCCCTTTATCTCTTTTTTTAATCCCCATTTTCTAGTGTGTAAAGTGGAGATAAAAACAAGCTCGTTGAGCAGGAGGATGGTGGCACAGGCCTTTAGTCCCAGCACTTGGAAGGCAGAGGCAGGCAGATCTCTGAGTTCGAGGCCAGCCTGGTCTACAGAGGGAGTTCCAGGCCAGCCAGGGCTGTAAGACTTTCGGGTCTTGGTTTGAACTTAAAATTGAAAGAATCCCACTGTCCCACATCCCTGGAGGGGCACATTCCTTAGTCAGAGGACACTTGCTGGACTAACATTCAGAAGAGGAAGGGAGAGGCTGATTAACATTCCTCAAACCACCAGGAAGGGAACCCACCTGCGGGTAAGGAAGGCCCAGAGCAGGTAGACAGACAAGGAAAGTCCTTGCCACTTCATTCCCCAAAGACCAATCAGTTTAAAAGTCACACTGTGGCCCCGCCCGCTGGGGTCCTGAGCTCAGGGCTGCGCAGCGGGCGTGGAGGGAAGTCCCGAGACAAAGGAGCGCCTCCGCCTCTGCCGCCACGACGGTCCGCCCGCGGTCGCCCAGGGACTTTGAATATGTCGGGGATTGCCCTCAGCCGACTTGCGCAGGAAAGGAAAGCTTGGAGGAAGGACCACCCTTTTGGCTTTGTGGCTGTCCCAACAAAGAACCCTGATGGCACGATGAACCTGATGAACTGGGAGTGTGCTATCCCTGGGAAGAAGGGGACTCCGTGGGAAGGAGGCTTGTTCAAGCTACGGATGCTTTTCAAAGATGATTATCCGTCCTCACCACCAAAATGTAAATTCGAGCCTCCACTGTTTCATCCAAACGTGTATCCTGGCACAGTGTGCCTGTCCATCCTGGAAGAAGACAAGGACTGGAGGCCAGCTATCACGATCAAACAGATCTTATTAGGAATACAAGAACTTCTAAATGAACCAAATATTCAAGACCCAGCTCAAGCAGAGGCCTACACAATTTACTGCCAAAACAGAGTGGAATATGAGAAAAGGGTTCGAGCACAAGCGAAGAAGTTTGCCCCCTCATAAGCAGCGGCCTGGGCTCCATGACGAGGAAGGGATTGGCATGGCAAGAACTTATTTACAACCTTTTGCAGATCTAAGTCGCTCCGTACAGTTACTAGTCGCCTGGGAGGGTTGAGCGGGCACCATTTTCCATTTCCGCCACTGGCATATACAGTCTCAATTCGCTGAATTGCCCCAGTTTTTCATACAGGGTCTCTTCCTTCAGTCTTTTGTATTTTTGATTGTTAAGTAAAACTTACTTTTATTTTAAAATTGATGTCAGTATTTCAACTGCTGTAAAATGATAAACTTTTGTACTTGGTAACGCCCTTAGGAGTGTCGCGCTGGGTTGCAGGCATGCTTCCCACTGAGCTCTGTCCTCCAGCTGGCTGGATGACAGAACCACACTGTCCCTCCTTCCCCACCCTCATCTTTCTCAGAAACCTGGGCTGTTGCTTATGAGCCTCAGATACAAAGTTGGCCAGCATCTCCATTCTGCACCACTTCCTTTGTGTTTATATGGCGTTTTGTCTGTGTTGCTGTTTAGAGTAAATAAACTGTTTGTATAAAGGTAAAAAAAAAAAAAAAGTCACACTGTTCTGCCAATCATACTGTGCCCAGCCACTGTTTCTCTAGTCTACCCCTTAAACTATATAAAAACAATTCTTAGCTCCAACTCGGGGTTCTCTTCTTGCATGCGAGAGAACCTCAGTTTACTGGAATCATTAAACCTCAGGTTAATTGCAGCGAATCCTGTCTGTGAGTTTTTGTGGGAGCACGTCCCCTGGTTTTGGATCTTAGAATCCAACAGGGCTACACAGAGAAACCCTGTCTCGAAAAACAAAGCAGAACAACAACAACAAGAACTGCTGGTAGAGCTTGGTGGCTCAACTCCGTTATTCCAGCACTTGGGAAAATCTAATCTCAAGGTCAGCAGACAGCAAGTTCCAGCCCAGGGAAGATTATAGAGATTTGGTCTCTGAGAAGCACAAAACAATGCAAAACCCCGGCCTCTATTAAAATAACTATGTGCTTGAGTGTGTGAGCAGTCTAACGGTAGAGTACATGCTCGGCATGCTTGACGCCCCAGATTCCACCCCAGAATAAATACATAACAAACGAGTAAGTAATAAATGCGGGGCTGGAAAGGTGGCTCAGATGTCCACTTGCTGCTCCATCATGAAAGCTGGGGTTCAGATCCCAGCACCCACATCAGATAACTCACAAAGCTCCAAAGAACCAGCCCTCTCTTCTGGCTTATGTGTGCAGGAGACTGTGCATGCACCTACAAAAAACAAAATACATCTTTAAAAAAATTACCAACATAGCCGGGAGGTGGTGGCACACGCCTTTAACCCCAGCACTTGGGAGGCAGAGGCAGGTGGATCACTGAGTTCGAGGCCAGCCTGGTCTACAGAGTGAGTTCCAGGACAGCCAGGGCTACACAGAGAAACCCTGTCTTGAAAAAACAAAACAAACAAACAAACAAAAACCAATATACACATATTCACATAACTATAATCTTGCCAGTATCTCCTTGGCCTTCTCAATGAAGGATGGAAGATAAGTTCCTTCACAGTTCAGAGTAAGAAGCAGCCATGGCATTTCACAGCAGTCTGATACACAAACCAGACCAGACCAGACCAAAAATGACTGTTCCAGGAATGTCTCCTAAAAGGATCTCCTGGATTTTCTGGGGGGAGCCAACTTTAAGGTCAAGCCAGGGGTCTCCAGAGACCTTGGGGGACTATGAAACCAGAGATGATATAAAATCAGCTTTGTATAGCATGTGATGTCAGCAAAAGACTTTCTATGCAAAGGAATTACTGGAGTCACTCAGATCTTCCTGGAAGATTTTTGAAGAGCTTTCTTTAAAAAGTCCCAGACAGCTGCAAAGGCAGCTGGGATAAGGAAGCAGCTGGCTTCTGGATGGAAAGTGTATGAATACGGTAATGGAAGGGTCTGGGTCACACTAGTCTCCTGCTGGGCCATACTGCTTATTGAAGAAGGAAAGTCACCTGAGTTCTCAGTGTGGGTGAGGAAGGCCTATAGGTAGAGTAGAGGCCAAGGATACAGAATGCTTCACCCTCTCTGCTCCTTTTAACTGGGGCCCAGACCTCCTTTTGAACTCTTGGATCTAGCAGCAGAGGGCTGTCTCCCTATGTTCCTCAAGTTAGCTTTAGGCATCTTATAGAGAATTGATTGCTTTCTTGTGTCACCACCGGAAATATGATTAGGAAGTCTGGTTATGAATTTCTTTTTTTTTTTTTTTTGCTTTGTTTTGTTTTGTTTTTCGAGACAGGGTTTCTCTGTGCAGCCCTGGCTGTCCTGGAACTCACTCTGTAGACCAGGCTGGCCTCGAACTCAGAAATCCGCCTGCCTCTGCCTCCCAAGTGCTGGGATTAAAGGCGTGTGCCACCATTGCCCGGCTCTTTTTTTTTTTTTTTTTTTTTAAAACACTTCTTAGCCGGGTGGTAAACACTTCTTTTTTTTTTTTTCCTGTTTTGGTTTTGGTTTTTCGAGACAAGAGTTTCTCTGGGGAGACCTGTCTGACTTGGAACTCACAGTGTAGACCAGGCTGGCCTTGAACTCCACCTGCCTCTGCCTCCCAAGGGCTGGGATTAAAGGTATGAGCCACCACTTCCCGGCTAATTATGAATTCTTTCTCTCTTTCTTTCTTTCTCTCTCTTTCTTTCTTTCTTTCTTTCTTTCTTTCTTTCTTTCTTTCATTCTTTCTTTCTTTCTTTCTTCCTTCCTTCCTTTCTTCTTTCTTTCTTCCTTCCTTCCTTCCTTTCTTTCATTTTTTTTGATTTATTTATTTTACGTATGTAAGTACACTGTTGCTGTCTTCAGACACACCAGAAGAGGGCATCAGATCCCATTACAGATGGTTGTGAACCACCATGTGGTTGCTGGGAATTGAACTCAGGACCTCCAGAAGAGCAGTCAGTGCTCTCTTAACCACTGAGCCATTTCTCCAGCCCTAGTTATGAATTTCTTAATGCAACCACATTCAAGGATATGATCATTAACAATCATGGGGCCTCGTGAGCTTTACCCCTTTCATATCAGCATGTGTATTGTTCATGTCATGCTCAGCCAGTCAGGCTACTGAGACTTATAGGAGTAGCTTCTGACACCATCTTACAGCAGGATCACTTGCTGATCCTCTGGCTCTTCTCTTCTCTCACAGGGATCCTTGGTCCTTGGGTGCAGACGTTGTGATGGAGATGTGTCTGCCGGGACCGGGCTCCACAGCTCTGCACTGTGATCAGTTAGAGTTTTCTGTAACGGACCTTGTCTATTACAAGAGAAGTGAGGGCTGAAGACTACACTTACCTGTGGGTATAAGGACAAAGGCTCAGAAATAG
>NW_021620849.1:3323734-3327766 GCF_004785775.1 Grammomys surdaster
TTGTAACTTACTGTAACATGGTGGTCAGTGTTGTGGTTCATGGGTATGGTAACTTACTGTAACATGGTGGTCACTGTTATGGACCATGAAAGGATCCATGATATTTAAAAGAAATATAATTATAGCCCAAAGGACAGTGACAATGGTGGATGGAATTGGTATACCTTAACATTCATTACTGGTCACGACTTTACTTGTCATGAGTTCATAGAGAGAATTACACCCAAAATCTTTTGGTTGTGTTCTGGCAGCTTCTTGCTGCTTCCTCAGACTCAGGCCAATTAACAGAGTAAGTGGAAGTTTCTGGATATGTCAGCAAACACAGACTGTTGTAATGTTTTTCTAAAGAGACTAATATAGTGTTTTGCTGAGGCAAGACCCGTGGAGGACACATGATGTTCGGAGGGAATATAAACAGGACTCAATGGAGAGCAACAAGGTGCTTACATGGCTAGCTTTACAATGCTCATCGTAGTCTTCACTAATCTTCACTCCATTGAGAGACATGGTAGAGAACTTCTCCTGGTGTCCCTACTGGTCTTGGTCACTCCTGCTGATTTATGCCAATTTGGCTTAGGCCTGGCTGTTTCTGCTGGGTCTTGCTACCACTGCTGATTCGTGTCTGCTATCCTGACACTACTAAATTGGATGACTGGTATCTGACAAAATGAGATTGGAATCACCCCCAAGGAACTACCTCTAAACAGTATATAGCAGAGCCTCTCGGTTTCTTCTGGATGGACCTGTGGTGACTGATTCATGAATGGTGTTTGCCAGTGAACCGAGCTGCCACTGCTGATTCATCTGAACTGAACTGCTGATATCCTGACAATGAAGATTAGATTTGCTCCAAAGAACTATTTCTAAACAGGTCCACAACCTCCTTTGCTTTATTAACCTTACCTTTCCACTACCTCTGGTGGGTGGTGAGCTAGAAGAAAGGTTGAAGCATTTAAGAACCTTTATTAAAAGTAGGTTTTAAAAAATGTAAGCCTACGGTGTCCGAAGTACATGGTGCATGGAGTCTTCAGAAATAGGTACTTAACATTCTGGGCTTTACCTTCCTCCAAAAAACACACACCAAGATCTTATTTTAAAAATACCATCTGGGGGCAGTGGTGGCGCACGTCTTTAATTCCAGCACTTGGGAGACAGAGGCAGGCAGATTTCTGAGTTCTAAGCCAGTCTGGTCTACAGAATTCCAGGATAGCCAGGGCTATACAGAGGAATGCTGTCTTGAAAAACAAAACAACAACAACAACAACAAAAAAAATACCGTCTGAGAACTTTGATTATTCAACAAATTTTGTGGGATTTTTATAGACTGTTTATAAATGTGTAAACTCTCTTTGTGCTTCTCTGAGATAGGGTCTCACTTTATAGACCAGGCTGGCTTGGAATTCTCTATATAGAGCAGGCTTGGTGATTCTTGGTGAATTCTTGGTGATTCTCCTGCCTCCATCCCCCAAGTGCTAGTATTATAGACAGGAGTCCATGTGTTTGCCCTTGTTTGAGACTGCTTGACTTCTCACTAAGCCATCCTTTCTTCTCTTTGGACTTTTAAATTTTCATTTTGTTTTGTGTGTATGAATGTTTTCCCTGAAGAGTGTATGTCACTATGTGAGTGTCTGTTGGATCCCTTGAAACTGTTTTTTGTTTGTTTGTTTTGTTTTGTTTTAAAAATAGATTCTTGCCGGGCGGTGGTGGTGCACACCTTTAATTGCAGCACCTGGAAGGCAGAGGCAGGCAGATTTCTGAGTTCGAGGCCAGCCTGGTCTACAGAGTGAGTTCCAGGACAGCCCGGGCTATACAGAGAAACCTTGTCTCAAAAAAACCAAAATAAATAAATAAATAAAAATTAAAAATTAAAAAAATAAAAATAGATTCTCACATGGCCCAGACTGGTCACAAATTCTCTATATAGATGAGGCTGGCCTTAGTCTCCAGATCCTACTGCCTTCTAAGTGCTGGATCTCTGCTGTTGGCCACTGTGTTTGGTTTTCTTTGGGTTTTAATTATCTGTCTTGTCTTTCTACCTAAGACAGGCTGTCACTCTTTGCCTTGGCTGCCCTTGAACTTACAGAGATCTGCTCCTGAACACTTCTATTAAGGGTGTGCCCCAGCAAGTCTGACAAGTGTAAGGTCCTTAAGACTTAATCAAACATTTTATTGTTTGTTTCTTAGGATTACCCAATTCCTCACAGACACACACACACACACACACACACACACACACACACACACACTACCCCCAGACAAAGTTTCCCTCTGTAGCCCTGACTGTCCTAGAACTCACTCTGTGGGCCACACTGACCTAAAACTCACAGAGAAGTGTTGCCTCTGCCTCCGGAGGGCTGGGATGAAAGCTCTGCGTCACTGCCACCTGGCAAGATTACCAAATTCTTAATGGCTACCAAAATAGATATTTGAACTCAAAACTGAAGCTTTCAGTTTCAGTTGTTAACGAATTGACCCTAAGAGAAGAGCCTAGAAGCTTGGTGACTTCTTAGACATCAGCCTAGTATAACTGTGCAGTGGATGGCAGGTGGGTATGTGACAGAATATACACTACTTCCTGCCTTCCCCGCCCCAGCACCAAGGATACATTTTAGGGTGTGGGCTTGGTAGGCAAATCCTCTTCTCCTGATCTACACTTTTCTATTTTTCTATTGTTTTGAGATAGGGGTCTCCCTAAATTGCCTAAGCTATCTCAACCTTAGGATCCTCCTTCTCAGCTTCCTGAGGCAGCGGGGATCAGAGGGATGTGCCACCATGCTTGCTTGTTACTCCTTCTTTTGTTTATTTATTTGTCCTCCTCCTCCTCCTCCTCCTCCTCCTCCTCCTCCTCCTCCTCCTCCTCCTCCAGTGATTTTTGAAACAGGGTCTCACTGTCTAGTTCTGGCTGTCCCGAAACTCCCTCTGTAGGCCAGACTACCCTCAAACTCGCAGAGATGCTCCTGGTTCTGCCTCCTGAGTGCTGAGATTAAAGGCATTCACCTCCACCACCCAGCTACTTGTTATTTCTTTTTTGTTTAATTGAAAATTAACTTGGTATTTACATAGGATTAGGAAATTCTTTATTATGGGGTGGTGTCAGTGTCCTTAACTGTCAGAATGTCAGAGTACAAGCACTAGTAGAGCAGTCCCTGGTACATCACAAAGAAATCACAAGTGGAATTTTGTTTTGAGCTGCACTATTCACCCACAGTTGCAGTCTGGAACATCCAGAAATCACTGTCTATCCATTGAAACTGGGAAATCCAGAATACAGTGCTTTCTTTTCTTTTTTTTTTTTTTTTTTTTTTTTTTTTTTTTTTTTTTTTTTTTTGGTTTTTTGAGACAGGGTTTCTCTGTGTAGCCCTGGCTGTCCTGGAACTCACTCTGTAGACCAGGCTAGCCTCGAACTCAGAAATCTGCCTGCCTCTGCCTCCCAAGTGCTGGGATTAAAGGCATGCGCCTCCACCACCTGGCAATACAGTGCTTTCTAAAGCTTAAAGGCTTCTCTTTGCTACTCCTCCTTAATATTTTGCATATTAATACCATTTTCTCTGTGGACTTAAAACCATTATTCATTCTCATAAGCAGATGTGACTAGAAGAAGAGGAGTGTAGGTCTCCCTTAGGGTTAACTTCAAGGAGAAGAGAGTCTAAACACAGGTATCTACAGGGACAGAAACTGCCTAGAAATCACAGTGCTCTGGCTTCTTTCCATTTTTGTAATAAAATACCCTGACAGGAAAGCAATGTAGGAGAGGAAGACTTCATTTGTCTTACAGTTCCAGGTTACTACTCATCATTAAGAAGGCAAAGCTGCTGGGCAGTGGTGTCTCTTGCCTTTAGTCCCAGCACTTGGGAGGCAGAGGCAGGTGGATTTCTGAGTTCGAGGCCAGCCTGGTCTACAGAGTGAGTTCCAGGATAGCCAGGGCTACACAGAGAAACTCTGTCTCGAAAAACCAAAAAAGAAGAAGAAGAAGAAGAAGAAGAAGAAGAGGAGGAGGAGGAGGAGGAGGAGGAGGATGAGGAGGAGGAGGAG
>NW_021620849.1:3327866-3348115 GCF_004785775.1 Grammomys surdaster
AAGAAGAAGAGGAGGAGGAGGAGGAGGAGGAGGAGGAGGAGGAGGAGGAGGAGGAGGAAGAAGAAGAAGAGGAAGAAGAAAAAGAAGAAAAAGAAGAGGAGGAAGAGGAGGAGGAGGAGGAGGAGGAGGAGGAGGAAGGGGAGGAGGAGGAGGAGGAAGAGGAGGAGGAGGAGGAGGCAAGGCAAGATGGCTCAGTGGTTAAGAGCACTGACTGATCTTCCAAAGGTCCTGAGATCAATTCTCAGCAACCATGTGGCGACTCACAACCATCTGTAATGGGATCCAGTGCCCTCTTCTGGTGTGTCTGAAGACTGTGACAGTGTACTCACATACATGAAATAAATAAATAAGAAGGCAAGGGAAGAACTTCAACAGCTAATCACACTACAGCCTCAGTCGAGAACAGAGAGGATTAAGCGTATCCATGCTATCCGCTTGCTCACTCTCAGTCAGCCACCTCATCTCTATAGCCAGCGATCCACCGCTCAGGGAATGGTGCTGCACACAGTGGTCTGGATCAGTTAATCCAGATCAATTAATCCAGTCTGTGGGAGATGGTCTGGAAGATGGTATCAAGACCATCTCCCACAGACTCTCCCACACACTTATTTGATCTAGGTAAATCTCTCAGTTGGGACTCCCTTTTCAGGTGATTCTAGGTGTTAGCAAATTGACAGTTACAGCTAACCATTACACAGTGTGGTTGGTGAGAAAGTCATTAATAACAAACATGGAATGAAAGAATTGTTATAGGACTAGTCTTGTGTATTGTGAGAGAGGCTGAACACATGGGAGTCTAAAAGAGTCAGAATTGTCGCTGGGCTCAGCGGCCACACCTGGAATCTCATCATTCTGTAGTAGGGGATTATCATGTTCAAGACCAGGCTGGGCTTCATAATGAGGCCCTGTCTTAGGAGAAAATTGTCACCAATTATCTCTTCTGAACTGCTGGTGTGTACAGGTAGGTAAGGCCACACTTCCAGGAAATCTGTGTATGTATGTGCCTGCTGGGGTAGGGCCTCAAAGGAGAGTAGGAGAAGCATTTCCAATCTGTTAGCCAGAAGAGGTGGACATAGAACTGCAGAAAGCAAGAATGACCTGGGTTCTGGAAGTGCCTCACGGTGTGTTTACTCCTTGTAACCACTGTGACCTTCAGAGAAGATCACAGTTTCCCTTCCACCTCCCAGAGATTGGCAGACTGCCCTTTTGGGGTAGATTTAACTCAGAACCGTACAGCAAAGGGGACTTGGGAGGCTGTGTTGATTTACCTAAGTTAACAGAGTACAAAGCTGTTGTAGCCTGACCTTTGGCACCTCAGAGCTAGCCACATCTGTTTTGCTCCTAGCTCTCACATGAAAATGAAAGCAGTTATGTTTCTAATAGAATGTAACCTTTGCTTTTGTAATTAATCACATGGTCATAGATAGCTGCTTTCTTCTGCTGTTCTGGGCAAGAACATTAATTTCCCATAGTTCCTTTCCTGATAGGGTGTATCAGTTAGGGTTTTACTGCTGTGAACAGACACTATGACCAAGACAAGTCTTATAAAGGACAATATTGAATTGGAGCTGGCTTAGAGGTTTAGAGGTTCAGTCCATTATCATCAAGGTGGGAGCATGGCAGAGTCTAGGCAGGAATGGTACAGGAGGAGCTGAGAGTTCCACCTCTTGTTTCGAAGGCAGTTAGAAGACTGGATTCCAGATAGCTGGGATGACGGACTTAAAGCCCACATCCACAGGGCCACACTTCCTCTAACAGGGCCACACCTCCAAGTAGAGCCACTCCCTAGGCCAAGCATGTTCAAACCACCATATACGGTGACTCCAACCTCTGCTACTGAAGGGTTAGATTGGTGTCATAAATCCCTGAATGGGATTAATGTCACTTACGTGGGAACCTAAGAGTTCTCAGGATCTGCTTTTTCCAGTTATACTTCTCTCCTTCACTGTGGAGTAGACTTTCAATTTCTCCCTGACGATCAAAACCACTTTCCAGTCAGCAGCACCTCGCTCCTTGAACGTTGATTCAGTGCCATGAGGATCCGACAGTGCACAGCTTTCTTAGCTTCTAGTTGAGTAGAACTGGTATGTTGTCTAAAAAGATTCTGCATGTCATTTTTGGGAATTAAAGCCTTTAAATTAGGCCGGACGGTGGTGGCTCACGCCTTTAATCCCAGCACTTGGGAGGCAGAGGCAGGTGGATTTCTGAGTTCATGGCCAGCCTGGTCTACAGAGTGAGTGCCAGGACAGCCAGAGCTACACAGAGAAACTCTGTCTCGAAAAACAAAAGAAAACAAAACAAAAAAACGGAAAAAAAAAGCCTTTAAATTAGCAGAAGGGTTAGCTGGCAGAGAATGTTCAAAATTTTGAGGATGGAAAGCATTGTCATGTCATATCATAAGTATTTCTTTAAAAATTTTAATTACATTTCTCTCTCTCTGTCTCTCTGTCTCTCTGTCTCTCTCTCTCTCTCTCTCTCTCTCTCTCTCTCTCTCTGTGTGTGTGTGTGTGTGTGTGTGTGTGTGTGTGTGTTGCATCATGGTGCATATATAGAGGTCATTTTTCATTACACTGTGAGTCCTGGGATTGAAGTCTGGTCCTCAGGTTTAGCAGCATGGCAGTGAGTTGAGATGATTCTTTGGGCACTGGTCTACTGAATTCTAGCTACAGAATGTGTGGGTTACTGATTCAGTACATGTAACTCCCTGGAGGACATTAAACATTACTCCAGTGTCACAGAACTGGGTGCCAGAGAGCTAGTGCCTGCCTCCCAAGTGCTGAAGACCATGATGACTTCGTAACAACGGCAGCCTTTACAGTTACAAGATCCTCTCCATGGATTGCTTTTGTAGGGATAGCCTAGACATTTTTGTGTTGTACTTTTCTTTTCATTCGGGTTTCAATGAACTTTCTGGTGAAATGACTGGATGGTTAAAGTACATGCTAGGTAAACAACAGGGCCAGGGCCAGGATTCCCAGTACCCACAAGAATGCTGAATGCTGGGTAAATGTAGCCATGGGCTGGTAAGAGCTAAGGAGATCGCATGGACAGTTTGTGAGTATGAGTGGCCATGTCAGTGAGCTGTGGATGTGACTGGGAGACATTGCCTCAAAGAATAAGGTAGAAGAGCCATTGAGGAAGGTTCCTGTAGTGGGGATGGATTTGAACTTCTGATCCTCCTGCCTCCATCTCTCCAGGGCTGGATGTGTGTTATACCCAATTTATGCATAGCTGTAGTCTAACCCAGGGCTTTGTGCTTGCTAGGCAAGTACTTTACCAACTGAGCCCAGCCTTAGTAATCTTTGTGACACTGTACAGTCCTGGAATTGGCATTCTTCCTGCTTTAGCCTCCCAAATGATGAGGTTACAGTCATGCTCTGCCTTGTCTAGCTGAAAGGAGCTTAAACGTTAATTCTATTCCCTCCACACACACACCCCGGCTCTGTCTCTCTTCCCCCTACCCCCCTCTCTCACTTGAGATAGTCTCATGAAGCTCAGAGTAACCCTACAACTGGTGATCCTCTCCCATCAGCCTCCCAGTGCAGGGATGACAGGTGTGTGGAATGGTCAGTGTTTCATTGGGCTTAATAACATTCTTTTAGGGTCTGACCTTGGACGAGGAGGAACAGACTGGTCTGGTCACTTCTTAGAAAGGACAATTCAATTCTGTGGTTGTTCTTGTACACATGTCACCATTTTTTCGTAATAGCTTGATGTGGCCAAATGGAATGAGGTTGGGTAACTTATTCTGCCAGTACTAGACAGATAAAAATGGCTCTTTTATTGTTGTTGATAATGTATGCTCATAAGCATTCACATGTAGGGAAAGCAGCAGGGAGTAGAAGCTGTATGTTTGACTTCTGAGTAAAATCTCTTGGCAGGAAAAGAAGAAAGGAATGAAAGAGTAAGACTGCCTGACACTTTGCTCAGACAGGACATTTGTTTAGCATGGTGTGCTCTTGTCTACCTTGTGCCCCAAGACTAACTTACTAGTCCTTTTTAAGGAACTAGCAGCTCCACAAACACACTTCAAGGGACTTGAACTTCTCTGTATGTGCTGGTTAGTGTTGCTTGTCAGCTTGACCGAATCTAGACTTACCTATGGGGGATTGATTACCTTGACAGAGTTAATTGATGTGGAAAACATGTTTTTTAATTATGGGTGGGACCATTCCCTAGCCAGAGGATCACATACTGCACAAAATGGAGAAAGCCAACTGACTATGTGCAAGCTTTTTGTCTCCCTGTTTCCTGGCTGTGGCTGAAATATAAGCAGCTATTTCAGGCTTCTGCTGTTTTGACTTCTCCACAGTGCAGGACTGTTTAAGTTGCTTTTGTCACTTCATCACAATCAGGAAAAGAAACTTAAACGCTCTCCTAAAATTGAAGATGGTATTGATTAGCTGAATGTCAGAGTAAGCTGCTAAGTCAGTGTGGTACCGTGTGCTTAAGGGAAGGGGAAGACCACTGTAAGTGGGAGAGTAACTTCTTACAGAAGCATAAATCTTCATTCTTTACAAAAGTTTTCTCCTTTTTAAAAAATCTTTTCGAGTCAGGCGGTGGTGGCGCACGCCTTTAATCCTAGCACTCAGGAGGCCGAGGCAGGCAGATTTCTGAGTTCAAGGCCAGCCTGGTCTACAGAGTGAGTTCCAGGACAGCCAGGACTACACAGAGAAACCCTGTCTCAAAAAAACCAAAAAAAAAAAAATTAAATTAAAAAAATCTTTTCCTTCACATTTATTTAGTTCCTTAGTTTGATGGTATGATACTTTTTAAATTTTCTTCATTTATTATTATTATTATTATTATTATTATTACAGGTCTCCTGGCTGAGGTAGGCCTGGATCTCAGCAAGCTAGCCTGCTATTATAAGGAAAATTTCCTATATGTTTCTGCTGTTTTTAGGAAATTTTCTAATGCCAAGATTGATTATATATTCTGTTTTCGTTCTTATATATTCTGTGCAGATTATATATTCTGTGCTCTTGGAAATCAATCATGATAAAAATCATCAAAACTGTTTTGTATAGTTACACACAATAAGCTTGGACCTGAACCAACCACCCAACAGCACATCCTGCACCTGTGTATAAGTCTTTATGATATTAGCTACCTGTGGGATGGACCCTACCATAAGAGAGATACCTGCACCAATATAAGAAACTATTTGGAATAAGACTAACATTTTGGGTAGTAGTCCAGTAAAGTTTAAGTTCCCAAGGCCTCCATGGAAACTGACATCCTACTTGGCAGAAAGGTATGTATGTGGGTAATGACATCCTGGTTATCAAGTTAAGACATGAATGTTAAGCCAGGCGGTGGTGGCGCACGCCTTTAATCCCAGCACTTGGGAGGCAGAGGCAGGCGGATTTCTGATTTCGAGGCCAGCCTGGTCTACAGAGTGAGTTCCAGGACAGCCCGGGCTACACAAAGAAACCCTGTCTCGAAAAACCAAAAAAAAAAAAAAAAAAAAAAAAAAGACATGAATGTTAGACAAGACAAGTCCCATACTAGTTAGGACATGAATATTAGAAAAGGCAAGTTCCCTGCCACAGTTGAATACCCTAACCAATGGGAGCAGGATAAATGTACAACAAAAGCATATTCCTAAGGAAATCCCCTATTCCTAAATCCTGATTGGTGAAATAATGTGGCACAGACGTTTGTGGATTTTGGGCTTAAAAACCCTTTAGTACCTTAACTTGGATTCATGGTTCTGTTCCTGAGTCTAGACCATGGCCCTGGTTGACCAGTCCTGGGGTGAATGCTCAATAAACTGTCCTTGTCTGACTGAGATTGGTGTTTGTGTGGTTTGTGAGGCAATTCTTGGAACCCAACAATATATAGTCACATAGGTGATAGCACTGAATTTTTTTTCCCACCTTGTTTCCATCCCTATCTTTGTACTGATAAATCTTATAGATTTTTTTTTTTTTTTTGGTTTTTCAAGACAGGGTTTCTCTGTGTAGTCCTGGCTATCCTGGAACTCACTCTGTAGACCAGGCTGGCCTCGAACTCAGAAATCCACCTGCCTCTGCCTCCCAAGTGCTGGGATTATAGGCGTGCGCCACCACCGCCGGGCAATCTTATAGATTTTAAAATCTAACTTAGCAACTAATTTTTGGGACAGTATTATATAGTTATTTAATCAAATCATCTATTTGGGGGATTCACTTTGTAACCTCTCAAGTCATTTCTGGAGTTAATACAGTACAAATATGAAGGAAATAGAACCATCCCCATTATCCTGAGTTAAGATACTTTCTTCTTCAGTACTTCGTTGAAGTGTGAGAATTTTGGAAGCTGGTCCTCAATTACAATGGTGAACATGGTGGAAACTGGAAGATCAGGCCATAGAACAACTACATAAAGTTAAGGTATTAATATTTCCCAATATCAGTTGCTAGGTGATGGTCAATATGGTAAGTTGCAAAACAGCTTGAATTTGATGATTACACACCTTGGCGCTATGTGGTTTAGCATCTTTTTTTTTGGTTTTTCGAGACAGGGTTTCTCTGAGTAGCCCTGGCTGTCCTGGAACTCACTCTGTAGACCAGGCTAGCCTCGAACTCTCGAACTCAGAAATCCGCCTGCCTCTGCCTCCCAAGTGCTGGGATTAAAGGCGTGCGCCACCACCACCCGGCCATGGTTTAGCATCTTTAAATGCTTGGGAAAAGGTAAAAGAATCAGTAAATAAGTCTGAGTCATTTACTCAAATTTTACAAGGCCCAAAAGAAGCCTTCACCGATATTTTGCAAAGATTGACTTCATCGGTAAATAGAGAAGTATCAGATTCAGAAGTCCGACAAATGTCAATGAAACCTTTTGCTTTTGAAAATGCTAATTTGAAGTGGGAATGAGCGATCAGGCTTTTAAATTCAAGATCAACACCAAAAGATGAATGGATTAGAAACGAGGGTGATATTTTATCTCATGTTTATAACGTTACTCTGACAGAAGTTATTTTTAAAGTCCTAGAAAAATAAAAATGTCACATGTTTTAATTGTTGTAAACCAGGTCGTTTGAAAAGGGATTATAGACAAAAAATAATGTTTTTTTTTTTTTTTTTCTAGAGATAATCCAAAAAGAAGGCTCCAGCCTTCTGGAGTAATGCAGAAGATGAGGCAAAGGTCACCATTGGTCTAATGACTGCAGATCAACAAGGGATAGGCAATGCAACCCTTTGCCATTGGGAAACACCTGACAGGTCCTCCCATTGTCCCTGACATTAAATTTGATTTAATTATTCCCTGTCAGCATCAGGGGAACTCATCCACAGAGCAATTAAAGGAACTAATGCCTGCTGTTAAAAAACAACATGGCCGTGGACGTAATCAAGGACAGAACAGCTTCAGTAGATAAAACAAAACATTCAGGAAAGACGAGAAAACAAATATTTTGGCAAATTGCTATAAATGATCAGAGACCAAAGCTAAAAATACAATCAAATGGTACTAAAATTGAAGGTTTAGTAGACACAAGAGCTTAGATTTTTTTTTTTTTTTTTTTTTTTTGGTTTTTTGAGACAGGGTTTCTCTGTGTAGCCCTGGCTGTCCTGGAACTCACTCTGTAGACCAGGCTGGCCTTGAACTCAGAAATCTGCCTGCCTCTGCCTCCCAAGTGCTGGGGCTAAAGGCATGTGCCAACACTGCCCAGCAAGGATTGGAACTTTATTTCAGGTAAAACAAAGTACAAGATGGCTGAAGTATATAGGGTCAGAAGGACACATAGAAACATTAAAGTCATATGTGAATAATATAGCCATAAATTAATGGGGACATGATTTGTTGCAGCAATGAAAAACATAGATTAATAAACCATAAAATAAAGAATGCTTATAAGAATAATATTAAAAGATATTATGAACCGGGCAGTGGTGGTGCACACCTTTAATCCCAGCATTTGGGAGGCAGAGGGAGACAGATTTCTGAGTTCCAGGCCAGCCTGGTCTACAGAGTGAGTTCCAGGACAGCCAGGGCTACACAGAGAAACCCTGTCTCAAAAAAAAAAAAAAAAAGAAAGAAAGAAAGAAAGAAAGAAAAAATCAAAAACCAAACCAAAACAAAAAGGTATTATGAAGAATGGTCACAGACTGTTCAGGTTGTACATAAGCAGGACACAACAGGTCTTCCAAAGATTCCAATCACCATACTTTTAAAATAGCTAACTGAAACCTGTATGGGTGGAACAATGATCTATTACAGAAGAAAAATTACAGGTACTAGCATAGCTGGTACAGGAACATCTAATGCTCAACACATTGAAGAATTTACCAGCACTTGGAATTCCCTGTGTTTGTTTAAAAAAAGAAATCAGGAAAATGGAGGATGTTAACAGATTTAAGAACCATAAACAAGATGATTCAGCTAATGGGCTCTTTATAGCCTGGAATCCCATTGCCTTCTTTATTACCTAAGTCATGGCCTTTGATGGAAATTGATTTAAAAGATTGCTTTTCCACAATCCCTTTGCATGAGCATGATAGAGAAAGGTTTGCATTTTCAGTATCTTCTTTCTTTCTTTCTTT
Source organism: Grammomys surdaster (assembly GCF_004785775.1). Taxonomy (NCBI): domain Eukaryota; kingdom Metazoa; phylum Chordata; class Mammalia; order Rodentia; family Muridae; genus Grammomys; species Grammomys surdaster. Next base: position 3,336,395 of record NW_021620849.1, read on the forward strand.
CTTTCTTTCTTTCTTTCTTTCTTTCTTTCTTTGTCTGTCTTTTTTATTTTTTATTTTTTTGAGAGACAGGGTTTCTCTTTGTAGCCCTGGCTATCCTGGAATTCACTCTGTAGACCAGGCTGGCCTTGAACTCAGAAATCTGCCTGCCTCTGCCTCCCAAGTGCTGGGATTAAAGTAGTATGGTGTGTTACCACTGCCCAGCCCTGTGCAAATATTTTGTACAACTGCCATTAAAAATAATTCATAGTTTACTTAATCTCTAATTTTACATTATATGGATCATATCTTACCAGTTGAGTCAGACACAGATATCTTTAAAAATATGTCTGATGAAGTAAAAAGTGTGGAGAGCTTTTGGAGCTGCTTGGCAGGAATCAGACATTGGCCAAGGACAAGGAAATAGGCTTTAGGCAGGAATCTGACATTGGGCCATGACAGGGAAGTAAGTTCAGGCAGGAATCTAATTTTAGGCTAAAACAGAGAAGTAATTTCAGCCAGGAATCTAAGTCTTAGGCTAGAACAAAGAAGTCGCTTCAGGCATGAATATAACTGTGGGCTAGGACTGGGAAGTAGGCTCAGATATTTTTGTCATCCTGATGAGCCTTTAGAAACAGTGATCATAGGCAGAGGCAGGCGGATTTTGGAGTTCGAGAGTTTGAGGCTAGCCTGGTCTACAGAGAGTTCCAGGACAGCCAGGACTACACAGAGAAGCCCTGTCTCGAAAAACCAAAAAATAAAAAAAAAAAAAAGAAAAAAAAAGATAAAAAGAAATAGTGATCATGAGATTGATCACCGGACTTTGTTTATTGCCTTGTTTGTTCCTTGACTATTTGCAGCTATTGTATTGCTGGTTCCTCAACCTATAACTGACCTAAACACTTGCATGTAACTAAAATGGTTTAAAAGAAAATTGGGAAAAAATAAACCTGCCTCAGCTTTCAGCCTCAGAACTGGCTGGGGTGTCATGCTGCAATTTTGTCTAATTGTCTCTTTTCTTTTAATTCTCACTCCTCCGCTGGAAAACCTGTTGACTGACTAAGCGGTCTTGGTCAAAAAAGAATTCTGCCTTCCTGGGGATTACAAATTGCTCGTGAAAAAAATACAAAGAGGAAGCCGGGCGGTGGTGGCTCACGCCTTTAATCCCAGCACTTGGGAGGCAGAGGCAGGTGGATTTCTGAGTTCGAGGCCAGCCTGGTCTACAGAGTGAGTTCCAGGACAGCCAGGACTACACAGAGAAACCCTGTCTCGAAAAAAAAAAAAAAAAAAAAAAAATACAAAGAGGAGATTCTATCAAATCATCTAGGATATAAGATAGGTTTCCAGAAGTTTGATCACAGAAAATATAAATGAGAAAGGATCAATTATAAACTGTCAATGATTTTTTAAAATTGCTTGGAGATATTAACTGGCTATGGCCCACAATTGGATTAACTATTCAAGTGCTAAGTAATTTATTTTAAACTTTACAAGGTGATAAGTACTTAAATAGCCCAAGAAAATGATCAGCTGAGGCTGAGAGCGAATTCGCTTCGGTAGAAAGAAATCACAAGATGCAAGTGTAGATCTCTTGGACCCAAAACTTGATTGTATTTTATTTTGCCTTCCACTCATTCTCCCACAGAAATTCATATATAGGGAAAAGATAATATCTTAGGATGGATATTTTTAGCATGCCAACAAAGTTAAAAATTAAAGACCAATGTAGAAAAGGTTTCTGAGTTGATTCTAAAAGGATAGACCCACCAGAATTGTGGTACCCTTTACTGAAGTGAAAGTCTTTACTGAAGGAAACTTAAGGGTTCTTTGGGAAGTCAGTTGGATAATGTTTTACTAGGGCAAACAAGTACAGGAAGGTTTAGCTGAAGCAGAGACAGATGAAAGGATGTTCTGGTAAAGCAAGCATGTGAAAGGACACATGATGAAGGATTCTTCACTAATGACATGCATGTATTGCCTGCCTTTCACTGCATAATTGAGCTGCATTTGTTGGGACTCCATAGAGAGAAACACACCAAAAGCCTTCTGGTGTGTGCTGCAGTTTCTTGCCATTTCCTCGGACTCAGGCTGATTGGCAAAGTGATATCAGACACATGTGCCGAGGCAAGACACATCCTGAGGCAAGACCCTTGGAGGACATGTGATATTTAGAGAGGGTCTAAAAAGGATTTGATGAACAGTGAAGGAAGCTGAGCTGGGTTGCTTAGAGAGCTAGCTGTGCAATGCTTGTGGATCTCTCCTCTTCACTGATCTTTGCTTCCCTGAGAGAGGCACGGCTGAGAACTCCTGGAGTTCCTCTGGTCCCTCCTGCTGACTTGTGCATAGGCTGAGGCCTAGCCGTCTCTGCTAGGTCATGTCACTGCTGTTGCTAACCTAGCTCTACTGAACTGGACTTCCGGTGGATCCATGAAGTGTTTTAAAAGATATGCTTAATAAACAGCATATAATAAACTCTGGGGTAATAAAGACCCCAGAGATAGATTTATGTAGTGCTTTATTAACTTTAAAAATTTTAAATGCTAATGAGAAAGGAACAACAGCTGTGGGGAGACATTGGTTAATAGGAAAAAGAAAACCTGCTGAATTAAAATCATCCTGTACTTTTCCTCAGAATGGAAACCCTGATATATGTTACATTCGGGAAGAGGTTTTGTGTTTGTTTCCATGGGTAAAGAAAAGCTGTGGATAGCCGGGTGGTGGTGCACGCCTTTAATCCCAGCACTTGGGAGGCAGAGGCAGGCGGATTTCTGAGTTCGAGAGTTCGAGGCTAGCCTGGCCTACAGAGTGAGTTCCAGGACAGCCAGGGCTACACAGAGAAACCCTGTCTCGAAAAAAAAAAAAAAGAAAAAGAAAAAAAGAAAAGCTGTGGATGCCATCATAATTAATAAAAATTAGATTCGAACAAGACAGATCTCCTGAATAAGGAGAGATGATAGGTCATCAGACAGCTTGGCTATTCAGTACAAACTACCATACAGAGATAAACAAATGCCTTTCATTTGCTCAAGCAGGCCTGAAAAAAATAACTCCGATTCTTCTTTTGTTTTGTTTTGTTTTTCGAGACAGGGTTTCTCTGTGTAGTTCTGGCTGTCCTGGAACTCACTCTGTAGACCAGGCTGGCCTCGAACTCAGAAATCCGTCTGCCTCTACCTCCCAAGTGCTGGGATTAAAGGCGTGCACCACCATGGCCCAGCACCAATTCTTCTTTCCTGCATTAAACTGGACCAGGGTTCAGTGTTCAAGCTACAAATTGTGTTGTTAGTAGGTTCAAGGAAAATTGAGCTCAGCCACAATGATTGAGGTGTTTCATAATGACTATCTAGGAAAGAAAGTCCGAGTTAAGTGCAAAACCAATGACACCATCAGGGACTTAAAGAAACAGATCATGGCCAAATCAGCACCCACTGGAATAAGATTGCCCTTAAAAAGTGGTACACATGCTGGGCAGTAGTGGTGCATGCCTTTAATCCCAGCACTTGGGAGGCAGAGGCAGGTGGATTTCTGAGTTTGAGGCCAGCCTGGTCTACAGAGTGAGTGCCAGGACAGCCAGGGCTACACAGAGAAACCCTGTCTCGAAAAACAAACAAAGAAAAATAATAATATAATAATAATTTTAATTTACTAAAGCCACACTTGCCTTACTGGCATAAAATAAAAAAATGTGTTTTCTTAAATCACGTGTCTTAATCTCATGTTAGAATGTTAGATTGTACATTGCCATATGACCCACTTGGATATTTTAGACATCAGCTTTTGAGTTTTCTTAAATAAAAAGGATATTTTTTGGTGTTTGGTATTAAAAACATAGTTAAGAGACTTAAAATGTTTTTAGTAAATTAAAAGATTACTACAGTTCAAATTTGTTTTCTAAATCTCTAAGAGTTGCAGTGATTTGGAGATGAGATAAAATATTTTAACAGGGTGGATCATAGCCCTTGTCTTTAATCCCAGAAGAGATAGGCAGATCTCTATAAATTACTTGTTTTCTAAATGCTAGAGTTACATCAAACAATGTGGTGGTGGCCCATACCTTTAATCCCACCACCCAGGGACAAAACTCAAATACAGTTCCTATGATACATTTGCATACTGGAGAAGTCACATACCATATTTGCAGATGTGGTAATTTGAATATGATTGACCCATGGGAAGTGGCACTATTAGAACCTGTGACCTTGTTGAAGTAGGTGTTGCCTTGTTGGAGGAAGTATATCACTTATGGAGGTTGGCTTTGAGGTCTTATGTTCAAACTCCACCCAGTGCAGAGTTTCTTCCTGGCTTCCTTTGGATCAAGATGTAGAACTTTCAGCTCCTTTCCTACCATATCTGCCTGCAGGCTGACATTCTTCCAGCCATGATAATAATGGACTGAACCTCTGAACCTGTAAGTCAGCCCCAATGAAATGTTGTCCTTTTTAAAGTTGCCATGGTCATGTGTCTGTTCACAGCAGTGAAACCCTAACGAAGACAACAGATTATTATAAAAACATAGGAAGAAAAAAGAGGCTAAGAGGAGGTTGGAAGGTCGGATAGAGAGACACACAGGAAGTAGAAGGGAGGGACATTGAGTTGAGGGTTTTCAAGACATTGGAGAGGATAACTGGCCTTTTCCTTTTGGGACATTGGCTGAGGAAAAAGGTCAGCTTGGTCCTTTCTCTGACTCTCTGAGCTAGCCTCTTTTCACCCCAGCTTCTGGTTCCCTAGTATTTATTGGTAAAATCAAACAATTGAGATTTTGTTAAAAGCAACAGAGGCAGGAGGATCAGGAACTACAGACCAGCCTAGGCTATGTGAGACCCTGCTTTAAAACAGACAAACCAGAGCAGATCTCTGGAGGTGATTTTTTTCCCTCCAGTTAACATGTACCTTAGAAGCTCCCAAAGAGAGTCTGAGAAAGTTAAGTACTGGGGCAAAGATGTATCTGTGAGGTGACAACAGAGGATTCCTGCCAACCTGGAACCTCCAAAAAGCAAGAAAGATGAATAGGCCTTAAAGAAAAGAAGTACCAGTCAGTTCTCCAGTGACCTAGTTTATCAAGTATCAGTCAAAGTGGTCAACCTCACTCTGGAAAACATAGTCAAAAGGTGAATAGCTCAGATCCAATCCTGTGTCTTGTAGCCACCCAGGCTATCAGGAAAGTGCTACCTCAGGAAAGGTGCCCACCACTAAAACTGATTGTTGAGGCAGGGCTCATTCCCAATTTGGTATTGTTCCTGAAGGAGGCATTTCTCTCCAACTTGAAGTTTGATGCAGCATGGGCTTTCAGAGCAGACCAGAACTGTTGTGAAAGACGGTGTGACCTGACCATGTGTCAGCAGTCAAAGTTTCATGATAGCCCAGAATTCAGAAACAATATCATTTCCAACAATGCCATGTTTTGACAAGCATACCAATCATATTTTTTGGAACACCACATGGGCTTTGTCCAACCTATGCTAAAACAAGAATCCCTAACCTTTCGTGGAGGTAGTGAGACAGATGCTGTCTACACTCTCCTGTGATAACGAGATCCCTCTCAGACACATCCTGGGTCCTGTCCTACCTCTGAAGGATGCAATAAGCACATTCATCATGTGACAACCACAGGGGTCCTGTACAGGCTCGTATAAGTTCGTGACAAACTGGGATCTCAATGCCTTGACATATTTGAGATCTTTGTACTACGAGTAACACTGCCACAGGAACAGGGCAACAGGCCCAGGTGGCCACTGATGCTGGTATGCTGAAGGCATTAGACCAGTTCCTGAAGCACCCAAAGTCCTTTATCCAGAAGAAGACTGCCTGAACCATGAGCAACTTGGCCACTGGGCCCAAAGAGCATGTCCAGCCACTGATCGTGTGTAACCTGCTGTCTCGGTTGGTAGTCCTACCAAAGAATACAGAATTCAGAGTCCAGAAGGAAGCTGTGTGTACCATGGCTACCTTGGCTGACAACAGGGGCCTCGTGGGGTCAGTTGACTGTGTTTGCCCACTCAGGAGTCTTGTGGCCCCCTGAATCTGTTCACTCCCCCCCAGACATGAAGGCCATTGTCATCCTTGATATCATTTCTTATTTCCTCTAGGAGGCAGATACGCTGCATGAGAAGGAAAGGTTGTGTCTTCTGATAGAGGAAGTTGCTAGCATTGAAGAAATCGAGTTCTCACAGCTCCACCGGTAATGTCATATTAGTCAGAGAGCCCTGAACGTGATTGAGCAGACACCTTGGTGAGGAAGATGATGACAGTTTTCTCAGTCTGGAGCTGAGAGTGTGAATACATGAAGCACTTAAAAAATAGAGAGACCTTTTATAACTTCACGATAACCAAGCAGCAAAGGGTTAAAAAGAAAAAAGAAAGAAAGTAAGAAAGAAATCCCAGCACTTGGGAGGCACCTGCCCCAAAACCAAAAAGAGAAATCTCCCTTGTATGCACTCCCCTCTCCTCCTGGTCCCCTCCCTCTTTTCTCTCACTTTAGCTCCTGTTGTGAAACTCCAGCCCAGGCTTTCTTTGCTTCTCTTGTTTTTTTTTTTTTTTTTTTTTTAATTAAAAAAAAAAACGAACTCAGATTTCTGCCTCAAGTCACTGCCAGGGCTCCCTAGCAGGCCCTGAATTTTAAGTGATTTTCAGGGATGGAGGATTGGTTGAACCTAGGAGACCATAGAATACCTGTGGGCTACAGATGGCTTGAGTAAGTTATTCAAGGTCACCTGGCAGGAATAGGAAGCCAGAGGGCTTGGTCAAAAGTGTGCTTTTGACCAAGATACCACTCTCCACTTTTGTCTGATGTTTAGTGGTGTCTGTTCCCAGCATTCAGTCTCAGTTTGTGTGAGTTCTTTCTTACGAGTCCTAAGCAGCCCACTAACCAGCTCTTCTTGAAAACCACTTGGGCTTATTGATTCAGTCTCCCGTTTCATCATCCCGCATCTCCTCCCTTAGCATCCTGCACAAAGCCATTAGGTGACCAGGCTGTTGATGTCTCTGTCTCAGGGGGAAAAATGTAAAAGCAAATAATTTCATCTACCTAAAAGTCATGAATGCCTTCTCCCTCCACCTCCACGATACAAATGCTTTTAGGGTTCTGGATACGGCTCAGTGGCAGAGCACCTGAGCAGCTCCCGAAGCACTGGGTTTAAACTCCAGCATGACAAACACCAACAAAAAGCCTTCAGTGCAACAGCCAAGGCTTTTGGTGTGCCCTTCCACCTTTCTGAGCTTGGACCATCTACTCTGTTCACACTGTGATCTTCTGACAAGCTCTGCTGCTCTACCAACCTTCCAATGACAATCCTGCTGTGATCTGCACCAGCCACCTTGACAAAGGCTAAAATACAAGGAAATACGATATTTTAAAGTTGTTACTCTTAAAGATAATCTTTTAAAATGGGGGGGGGGGAAGAGAGATCAAAATATGGTCACTGAGATGTCTCTGGGAGAGGGGAGCTTTCTACCAAGCCTGAGAACCTGAGACCTGAGTTTGAGCCCTTCTACATGGTAGAAGGACAGAACTGACTTTGGAAAGTTGTCTTCTGACCTCCACACAAGTGTTGTGTGGCATGTGAGTGGGTTCTCCCCTAACCCCCGCTTGGTGGAACACAATATACACATACAATATACATAAATAAATAATAAAATTTAAAATATGTGGAAGGAACTGCACATGGTGCTGTATACCTGTAATCATTGTGTTTGGGAAGCTGGATTGGAAATTTGAGACTAGCTTGGTGTCTTAAGGTTACTATTGCTGTGATGAAACAGGATGACCAAAAAGGAAGTTGGGAAGGAAAGGGTTTATTTGGCTTACACTTACATATTGCTGTTCATCACCAAAGGAAGTCAGGACAGGAACTCAAACAGGGCAGGAACCTGGAGGCAGGAGCTGAGACCCTGGAGGGGTGCTGCTTACTGGCTTGCTTCACATGGCTTGCTCAGCCTGTTTTCTTATAGAATCCAGGACCACCAAGGGGGGGGGGGGAACCACTCACAGTTGGGGGGAGGGAGGGTCCTACTCCATGACTAATTAAGAAAATGCCTTACAGCTGGATCTCCTGGAGGCTCCTTCTGCTCTGATCACTCTAGCTTGTGTCAAGTTGACACAAAACCAGCCAGCCAGTACACTTGGGCTACAGACTGAGTTTGAGATTTGAGGACTGCTGTGGTTGCATAGAACGGATCTGGTCTTTTAAAAAAAATTTTGCTCGCTGGGCGGCGATGGCACACGCCTTTAATCCCAGCACTTGGGAGGCAGAGGCAGGCGGATTTCTGAGTTCGAGGCCAGCCTGGTCTACAGAGTGAGCTCCAGGACAGCCAGGGCTACACAGAAAAACCCTGTCTCGAAAAACAAAAACAAAAACAAAAAAAAACAAAACAAAAAAAAATTGTTTTGGTCTTGGGATGTAGCTCAGTGATAGAGCAATTGCCTAGTGAGTATGGGGCCAAGCACTGATGGGGAACCCACCTGTAAGTGTGCCCATGACTACAGTTATATTGTATCTATAGGGAACAAACTTAATGGAAGTTACTCCTGTTGGGAGGCAGGCTGGTGGAGGTAGTAGTTAAGAAGGATTTTCTTTTAAGTTATGCATGTATTTATGTTTTAGTGCTGAGAATCAAAGCAAAGACCTTACACATGATAGGCAAGTTTGGCTTACATGTGAGATCTAGACAAGCCAGGGCTACATATCGAGACCTTGTTTGGAAAGGCTAAAGAGATAGATTTTTAAAAATTAAGACGACCCCCCCCCAAAAAAAAAGAAAAGAAAAAAGAAAAAAAAAAAAGCCGGGCGGTGGTGGCCACGCCTTTAATCCCAGCACTTGGGAGGCAGAGGCAGGTGGATTTCTGAGTTCGAGGCCAGCCTGGTCTACAGAGTGAGTTCCAGGACAGCCAGGGCTACACAGAGAAACCCTGTCTCGAAAACAAAACAAAACAAAACAAAACAAAAAAGCAAAAAAAGAAAAGGGGTAAGGCAAAAGAGCATAAACAGAAACTTCATGAAAGGAAAAAAATTGATATAGCTAATTGTTGTTTTATAATGCAGTGTAATTGCAGTGGATCAACGTCTGCGGTGGATCAGGAATGTCATGGCGGGCACTGCCGAGGTGTCCCCCAGAGAAATCCCGCCATAAGACAGGCCTAGTATAAAGAATTATTATTTTGAGGGTAAGAGAGGGGAGTGGGGACTTGGAAAGGGCTAGAGGCAGAGAAGGGGGTGGGAGCAGAAAGAGTCAATGAGAAGAAAAGAGGAAGAGAGGCCCACCAGAAAACATGGGAAGAGAGAGGGGGGGAGATAGAGACAGAGCTGGGTTAGTGAGCAGTGTGTGGCTCACACCTAGCTGACAGCTACATAACTGTTGCTAGGTAGCTGCTGGGCAGAGACTAGTGGGGTTGTCTGTAAACCATACAGAAATATATTCAACATCAATTTTTTTTTAGGGGTCTCCTTGTATAACCCTAGCTAGTTATGGAACTCACTATTCGGATCAGGTTGGCCTTTAACTTACAGTTATCCTCCTGCCTCTGCCTTCTGAATGCTATTATAGGAGTGCACTACCATACCTAGCTTGTAATTCTGTTTATTTATTTGATATAGGGTCTTGTTTGTAAGCAAAAATGTTTTTTTTTTGTGCACCTTGTAAAGGTTACCCTTGTGTTATTCAAATGCTGATTTCTCTGCCCTCATATCTTGTTTCAGTCTACACACAGCATTGTAATGCTGATACAAAAAATCTCCTGTCTCAAGTTTGTGTAAACACTTCTTACCATTTATTCTCTGCCTTGTCAATAAATGCTGATCACCTAGTGACTGGGCAGAATAGAGAATAAGGCGGGACATCCACCAACCAGAGGAAGTAGAGAAGGAGGAAGGAGATTCAGATTGGCAAGGAGGATGGAGGATTAGGAGCCGTAAGGAAGGGATTCAGAGATCATAGACACATCCCTGAAGCCCAAAGAGTCAGATCAGTAATAATATGCAAATATTATGGGATGGGGCTGGGGGGTAGCCAGATTAGTATAAAAAGGAACGGTCATTTAACTGCTCAGCTACTGAGGTACTGTTCTAAATAAATATTGCTTTTCTGAGAGATTATTGGGGGCTAGCATAAAGTAAAGAAATACAGCTACCTGATTAATTTGCTGTAACATTTATACTAAAGTTAACTCACTTACACTTGTTAGGTAGCCCTGGATATCCTAGAACTCAACTATGTAGCCCAAGCTAGCACTAAACTAATGATACTCCCTCTCCCGCAACCTTCCAAGTGTGACTTAGGCAGACATCATCACACCTGGGGTTATTTTTTTAACTTTTGTTTCCAGGCTCTGTATCCTAGGCTGGACTGGAACTCCCTGTGTAGCCAAGACTGGCCTCAAACTTCCAGTGACTCTCCTGCCTCTTGTGTACTGAAACAAAGGGGACTACCATCCAGCTTTATTTTCATAATCCACTTTTAATTTTAAAAATACAGATTTCTTTTTTTTCTTGAGAGGAGTCTGGGTAGATGGTCAGCCAGCAATCATGAGAACCTGGATTCATTCCCTAGAATTCAAGCAGAAAAGCCAGCATATAATGAAATCCACTTGCTAGGGAGAGTCAGGTGGCTTGCTGGAATCACAGGCCCAGAGGCCTAGCATACTAGTGTAGTTGTAACTCCCATATGCACACAAAATAAAATGTAAAAACTGCTTCCATAAAAATAAAATTTGAGCCGGGCAGTGGTGGCGCACGCCTTTAATCCCAGCACTAGGGAGGCAGAGGCAGGTGGATTTCTGAGTTCGAGAGTTCGAGGCTAGCCTGGTCTACAGAGTGAGTTCCAGGACAGCCAGGGCTACACAGAGAAACCCTGTCTCGAAAAACTAAAAAAAAAAATAAAATAAAATTTGAGCTGGGTGGTGGTGGTGCACGCTTTTAATCCCAGCACTTGGGAGGCAGAGGCAGGCAGATTTCTGAGTTTGAGGCCAGCCTGGTCTACAGAGTGAGTTCCAGGACAGCCAAAGCTACAGGGAAAAATCCTGTCTTGAAAAACCAAAAGTAAATACAAATTTTAAAAATTGAACGGGGGCAGTAACTGTCAGTTTGATCCCTGTGTAAAAATGTATGGAGTGGTGGTTCATGTTTGTAACCTTTGCACTGGGGAAGCAGAGAAAGAGAATCCTTGGGGTTAACTGGCCAGTTAGTCTCTTACCTGTGAGCTTCAGAGCTTCAGGTCAATGAGAGACCTCAACTCAAAAAACAAGGTGGACAGAAAGAAAGAAACAACATGCGAGGTTGTCCTCTAGCCTCTGTATGTACACACACACACACACACACACACACACACACACACACACTGCCCACATATGGAAAACACATATACATATTAAAAATAAGATAAAAATGAAAGGACTAGAGATAGGGCCCTTGTCTAGCATGTGCAAAGCCCTGGCTTCAAGCCCAAAGAGTGCAAAGAGAAAACGGAGAAGCACAGCCTATGGAATGCTCTGGAAATTAGAGGCAACATGGCATGTTCAATAAATGGCAGGTGATAATGGGGTGAAAGGGGGAATGAGGAAGGCAGAGAGGGCGGAGCCAGGAGATGAGAAAGGGTGGTCTAAGCAGGCTAGCTGTTACTCACTATTACAGATTGGGGAGCACGGGTGGTCTAAGCAGGCTAGCTGTTACTCACTATTACAGATTGGGGAGCACGGGTGGTCTAAGCAGGCTAGCTGTTACTATTACAGATTGGGGAGCACGGGTGGTCTAAGCAGGC
>NW_021620849.1:3348125-3372358 GCF_004785775.1 Grammomys surdaster
TACAGATTGGGGAGCACGGGTGGTCTAAGCAGGCTAGCTGTTACTCACTATTACAGATTGGGGAGCACTGAGGAGCTTTAAGCAGGATATTGAAATGATTTGTTTCAGAGTGATCGTCACAGCAGAGTTGGAGGACGCAGCAGGCAGGAAGGTCGATTACAGACATTATGATCTTAGTCTAAGTGACACCAAGGGCTCTGTTTGCCCGGAGGGTTTGGCACATAATGAGCTATGTGGTTCGAATCAAGAGGTTTACCATGGCTAGGAGAGTGGGCAGGATTCTAGCCTGCTTTCCTCTAGCCTCTTATCACCACTTAAGCATTGTCTGCCCACCCCCACCAGGATGTAAACTCCACAGAGCAAGGAGGTTAATTTTGTTTCCGCTTCAATCCCCAGGGCCTCACGGTTCCTGGCACAGGATAGGTACCACATAATTATCTGTTGACTGTGTGAAGTTTTGCTAGGAAAGAGAAATCTACACCTTAGTCTGTAGCAGTAGACGATGGACTATTTAACTCCATTTAAACTCATATACCTCTTTTAAAATGTTTTTAAATTTTTATACCTGTATGTGTGGGTGGGTTCTTTGCATGTGTGTGAACGTGTATACAGAGGATGGAATTCAACCTTTAGTGTTGTCCCTCATGTCTGTCCACCATGCTTTTGGAGATATTTGTCACTGGGACCTGGGCTTACTGATTAGGTTAGGCTGCTAGCCAGTGAGCCCCAGGAATTTGCCAGTCTGTACAGCCTTAGCACTTTCATTACAAGTATGTGTCACCACACCCAGACTTTTTGTTTCTGTTTTTCAAAACAGGGTTTTTCTGTGTAGCCCTGGTTGTCCTGTGTAGCCCTGATTGTCCTCGAACTCTCTACATAGACCAGGCTGGCTTTTAAAGAGTCCCACCTGCCTCTGCTGTCTGAATGCTAGGATTAAAGGCACGCACTGGCACACCTGGCTTCATACCCCGCCTCTTCCATGCTGGGGGAAAAGCTCAGGCCCGTAGGCTTGTGTAGCAAGTACTTGGCACCAAGTGAGCTATCTCTCCAACATTTTCATATATACTTCTGATTTACCCCCCTGGCTTAGACTCCAGTACAGTGTTATAGAAAGCAATGGAATGTTCTCATTGGGGCCACCACTCTAGCTTCATCATGAATTAGCCTTTCCTGCCCCTTTTATCTGTCCCATCTGCTTCCTGGCTACCTGTGCTTTCAAACTCTAGATAACTTACTTTCCCAGGTTCCCTTGAGGTCCTCGGCTATATGGTTAGGGTTTTTTTGTTTGTTTGTTTGGTTGGTTTGGTTTGTTTTGAGACAGGGTTTCTCTGTATAGCCCTGGCTGTCCTGGAACTCACTCTGTAGACCAGGCTGGCCTCAAACTCAGAAATCTGCCTGCCTCTGCCTCCCAAGTGCTGGGATTAAAGGCGTGCGCCGCCACCGCCCGGCATGGTTAGGGTTTTTTTGTTGTTGTTGTTGTTTTTCTAATATTTTTCTTATGTAGTTGAACCCAGGACCTTGTACATGCTAGATGAGTCTTAACACTGAGCTAAATCTGCAATCCCAGTTTGCACATGATTAGTCTGTCTTTCCTCCTAGACCCATTCCTAACCTTGCTTCACTCTGGTCTTTATAGAGGCTGACCTTGAAAAGCAGTTCACATGGGCTCATTTGGGTTCACATGGTCTTAGGTGTCCCTTTGGGTTCAAACAGTGTGAGAGGTACTGTAGGAGAGTTGTAAGGAAGCAAGCGTGTGTGCCTCTAAGACCTTGTTGGTCCTTCCTCTTAGAGCTAACACCAGGCTGGTAACGGTCTCATGTCTTTGGCCTTTCAGGCTGACGATTGATAGTGGCTTCCCTGCAGACTTAGGGCGGTCCACAATTCCTTGTCAGTTTCCCTATCTTTGTACATTGTTTTTCTTCAGTTACACATTTTGAGTGGTCCTTCTGTTTCCTGCTGCTCTTGGCTGATACAAAAGCAGAAAATACACTTTTTTTTTTTAAATCTTTTTAAGAAAAACAGTTTTATAGTATGTAGTGGTTCAATAGTTCTGTAAACACTAGAGAAGTGTATTTTTTTGTAGTCAAATGTTTGCAAGTCACCCTCTTATCTGTGTTATACAGTGCTGCACACGTCAGTTACTTAACCATTTACTGTCTACAATTCATCACAAATAAGATTAAGCATTGTTGTGCATGTAGGTTTCTGTGTGTTGTTTTTTGAGGTGAGTTTCTCTTTGTAACCATTGCTGTTCTGGAACTTGCTCTGTAGACCAGGCTGGCCTCGAACTCAGATCTGCCTGCCTCTGCCTCCCAAATTCTGGGACCTGCACCACCACTGCCCAACTTGAGACCCACATTTTTTTTTTTTTGTTTTTGTTTTTCGAGACAGGTTTTCTCTGTAGCCCTGTCCTGGAACTCACTCTGTAGACCAGGCTGGCCTCGAACTCAGAAATCCCCCTGCCTCTGCCTCCCGAGTGCTGGGACTAAAGGCGTGTGCCACCACTGCCAGGCGTTTTATTTTTTTGTTTGCCCAATTTTCATTGTGTAAACAGCTGGAACACATTGTTCACCCAGCCTCATTGTTCTGAATCAGCCACACGTCCGATTATTAGAAAGTTCTGGAGCCTACCACCTCACTGAGTAAGAGATAATGAGAAAATCCACTTCTAAGTGTATTGCTGGCACAGTTGAAGCTCCAGTGGTTCATCCAGGTCTGTGAGGTCTAGAATTCAGTCCTCCCGACTTTCCAGACAGGTTCTCCTACTGTTCTACAGGAGTCCTGGGCTCTGGCCAAACAGCCCTCTTGTTGGGTATTCTGAGTCTTTATACTATCTCTCCCCTTACCTGGGACAGGCTCCTTACCTTGGCCATTTTTGAATGTTAAAGTCCTATACACACTTCAAAGACCTAATTTCAATACCCAATTCTAAATCTGAATTCTTTGAAGCCTCACAAACACATACACTCACAGTTGAGGTGCATGTGTAATATCTCTGTGTAGATAACTGGACAAATTCACAAGTGTATGGTGTGTGACAACGTGGGCAAGTTTGTAGCATGGCATGCCTGTGGGGGTCAGAGGACAACCTCAGGTATTGTTTCTTCATCACCCTTCCTCATTTGAGATGGGATCTCTTGTAGGTTTTCTACTCTGTTTGCCAGGATAGTTGGCTCCTGAGCTTCCAAGTACTCTCTTTCCTCTGCTTCTCCCCTCCCCATTGGATGGTTAGGATTACAAATATTCATTCTGTGTGCCTGGATTATGTGGATTCTTGGAAATCAAACTCTTGATATTTGAAATCACTTTTACCTCCTCAGCCAGCTCATTGTCCCTCAACATGGTCTTTACTCATTTTAAAGACTTTGTTTTCCAAGATAGGGTTTCTCTGTGTAGCCATGGTTCTCTGTATCCTGGAACTTCAGAGTGAGTTTGAACTTCCCCCGCCGGGCTGGGCCCCTGTAGCACCTGCCTGGTGCGGTGTGCGGAGTGAACTCAGTCAAGATTCCCCTGCTCCAGTCTCTTTAGAACCGTGGGAATCACAACAGCCCAACAAGATACAAGAACCCACGCCCGCGCCACGCTGAGCTAATCATTCCCCGCAGTTCTCCTGGAATTCACTCTATAGACTAACTCAGAGATTCACCTGCCTCTGCTTCCCCGGTGCTGGGATTAAAGGCATGGGCCGCCATCGCCTGGCTAAGATTAATTTTAATTATGTGTGTGTATACATACACACAAACGCCAGTGCCTGAAGAGGTCAGAAGCAAGCTGCTCGATGTGAGTACTGGGAATCAAATTCAGGTCTTCTGCAAGAGCAGCCTGGACTCAACCACTGAGCCATCTCTCTAGCCCCTCAACATGGTTTAATGACTACAAATAAACTCTAATTTATTTAGCACTTTTTAATTTGTGGCATTTTGCTCACAGGTGTAGTGCATTATTGGGTAGAGGAAGGATAAATAGAGTGATAATCAGGAAATGGAGACAAATTTTCTGAAAGGGAAAGGGCTTTTTGTTTTGTTTTTTAAACAAGAAGTTTAGGGATAGGGCTGGTAAGATTGCTCAGTGGGCAAGGACTCTTGCTGCCAAGCCTTATGATCCAAATTCAATCTCAAGGACTCACATGGTGGAAGCAGAACACTGACTTTCCCGAGCTACCATCTGGCCTCTACTCATACACAGGAAAGCAACAAACGAGTTACTTAGGGAAAAAAAAAAAATAAAGTGCCTCACAAACTTCTACAGATAATATCAGGTATGCCATTTTCTCTATTAAGTGGTATAGGTTTTGTTCTTGCTTTTTTGGGAGGGGGCTACTGGGCAAGGTCTCCTGTAGCTCAAGATGGTCTCAAAATAGAATATATATATATATATATATATATATATATATATATATCCCCAAGATGAGCCTTAAAGTCCTGATTATCCTGCCTTCTATCTCAGGAGTAGAATGCTAAGATTCATGTCACCATAGTATGGGAGTTTGAAGCAACTGTAGCTAAAGTTTAAAGACAGAGAATTTCCCTCTAGGTCACCCTGGTAGCTCATCTGTGGAAACAAGCATGCCACCCTAACTTAAATAAAAAGTCCTGCCCGGGCATAGTGGCACACATCTTTCAATCCCAGCACCACAAAAGCAGAGGCAAGTGGGTCTATCGAGCGAGTCCTAGGACAGCCAGAGCTACACAGAGAAACCCTGCCTTAAATAAAATCCTCCTTTTCTTGGCTTTTTAAGGCAGTCTTTCATTGTGTAATCCCAGCTGCTCATGAACTCAAGATCTTCTTGCCTCATTCTCCCAAATAGCTGGGATTACACACATGCACTACCACACGGGACAACTATTTCTATCTTTAGTCACCCTTTAAATCTCGTTGGACAAAACGCCTTTTCCTTGGACTTCCTCCTTCCCACTTTTCTGGGATATAAACTATAAATTATTCTGCCTTTGGCTCCTTGAGCTCTCGCTCTTTCTCAAATTGGAAAAAAAAAACCTAAACGAACCTTTTTTACTCCTCCTTAAGACAGAGGCCTAGTTTTCCCTCCCCCTCTCTGCCAAACTTCTGGAAAGAATCATTTCTCTTAACTCCCTTCATTACTTCATCACTAACATAGTCCTCATCCAAGCGTTCAGTTCAGTCAGGTCCTGGCACACAGCAGATTCAGGTCCTAGCTGAGTGTCAGTTCCGGCCCTTTTGCAAAGTGCGGGTTCTTTCCTGGTTTCTTCAGAAAGAATCTGTTCACGCTTAGCAATCCTGCCTGGCACCAGAACAGGCCTGCCAGTTCCCACACTCCCTGCTGCCTTAATATTGCGTACTCAGGTACTCCAGATTCTTGGAAAGTCCTGCGGGTCAACCTCGTAATTTTTTTGTACGCCTCTCCGAGTTCTTCCCCTGCAGTCACAGCTTCCCTGGTAAGCCCGCGAATTGCCAGTCCACTCTGAGAGGTTATCCGTCCCCTCCCCCCAGCCCACTCTCCGAGCGTCCCTCGGCTCCCCCAGAGGCAACACGTCTGAGCGCCCCGCGCCTGCAAGCATGTCCTTAGATCTGCGACGATCGGCCATTTAAGGCGCACCTGAGTGCCCAGGCCCACTCCACTCCTGCTTCCTTTCACTTAACAGCGGTGACTAGGCCCGGCTCGCCCAGGTCTAAGCGAAGACGACTTCTTCCGAGCTCCCGAGGTGCTCGGCGTCCGGTCGGCCCACAGCCGCGAAGGTACAACTCGTCCCTCAGGCAGGCGGCCTGGGCCGCACCGAGGCCTCAGAGGCGCGTCAGAGCTTCACAGGCCCGGGCGGCGGGAGCCAGCCCAGGTCGGAGTCCCAGTCGAGCCCAGCGCTGCGCCGTCCCCGCCTCGCCCCTCCCCGCAGTCAGCGTAGCCAGGGTCGCGCCAGCCGGAGGCGAGAGGCGAGAGGCGAGAGGCGGAAGGCGCGGGGCCGGGCCGGGCCGGGCCGGGCCGGGGCCGCTCCTCAGCCGCACCGCCCTGGCCGGTGCCCAGGCCCGAGTCGCTTTCCGCCCGCCCTTCCCACCCGCGGCCTCAGCTAGGTCCCGCCGCCAGCCCGGCTCCCGCCCCCGCTCCGCCCCCGGAGCCGCAGCCCCGCCCGCCACCGCCGTCGCCATGTTGTGGCTCCCGCAGCCGGCGCTGGGGACGCGCGCGGCCGAGCCCCGGGCCTGCCGCTGCCGCCGCCGCCGCCAGGTAAGCGCCCCCCGCCGCCCGGACAGGGCGAGGCCACCACCTGGGCCGCTCCAGCTCGGGCACGGGAGTCTGAGGAGAGCGGGCTCTGTCCGCGCCACGGCCCGGCCCTGCAGCCTGGTAGACCCTGCCCGCCGCCCCAGGCGGCAGCCACTTCCCCCGACCGCCGCCAGGCGGGCCCTGGCCACCACCCTACCCCGCCCCCGGCCCGGACCCCTTCCGCCGCCGCCGCCCGCCGAATCGGGGCGGCCCGGGCACTCCGCTGTCGTCCCGCGCGCGACAGGCGTCCGTCCGCCGAGCCCCCGGCCCGGGCAAGGATAACGGTGCACTTCACCCTGCTGGGACGCCCTGTCAGCTCCACGGTCCCCGCCGCGCGAGGACCTGGCGCCGTCACCGGGCAGACGCTTGGAACGTCGGCCCTCCTCGGCGCCCCTCAGTCTCCCCTCAGCCTCGCCCAAGTTCTGACCCCGGGGGGGGGATCCTTCTCCCGGGGCAGACAGGTTTTCCTCGTCCAGAGTTGGGGTTCTTAGGGGGGTGACCAGGCCTGTTGATCAGGGTTGACTTATTTCTCTGTGGAGACTCTTCCTGCCAGCCGAGGGGCTAGGGGGGTAAAGGCTCCGTGTGACCCGGGGGAAGACCGGAGAGCGTCTGCTGGACAGATGGCCTCCTGGCCTTGAATCAGCTTTTGTGAGGGGGAGGGGTCCGTATGACCTTAGGTATGCTTGCTCTTGAGAACCGTAGGATTATTGGAGGTGGTCAGGGGTTTTTAACTCTTTTTATGAGCAGGCTAGAGGTGACATTAAAAGTCCAGGCTTGGGATAACCTACAGGCCCACCCAGGGAGCATGTTTTGCATCCAGGACAAGCCTAGATAGTTTCTGCTTTAGGAGAGTGGGACTTGGTGGGTAAAATGGGTTTGGACCAGGGTTTGCCTGTGGCCTGTGTTCCTATAGGACCTAGAGTGTGCTTGTGTCAGGTGTACACTGGCTGAGCACACAATGTGCTTGGTCCGATGGGTGCTGAGTGGGATTTCAGAGGTCTGTTTGCTAAACTGACAGGTACATTACACTGTGAAAGGGAAGGGAAGCCTGCTGCTAATCTTTTCATTTTTATTATTTTTATTTATTTTGTGGACCATTTCTGCTTCTCCACTGAAGATGGCTTTGGTTCATTACCCCTCCCCCATCTCCACTTTTAAACAGCTTGGCCACCAAGCTCCAGTCTTGAACCTCCTCAGTAGTTGGGACTTCAGGCAACTATGCCTGACAGTAAACATTTTTTTTTTTTTCTGAGTATTTGTAGTATGTGCCATGACAGAACTAGGTTTTGGACATACTGTGTCAATCAGACAAGACATCTCTATTTTAGTGTTGGAGATCTTGGCCTAAGACAAAGTCCAGTAATAAGAAAATATTTGTCAACAAATATGTTTTCCACGTGGCAAACATTGAAAACGAACTGCCCTTGTAGAGTTTTTCTTCTAATGGTGAGAAGACAATAAGTACAGGGTCTAATAAACATGCAGTATGTTACAGAGCACCAAATACTAAGGAGGGAAGGGGAAAAGAAAAAGAATCTGAGGTAAAGGGGGTGGCAGGGTTTTGTTTTTTTTTTTTGTTTTTGTTTTTTTTTCTTTTTGGTTTTTCGAGACAGGGTTTCTCTGTATAGTACTGGCTGTCCTGGAACTCACTCTGTAGACCAGGCTGGCCTCGAACTCAGAAATCCGCCTGCCTCTGCCTCCCAAGTGCTAGGATTAAAGGCGTGCGCCACCACTGCCCGGCCAGGTTTTTGTTTTATTCTTTGTATATACGGTTTAACTATGTCTTCCTGACTGGCCTATCTAGACTAGATCTTCCTGCCTCAGCCTCTTGAATGCTGGGATAACTAGAATGCTGGCACTCTTGGGCTCAGTGAGGATTTAGTTAATGTTACAATGGCAGAGGCCCTAAGAAGCCTCTCCCCCCACCCCACCCCCTCTGTGTGTGTGTGTGTGTGTGTGTGTGTGTGTGTTTCAGGTTGGTTTGTTTTTTTGCAGTGGGGGAAATCGATCCTCTGGCCTTACCCCCTTGCTAAGCACAGACTCTGCCTTTGAGTCCTAACCCCAGATGAGTTTTTAGAACAATGCTCTGAAGGAAATGGCAACATAAAATTTATAAACTCTAATGAGTTCAAGAGGGGAAAAAAAAAGATGAGGAAAGAGAGAGAATGATTTGAGTTGGGGGCTTAGGGGCGCCTTTCCTGAAGAAGCACCACACATCAGGTCACGACCCTAAGAAGCCTTAAGTGGTGACCATGTGGGGAACAGCACTCAGTTTGGCAACTTGGAGGAAGTGAAAGAGGTTTGTGGGGCTGGAGGAAGAAAGAGAGGGGAGAGGGGAGATAAAAGCCTGTGAAGAGCTGGGCCTGTCTGATCACCCAGGTCTAGGGGGACACTTTCCCTCTTTAGTTGGAATTGTACCTTAGGGTAATTAGGAGTATTTGCATTTTATAAGGCCTCTGGTCCCAGCTCTGTTCTGACTTAGACAAGGCAAAGATTTCTTCTCTGTTTAAAAGATCTCAAGTATAGGAGACATCCTGGCATCCTGTTCTCTGTAAGATAGATCTTTACAGCTTTTAGGAAGGGAAAATGAAGCAGCATTTCTGAGTGCTGGGTGGGAGAACCGATGCAAATGGTTTTTGTGTATATTACCTTTCGACTCTGTACACCCTCGGAGACAAGGTACTCATGTCCATTTTCCTAGGAAACAAGTCCAGAAGGTGAAGTGATGTGTCTACAGCGCAGTTGTAACATGGCTGAATTTAAACCCTGTCCACCTGATTCCAGTGCTTTCTTCCTTTGGAGTTACACTATAGGACTTTACTTCTTTTTAAATTTATTTTCATTTTAGGTGCACTAGTGTTTAACCTGCATGTATGTCTGTGTGAGGGTGTCAAATCTTGAAGTTAAAAGATGTATTGTGAGCTGCCTTGTGGGTGCTGGGAATTAAACCGAGGTCCTTTGGAAGAACAGTCAGTGCTCTTACTGAGCCATCTCCAACTCCAGGACTTTACATTTTACTCTTGACACTTGTTAACCATAGACTTAAACCATCTAACCTTCCTGTGCCCCAGTTTCTTTATTTTCAATGCAATGTATGTATTTCACAGAGGTATGCAGATCAAATTGAACTATAGAATGCATGTGTTCAAATGTTAGTTTCCAGAACTTAAAAAAAAAAAAAAGCTACTTCTTAGCTATATTGTGACTATTTTGGAAAAGATTAAATAGATGAATCAGTTTTGTTTTGTTTCAAGACAGGGTTTCTTGTTGTAGCTCTGGTTGGCCTCGAACTCAAGAAATCCGACTGCCTCTGCTTCCCAAGTGCTGTGATTAAAGTTGAGCGCCACCACTCTTTGTGATAATTCAGTTATTGAATTTCGTATAACTAGTTCCTTTTTCTCTTTTCTCTTAATGCCAATGCTGTGCTTCATAAGATCAATTATTTTGTAAAAAAAAAACCTACTTTATGTAGGTTTTTAAAAAAGATTTATTTATTGTATGTATATGAGTACACTCTCAGTGTCTTCAGACACAGCAGAAGAGGGCATTTGATCTCATTACAGATGGTTGTGAGCTACCATGTGGTTGCTGGGAGCTGAACTCAGAACCTCTGGAAGTGCAGTCAGTGCTCTTAACCGCTGAGCCATCTCTCCAGCAGCCCCCTAGATCAGTCATTTAACATTGACATCTCATTTTGTGTTTTGAATCTATGCTAGAACTTACAAGGTGAGAACTGTTAGATAGATAACATTTACTTTTCAGTAGAATATCTAAGAAAAATCAATTATTTTAACAGTGGTTTATAATTTCTGTTTAAATTCTCGGATACAGTGGTGGTTAATGAGATATTGGGAACAAATTGTGGTAGCCCGGGCCTGTAATCCTGGCACCTGGAGGGTAGAGGAAGGAGGAATGAAGATCAGGAGCTCAGCTACATACAGTGTTTGAAGCCAGCCTGGGATACATGAGGTTCTAAAAATGCTTGGGGAGAAAAGAGAAGGCTCCAGCAGAGCAGAGGTGACTTCTGAACTGGGTCTTGGAGGAGGAATGAGAGTTTTGCAGGTTAGTAAGATCGTGAAGGACATTCTAGGTAAAGTGCCCTGAACATGAAAGCTTGCAGCTATTAGAGACCTCTTTGGAGATAAAAATAGGGCTATACGAGAGACAAGAAGTTTGTATTTTATTTGCAAGCTATAGTGAAGTGTCAGAGAATATTAGATACATCACATACATTTCATGATTGGTGTTGTAGCTGGAGAGCAACCATCTCTGTCAGCCTGGGACAGCTTTGTCTTTTTAGAATCCTGGGTTTCAGTATCTGTTCCTAGCTTTGAGACTAGAGCTTGAGTTTAGTAAGATTTTCAGCTGATTCAAGTCAGGGAGACGGACTCGTTAAGAAAACGTGGACTGGGGAGACTGGAGAGTAAACTGAACTACTCACTGAGGATGAAAGTGGAACTGTAGAAGGACAGATGTCTCTGCCCTCTGGCTAGTGCTCCCCGCTCGCTTCCCTTTTTGCTTAGGGCTAGGGCAGCTGATGAACTCCCTCCACCATTCCCGTTTACTTCTCTCAGGCTTCATGGACGTGAACTGTCTTTCTACGTTAGCCTTTCTTCGAGCTCTGTGCTCTGTGCAGTTGATAATAGTTATTGACAGAGTGAACAGTGCTGTATTACTGGGATGCAGTCCTCCACTTAGGAAACTTAGGAAAGAGGAAGAATAGCTTTAAAAATGACATATTGACAAGTTCTGGGTAATACCGAGTTTGAGGCTATATGACAGATCTTTTCTTAGCCAAAAAAGAAAAATAAATAAATACATTTTAGAAAAAAAGGACATATCCCAAGAGATGTTCTTCTCTCTAGGCTAACAGAGAAAGTATATGCACATTCTGCATGGTGTGGGTAGTTTTGGGCTACGTAGCAGTATGGGCAGATGCATTAGAGTTAGTTCTTCAGAAAGTAACCCAGGCTGTAGAATTGTTTCTTCTTTCTTTTCTTTCTTCTTCCTTTTTTTTTTTTTTGTTGTTGTTGTTGTTGTTTTTTGAGACAGAGTTTCTCTGTGTAGTCCTGGCTGTCCTGGAACTCACTCTGTAGACCAGGCTGTCTTCAAACTCAGAAATCCTCCTGCCTCTGCCTCCCAAGTGCTGGGATTAAAGGCGTGCGCCACCACCGCCTGGCTTGAATTTTTTTCTTTTTTAAAACTCTAAAATTTGGGGCTTCAGAGAGGGCTGAGCAGTTAAGGACACGTAGTGTTTCAGTCGAGGCCCTGAGCTCAGTCTCCTTACCCGTGTGAGACTAGGAGACTCAGCGCCTGTGGCCCCAGCTCTGCAGCTCCAGCAGACCCGGTGGGCTACCCGAACTCAGGTCTCCACACCTATGCTTGGATATATGAATATACACACACCACACATGCTTAAAACGCTTTAAAAATCTCTAAAATTATATATACATATAAAGAATGAGATATGCAGATGGATACAAAGGAAGTAAAGCTTGCTGATAAATCCTATATTCAGAACTATCTAACATCTATCTACTTACTAGGTTTTTTGTTTGTTTGTTTGTTTGTTGGTTTTTGGGGTTTTTTTTTGAGACAGTTTTTCCTGTGTAGCACTGGCTGTCCTGGAACTTACTTTGTAAAGGAGGCTAGCCTTGAACTAATCCTCCTGCCTCCCAAATGCTTAGGTGCTAGAAACCAGGCTTGGGTCACCACACCCAGTTCATTATTTGACATTTGATTGTTGTTATTTGCTGTGCCGTGGGTTGAAGCTAGACCCTTCGTGTGTGAGAAACCAGTGTTTACCACCGAGCTTCACTTCCAGCCCGTTTGGGGTTTGCATTAGACATTTTATTTACATCTCTATTTTTATATGTGTGTGTGTTTAACTCTTCCCTTTCTTATAAAAATAGGAACATTATGAATGGTAAAGAATTGTGAGAATTGTTGTGTAGGAGGTAGAATAGTTGCATGTCCCTAAAATCTATGTCTTTCTATTTGTGGGCATCTACTCTGTTGCTTGCTCTAGAAATGTAGGATGTAATATTCATTAGGTCATTACATTTAAGAAATGCTTTTCTCTTTTCTGACAAATTTGCTTTTATTTTGACAGTAGAAAAGCATACTTTGATATAATTTATCCAATGCATAGTTTTATGCATCCTAGAAAAGTAAATGACTGAATTTCAAGTTTGATGTTGCCATCAGTGTTTGGATTATCCTACTATGTGACTTTAGCTAAGTCCTTTTACCATCTGCGGGTCATAATCTGCAGGTGTTCTTTCAAGAGGCAATAGTGGCCCCTCATTCTGATTACATACTCCAGTAGACAAGACAGGATGTACTGTCTGTGGCTGTGAAAAGATTCACAAGGTTGAATGAAGAGGGGTGAATATGTGTGTGTGTGGCCAGGAGCCAAGCGACTCCCTGTCTCAAGTCAATATGTGTGTGAAGTCCACATGGCTTTAGCCTGCATTTAGTTTTAAAACCTCCAGAGTTATTGGGGCTCCTGAAAGATTCTGAAACTTTAAAACGTTTGCTGAATTTTATTTTAATTTTTTGAGGGAAGAGTATCTATCTCTACATAGCCCTGGCTGTCCTAAAACTCATGTAGACCAGGCTACCCTTACACTCAGAGATCTGTCTCTGCCTTCCACCTGCTGAGATTAAAGGTATGGGCTACCATATCTGGCTTTTATTTTTTTAACTGAAAAGTTTTTGAGTAGTCCAGAAGTAGCTCTAAGGATCTTTCACAAAAATAGACTCATCCAAAGAAGGCAAGGGCTGCACCAAGCCTAACTTGCATGCTGGTGTCCCCCACTGGAGAACAGTTGTCTATGAGGTATTGCCTCTGAGTGGAATATGTAGTTTTTCAATTTTATGGTTTGTATTTTTTCCTATCATTTGAATTTTATAAAGACTTTAATATCTTCATGAAAATATAATAAGTACTCAGTAGGTCTATTTTCATTTTGGAGACAAACACTAACGGTTGTACAGAAAAAACTGAAACTGTGCTGTGTCTTTATAAAAGAAGTACGATGTTGGAATTGACTGCATCTCCTGGGCTGCCCTGAAGGGAAATGCTTTTAGATGTGCATTGAGATGACTTGCCTTGTCAGTCAGTAGGCGAGCACCTCTGATTGGAATAGTTCTTGAATCCAGAGAGCCTGGTATAGTGAGTAGAGTGTGAGCCTAACATGGGGCTCTTTTGGGGGGGTTCATGGAGGTGGTGGTGGAGGATCTTGTAGTCTAGTATAGCTTCAACTCAAAATCATTCTGCTTCAGCCTCTTGAGTCCTGGGATTACAGATTAACCTGGAACTCTAAAATCTCAAGCCTCCCCCACCCCCCTACTGCTAGAATTACAGGCAGGCACCACCACACACAGTTACCCAGTTTGGATTGATTGATTGATTGATTCCTTCCTTCCTTCCTTCCTTCCTTCCTTCCTTCCTTCCTTCCTTCCTTCCTTCCTTCCTTCCTTCCTTCCTTCCTTTGTTTTTTGAGACAGAGTTTCTCAGTGTAGCTCTGGCTGTCCTGGAATTGTGGAGACAGACACTGAAGGCCTTGTGGAAGTCTGTAGACCAGGCTGGCCTAGAACTCAAGAGATCACATGCCGCCGGGCGGTGGTGGCGCACGCCTTTAATCCCAGCACTTGGGAGGCAGAGGCAGGCGGATTTCTGAGTTCGAGAGTTCGAGGCTAGCCTGGTCTACAGAGTGAGTTCCAGGACAGCCAGGGCTACTCAGAGAAACCCTGTCTCGAAAAACCAAAAAAAAAAAAAAAAAAAGAGATCACATGCCTCTGTCTCCTGAGTGCACCACCACCCCTGGCTTGAGTGTTTTCTTATGAAAGCTACTAAAGAAATCAGTTTGTTTCTGATGGTGGTCTGGTTTCCACTATGGTCTGGGCTCTCTTCTGTTTAGGCTCCTGGGCTCACTCTCCTTTTCCCATATCCACATGGAAGATGCCAGAAATCTTGAAGGTACAGAGTCTTGGAGTGTAAGAGACTGCAAAGGAAGAGAGTTAGATCCGTGTATAAGTTTAGCATGTATTCCTAGGATTTATGCCTTTCTGGAGGCTTTTAGGCCTTTTGGGTGAGGTGGGACTGTCTCTTCTTTATGTCTGTGGATGCAGGGATATGTTGCCTACACTATCTGAGTGGGAGCCAGTGGAGCTGGTTGTGGCTTCATGTTTATACCCTTGTTTGCTGAAGTTTACAACATTCTACTTTCTGCCAATTCAGTTTATCAAGTCAGAGGTGTTAACTTGTACAAGGCAAAGGGCAAAGTAAGACTGTAGCAATCCGTTTAGAAAATGTGGGTTGGTCGTAACTACAACCTATCCTATCCCAAAGTCTGAAAACAAAGCTAAGCCCCAGCTTTGTCATTCCAGAGGAGAGAGAAGCCCAGGAATGGGCACCAAGCAGCTGTTGAGATTGTTCTGGAAAAGAAGGGCTCTCTGTCTTAGCCTTGTGTGTGTGTGTGTTTGGGGTTTTTTTTTTTTTTTTTGAGACAGAGTCAATCTATATAGTCCTGGCTGGCTTGGAACTTGCTATGTAGAGCAGGCTGGCCTTAAACTTATAAGAGATCCAGATCTGTCTGCCTCTGCTTCTTTGTGCTGGAATTAAAACTTGTACTGCATACCTGGTAAGGTTTTTATCTTTTTTTTTTTTTCTTTTCGAGACAGGGTTTCTCTGTGTAGCCCTGGCTGTCCTGGAACTCACTCTGTAGACCAGGCTGGCCTTGAACTCAGAAATCCACCTGCCTCTGCCTCCTAAGTGCTGGGCTTAAAGGTGTGCACCACCGCTGCCCGGCCCTGCTAAGTCTTTTAATGAATGAATTGATTGATTAATTGATTGGTTTTTGAGACAGGGTCTCTCATAGCCTGGGCTGGTCTCAAATCTCTCTGCAGTTTACACCCGTCTTGACTGTGTGACTCTTGCCTCTGTGCTGCCGTTGTGCACATACATCACATGCCCAGCTCCTTGGTTATTTACTTTGAGACTAAGTTTCACCATGTAGTCCCAGTGCAACTCTGGCCATCCTTGAATTCAAAGTCCTCCTGCCGCAGCCTCCTCCGATCCTAGTATCAGGGTGAGCCATTATACCTAGCACAAGAATAGTTTATACTTGCATTTAAAGTTCTGTGTAGCTTTCTTTGCACCTGCACATCATTGCTAGGCAGTGTATAGTGAAGTGTGAAAGAGTTACCGATGGCCCAGCCCAGAGCACCGTGCTTCATAGGACATAAGGAATCATGTGGGTGGATGAACTTTGATGTTTAGGAGCTCTTTCACTGCAAGCAGTTACAGCACACTTTACTTCTAGACCATAAGTTTCTTGAGTGGGCTTTTCTTTCTGAAGGTGGTGGTTATGTGCCACTCATTTGAGGTGGCTGGGGCTACCTCTTGGGACTATCTCTGGCACCCAAAATAGAGTGACACCATTTGGAAGGAAATGGTGGCAGTCATATAATTTCATTTTTCATTACTTACTCCCCTACCACACCCAACTTTAATTGGTTTTGGTGCTGGGGATTTAATCCGTGGCCTTTTGGACATTAGGGTAGCACTCTATCACTGAGCTACATTACTCAGTCACCTGTCTCCACTGACCCTGTACTCTTAGAGAGGGAGCCCCACCCACAAAACAAGAGCCCAATTCATTGCATGCCATGCTTTTTATATGCCATTACTTTTGCATTTTTTTTCTTTTTTTCTTTTTTTTGGGTTTTTCGAGACAGGGTTTCTCTGTGTAGCCGTGGCTGTCCTGGAACTCACTCTGTAGACCAGGCTGGCCTCGAACTCAGAAATTCGCCTGCCTCTGCCTCCCAAGTGCTGGGATTAAAGGTGTGCGCCACCACTGCCTGGCTTCCTCACCTTCTTAATTAGTTTATTTTATGGGTGTTTTGCCTGTACTGCCCTACATGCATGCGGTACCAGAAGGGGGTGTTAGATCCACCGCCCCCCACCCAGGAGGTGGTGTAGGGTGGAACTGGATTTCATATGGTTATGAGCTGCTATCTGGGATCTGGGAATTGAGCCTGCATCCTCTAGAAAAGCAGTCAGTGCTCTCATCTACTGAGCCATCTTCTGGCCCCTAAAAGAAACTTTTTGATTTTGGTGTTTGAGATAGAGTCTCCTGTAGTGCAGGTTAGCCTTGAACTTTCTATGTAGCTAAGGCTGGCCTTCAATTCCAGATTCTTCTGCTTCTACCTTCAAGTGCTAGGATTATAGTTTCCTGAACATGGACAGGAACAGTCTGTTTTGAAGCAAAGTCTTGCACATAGTGGGTGCCTAATGTAGGAAATACTTGGCTAGAAACTTCCCTGGCTATCAGATGTTACAGTCCCTAGTTTTTTATTTGTTTGCTTGCTTGCTTTTTTGTGAGACAAGGTTTCTCTTTGTAGCCTGGCAGTCTTGGAACTAACTCTGTAGACCAGGCTGGCTTCAAACTCAGAGATCCACTTGCCTCTGACTCCCAAATTCTGGGATTAAAGGTGTGCACCAGCACTGCCTCACTGTCCTAGGCTTTTAAGCTACCTTTTTTTCCTGATACCAGGCCTATCTGGTACTCTGTTGTCTGAGTCAAAGGGTAAAGTGTATTTGATATTCGATATGAAGGCTTTTGAATAGAGGTGGAATTTGATTATTTTTCCACCCCACTCCGTTTTTAATAAATGTTCATTTAAAAGAATTTGAAATTATTTAAGGAGAAAACAGATCTCTCATAAAATATAGACTATATCATCCCTTGCCCAATTCCTAGGGGCTGGAGGGTGGCTCAGTGGTTAAGAGTGCATATTGCAGAGAACCAGCACCTGTGGTGAGTGACTCACAAACACTTAAAATTCCAGCTCCAGACCATACGATACCTTTTCTGGCTTCCTCAGGTACCTGTACACATGTGCACCTACCTACACACAGACACCTACACATACACATAATTCAAAATAAAATAATGTTAAAAGCAGTAGTCTTTGCAGTGGCCTTTCTTCATCTACTTCCTGTTCATCCATTCCCTCTGTCCCTGCTTCAGGACTTTTCTGTTAGTTCATCTACCTAAAACCTCTTCTTGTTTACAGTGCTCTTCCATTTGTTTTAGATTTCTGATTCCCTCCAATTTCTGATTTGGGAGTAGGACCTACAGTTGAGAAAGGCTTTCCGATTCCCTGTCATGAACCAGTGTCTCTTTCCTCAAGCTTACTGCAGCCTTCTTGCCTTTCTCCTGAGTATTAGGGTTACGCTCATGAACTACCACAACTGGCAATATTATTGAAGAATGAATGTCTGTGCACATGTATGCAGTGTACATACGATGTAGAGCGGGTGGGAGTAGAGTTGGAAGATGAAAAGAAGGAAGAAGAGATGTTCTGAGGAGAATGAACTCACTCTTGGTAGGAGGAGATCGTTGAACATGATTTAGTCTAGTTAGTCTCCAGTCTCGTCTCTTACTAGTGAGGTAACAGGGAAGGCAGCGCTAGGTGTTTTGAGGAGGTGAAGCAGCAGCTGCTGCAATACCAGATCAGAGGACTTGGTCTAGGTCTAGATTCTGAAACTTCTGGAAAGCCTCACCTTGGTAGAATCTGAGGTGATAGGCAGAAAGAAACTATTTTAGGTGTGTTTTGTTTGAGTTTAGTAAATCACGTGTTGATATAGTTTTGAGGGGAATAGTCTCAGAGTCACACAAAGTGATGACATAGGGAAAGACCAGAGGTGGTCAGGTATGAGACAACAGGTCAGAAGGCAGACTTGGGAGGGAACAAATGGGCTCCAGGATGACAGGGTGATATCTGCTGCCTAGCCACTGACAAAGGCTCTTAGTGCCCCAACCTTCAGCATCTCCATGGTGTCAAGTTTCGAAGCAGTTGAAGTGTAAAGAGGCAGTAGGAAGCAGAGACTGTCTTAGGTAGATGGGTGGTGGTGAGTAGGGTCGTCCTCAGTGGTCTTCTCTCTGACTGCTACCCTAGAGAAGAGGCTGTTCTTTCTTTCTGTTCTGCTGAAAGCACTTTGCTGCCTGATGGAGCAGTCCTTTTTCTTATGGCTCTAGGTACACTAGGGTGCTATCCGAAATTCATTTGCTCCATCACCTCCTTTCAACTTCATTTTCTGTCTCTATGGCTCTGTTTCTCAGGACAGATTAGCTGACTCACACGCCTGTTAAAGGGATTAACTTGACTAGAAATACTTATTTCTAAATAGTTTGTTTCATTAGGCTTTTTTTTTTTTTAAATAGAGTCTCTGCATTACAGGCTGCTTTCAAATTTAGAAGCCCCCCTGCCTCAGGCTCCTGAGTCCAAGTCATGGTTTAACGTTGGTGGTTCTGATGAGCAGATTGGCTATATACCAGGCACTATTCTAAGCACTGGGAACATAGCAGAAAAACATGATTAAAATCTTCCCTTTATAGAACTTATTTCCTAGAAATTTAGGGACTTATCGTCAATAAACAAGAAAGTACTGACTCTGAGAGGTAGTGAGGAGTATAAAAAGGAAAATAAAGTAGATGTGGTGGGGAAGTTGCTTTAAGGAGACAGATATCTGTCTTTGATACTGGATATTGAATGTGGGGTCTCCCACTTACCAGACAAAGTCCATACTACTGAGCTACATCTCCAGTTTCGGTTTCTTTTTTAGTTATTTTATGTATATGGATATTTTGTCTGTGTATATGTTTAAGCACTGTATATGAGCCTGATGCCTACAGAGGCCAGAAGATGGGATTGGATCTCCTAGAGTTGGAGGTATAGATGGTTGTGAGCCACAATGTGGGTGCTTGAATTTGGATCCTCTGGGAGAGTAGCCAGTGCTCTTAATCACCGAGCCATCTCTCCAGTCCCTCAGTTTCTTATTTTAATTAATTAATTTTTTTTTGAGACAGGGTTTCTTTGTGTTGTCCTGGGACTCTGCTCTGTAGATCAGGCTGGTGTCAAACTCAGAGATGTGCCTGCCTCTGCCTCCTTGAGCACTAGGATCAAAGGTGTGTGCCACACTGCCCATCGGGTTTCTTTTTTAAAATGGAGAAGTTAGGGCTGGTGAGATGGCTCAGTGGGTAAGAAAGCTTGCAGACAAATCTAATGACCTGAGTTTCATTCCTGAGTTTCATTCCTGGGATCCACATGGTAGAAAGAGACAGCTGACTCCCAGCTATCCTACTCAGACCTCCACTTATATCCTCTCTCTCTCCTTCTCTCCCTCCCCCGCCCCCAACACACACACAGTGAAATTGGATGGGTGGGCGGGTGGGTGGGTGGGTGAATGAGAAGCCAAGCATAACATTCAGGAGGCTGAGGCAAAAGAAATGGAGATCAGCCTGGGCCATTAAAGAGAAACTGTTTTAAAGTAAAATATAAGAACATCAGAGAACTCTCACTGATGAAAGATAGATGATGGTGAACTGAATGTGCAAGTGTCTAAGGAAAGGGTGCCCAGCATGGAGAAAAAAGCAAACGGAAACACCTCGTAGGTCAGAGTTCTTAAGACAGGAAGGTATGAGTACAGGGGCCCCCCTTAGAGACTGTGGCACAATTGGTCTGAGCTGAAGTCAGGAGTTCATCTAGGGTGAGAATTATTGATTAAGGGTTAGATAAGCCCTTTCTTAGCACTGAATAGAGATCCAGTGGTTCGTACACTGGATGAAGCACCGGTGGTTAGTGAGAGCAGGCGCTGTAAGGAAGGCCTTAGGTCAGGGACTCTCTTGTCAGGGATGCTGGGAATCTTTCAGGTAACAAAAATTCTTTTCAATTTGTATACTTTTTCTGATCTGATTACCTCACCTCTGGACCTCTGTTTATTTGTAGAGTGGCTTAAATATAATGAGTTCCTGGAATCTCTTGACAGGCTTTTTTGTTTCTAATGTAAAAAAAAAAAGCCTCGGGGCTGGAGAGATGGCTCAGCGGTTAAGAGCACTGACTGCTCTTCCAGAGGTCCTGAGTTCAAATCCCAGCAACCACATGGTGGCTCACAACCACCCATAACGAGATTCGATGCCCTCTTCTGGTGTATCTGAAGACAGCTACAGTGTACTCATAAAAAAAATAAATAAACAAATCTTTAAAAAAAAAAGCCTCTAATCTAGAAAGATATGTTAGAACAATGTTTTCTAATCCTGGTCTTACAACACTAAGGTGTGTCATAATTATGACAAGAGCTATAGTCAATGTCTCAATATCAAACTGAAGGAAAATTTATGGTATATTGGGAAGTGGGAAAATGACTAAAAGCTTCAGAGCTTTTAGTACAAGAGCATCTTGGTCTTGGAAGCAGGCAGGAGCTTGATAGCTTTGAGTGCTAGTTGTGGTTCACCTACTGCTGAGTTTCTTGTATGGTGAGGGTAGAGGTCTTAAATCAAACTCAAAGTCTGATTTCAGTGACTTGGGAGAGACAGCCAGCCTGGGTCAGTAAAGCTTTGAGTCTGTTAGCCCCTTCTCTGCAGCCAGATTGTTTATTCACACCAGAGACTCTCTGGTTAGTAGGCCAGAGCCCCATGGCTGGAGACACTAAGGTTCTCTTTCAGTGAATAACCAGGTACATTCAGAACTTATTCACCACTGGACAATAGACCTAGTACCTACTCATACCTCTTTAACTCTCAGCCTCTGGCTTTGGTTCTCATTTTGATGTTACACTTTCTTTTAGTTGGTGTTTTGTTTGTTTGAGACAGCAAAGGGCAGAAGGAGCATAAGTAAAGATTAAAGGAATAGCCAGGCATAGTGGTGCATGCCTTTAATCCTAGCACTTGAGAGGCAGAGGTAGGAGGATCTCTGTGAGTTTGAGGCTAGCCTGGTTACTTAGCAACTTCCAGGACAGCCAGGAAGAAAACAAAAAAAAGAAATTAAAGAGAAGTTAAATCCTTTTCCTTCCTCTTTTTTCTGTTGTGGATTGCCTTGATGTTGTTTGTATTCTGATGTTAATTATGCTTCCTCAAGAGGGATTCTCCCCCCCCCCCCACACACACACACAACCCCAAACCTACATTCCATTATGTACTCAAGTGATCTTATGTGAACCTTTTCTCCATTTTTAACTGACCAATTAAAGGCTAGAGCCTGTGATTGGGCAGTGGAGGAGAAAAGTGAAGGTCTTAGGGAGTGGGGGCCGGTGGAGAGAAAAGAGAAGGAAGATCAAACAAAACCATGTGGCTAGGAGAAACTACAAGTCGCAAAGAGGAATAAGTTTGTATAGTGTTAGATCTGTTTATCTAGATAAATATAACTAGTTTATATTTTTTAATACAGGCTTATTGGGGTTGGAAAATACTGTTACATTTTTACCCTCTAGACAGATGTGTTTTATTAAAAAGAAAACAAAAAACCAACAAGAGCAACAAAACCCTTTTTTTTTTTTTTTTTTTTTTTTTTTTGCTTTTTTGTTTTTGTATTTTTTTCGAGACAGGGTTTCTCTGTGTAGCCCTGGCTGTCCTGGAACTCACTCTGTAGACCAGGCTGGCCTCGAACTCAGAAATCCGCCTGCCTCTGCCTCCCAAGTGCTGGGATTACAGGCGTGCGCCACCACCGCCCAGCTCGAAACAAAACCCTTTAAAAAGAAAACATGATTAAATTTGGTGGTGATTCAAGTTCTTATACCTTTCAAGAAAGGTAAAGGATATAGGCAGCTACAGGCAGTTCTTGGTAGCAAGTAAGATTTACACAAGCTCTCCTAATGATTGTCACCACCGTCCTGGGCTGGGTAGAGGATAGCAGGTCTGGGGATGGAGGTTGGGCCTTTGTCGGACCAGCTTTGCATTTAGAGGCTTTCCTCACGGTTGTACTTACTTCTACTGGGATAGTTGTTACTAGTTAACTAGTTTCCCTAAGTTCTTTCCATACTTTTAACATTTATCTTTAAACCCATTTACAAAGCATTTTGTTTTTCTTCTTTCCATAGGTGGTGAATGGACTCTAGACCATGTGCCTAGGTAGTTTTTCCTTTCTCCACAGCTCTACTTCCCCAGCAACGCTCACCACACCCTTGTTTTGAGAACTTCGCTAAGGTATGATATCCAGGTTGACCTGAGCTGACCTTGAAGAGCTGAATTTGGCTACAAGAGCACTTTTATTGTTTGTTGTTTTTTGCTTTGGTGGTAAAATACTACAAAGTCTCCTGATTTTAAGTGTATAGTGGCATTAAGTAATTTCCAGTCATGCAGCCTTCACCACTGTCCATCACCCAGCTCTGTTCCATTGGACAATGCCCTGTTCTCCCTACGCTTTCAGCAACCTTCATTCTACTTTCTCTCTGGATTTGCCTGCTTTAGGGATGCCATGTAAATAGAATCACTCAATATTTGTCTTTCTATATTGCCACTAATACCATGTCTTCAAGGTTTGTTCATATTGTGGTGTGTCTGAATCTTCTTGTCTTCCCCCACTCCTTCCCTCCTCCTTTCCTTTCTGTAGTGATATGAATAGAAACAAGATTGCCTCCATGCTAGGCAAGCGTTCTAACACTGAGTTAAGTCCCTAACGTCTGTCCTTTTCAGGCTGAATACCATTCCATTTTTTAATATTTGGCATTTTGTTTATCAGTTCATTTGCTGATAGATGCTTGAGTTGCTCTACTTTTGGATATTGTAAATGTGGCTGCTATGAACGAACATGTAAACATTTTGAGGCCTTGGGATGAGAAGGGGGGGGACAAGGAGGGAGGGAGAGGAAATGAGTGTGTTTATTTTGAGGCAGGATCTTGCTGTATAGCCTAAGCTAGCCTTGAACTTGACTTTCCTGCTTTAGCCCCTTGAATAGTGTGACATTAAAGGTCTGTATTTTCATGCTTGGCTCATATGCCTAGAAATGGATTTCTGGGTCATTTGCTATTCTTTTAAATTTTTTTTGAGGAATTTTCCATAGTTGCAATACCATTCATTCATTCATTCATTCATTCAGTTTTTCAAGATAGTTTCTCTGCATAGCCTGGCTGTCCCGGAACTACCTCTGTAGACCAGGCTGGCGTCAAAATCAGAGATTTCCGCCTCTGCCTCCTGAGTGTTGAGATCAAAGATGGGCCACCATCCAGTAGCAATTTTATATTCGTTCTAGCAACGCACAAGGATTCCAATTTCACACATTTTTACCAAGGGTTGTTATTTTCTGTTTATTATTATTACAATCTATCCTGATGAGTGTAATTTTCAGGCTTATGTAGTGTGACCCATGGAGCCCACTAAGCAAGGGACTGTTTTCTTGAAACTTAAGTGCTGTAGAAAATAATTTGGTTAAAAACAGCATTCAGTTAATGGCCAATCTTGCTTCGTTTGTGCCCTCCCTGATCTCAGTCTCCTGTTTTTGTTACTTTTGAGGCAAATCCCGTATATCATATCATTATATCTGTAAGTGTTTCACTATATGTCTTTGAAAAAATAAGAAAGATAAGGGCTTTTTCCCCCCTTTTTTGAGATAGTGTTTTACTATTTTACTAAGGCTAGCTTCAAGCTCCTGGGTTCAAGTAGTGTTCTTGCCTCAGTTTCCTTAGTAGCTGGGACTGCAGGGTTCATGTCTAGGCATCCAGCTAACATAAGGACCCTTACCATTCCATTTTGTCTGATGATAGAAAGGTACACAGTGATATTCTATTGGACATATTTTCTGGTATTTAGAACAGTGGTTCTCAACCTTCCTAATGCTGTGACGCTTAAATACAGTTCCTCATGTTGTTGTGACCTCAACCATAAAATGATTTTCATTGCTACTCCATAACTATAATTTTGCTATTGTTATGAATCAATGTAAATATCTGATATGCAGGATTTATGATATGGGACGTGTGTGAAAGGGTTGTTCAAATCCCAAAGGAATTGGGCCCCACAGGTTGAAAACCACTGCCTTAGAACAACAGGAACATTACGGCGGGCATACTGGTGAATACAGCTGGCTGGTGTTGGTGAGAGGCTCCCTTAGCTGGGGACGCTTTGCTGCAGATTAAGGTTAGAATAGAGGCTGACTGCCCTTAGGGCTGGGCAGTTATGGTGAGAGACCATCTAGGTCTCTGGAGAGAAGAGAGGTGACG
>NW_021620849.1:3372458-3374221 GCF_004785775.1 Grammomys surdaster
GTGGGTGTGTTGGTGTTGCCGGGGTGTGTGTTTGTGGCTGGTGTGAGGTGGGGGACGTGCAGTAGAGAGAGAGTGGGAGGAGGGAGGGAGGGAGGGAGGGATCTAAGATTGATTGCACATGGAGTACGGAATAGGGAAGGATGGGGAAGGGAAGGGACCCTGAGTGCCTGACTCTCTGGTCTGAGTGGATACTGGTGTGAAGTGATGGACATTCAGTAGAGACACACTTCTAACTTGGATTCTCATTGTCTTCTGGCAGTGAGCCATAGTTTCTGGTAGCTAGCCATGAGATCACATAGATGAGCAAGCCACCCATAAGGTACAATGTATTGGGTAGTCAATCTAAGCTGCTTGGTGGGGCTGTTTTCCGTCTTGTTTTCTGTTGCTGTAAGAGAAATACCATAGACCGAATCATGTATAGGCAGTAATTTATTTGGCTCATGGATCTTGGGGCTGGGAATTCCAAAGTCAAAGGGCCACGTCTCTTTTGGGAGCCTTTGTGTTGTATAATACGAACTAGAAAGCATATATGTGAGACAAAAAAAACTCTGGCTGAACCCCATTTTTTACTAAGAACCATTCCTGCCTTCATTTATCCATCCATGAGAGCAGAACCCTTAGGGCCTAGTCTCGAGCCTCACCCTAGACTACATGTATTCCCAGCTTTTAGGAGGTAGAAGCAAGAAGATTAGGAGTTCAAGGTCATTTTTGGCTATATGAGACCTTCTACCATATTCTGAACCCCAAAAGGAGGAAAAATCAAGTTCTACCCCTTAGTACTGTCACTATGGTCATTAAATTTCAATATGAGTTGTGAAGGAAACATTCAAACTACATAAGTAAGCTAGCTATCTTATATTTTGTTTGTTTTTGAGACAAGGTCTCATGTAGTCCAAGCAGGGCTTAAACTCCTGAGTATTTACTGCTTCTACCCCACAAGGAATTATAGGCATGTACCTCCATATCAGGCTTACATTAAAAACAAAGCAAGGGTCTGGAGAGATGGCTCAGTGGAGAGAGTACTGACTGCTCTTCCAGAGGTCCTGAGTTCAATTCCTAGCAACCACATATGGCTCACAGTCATCTGTAAGGGGATCAGATGCCCTCTTCTGGTGTGTCTGAAGACACCGACAGTATACCAACAGTGTATAAGTGACTGAGAAGATTGGTCATTTATAAAATTAAAAAAAAAAGCATTTAATTTGTGCATTTGTACTTTCCATAGAATGTGTATGGTTTTTGGAGGAGTTTTGGAGGAGTTGGTTTTTTTAACCATGTGGGTTCACAGGATCAAACTCAGGCTGTTAGATTTGACAGTCTTCATCCAAGAGACTGTCTTAGCAACCCTAGGGTTACATTTTTTAATTTACATTTTTCAACTTAAAATAACTGGGTTTCCTCCAGCATAATTCCATTGTAAGCTGAGGACTGTCTGTGCGTGTATCGGGGCAGCTTGGAAAAGCCCCTTCTTTCATTAGTGCCTACTCCTGTGCCAGCCACAGAGATCCACAAGGCCGGTAGTGTGTCCTCGTGTCCCTGTGACATTTCAGCTTTTGAATCTTTGTGATGCTTGTTTGCTTATTGTTGATGAGACAAGTAAAGGGACAGCTTCTGACCCACTAAACAGTGACTAGAGATGGGGTCAGGGGT
The DNA here is from genome assembly GCF_004785775.1 of Grammomys surdaster. Lineage (NCBI taxonomy): Eukaryota > Metazoa > Chordata > Mammalia > Rodentia > Muridae > Grammomys > Grammomys surdaster. The sequence continues at coordinate 3,374,109 of NW_021620849.1, forward strand.
CCTGTGGAATGACTACTTTCTGAACCACTAAACAGTAACACTAGAGATGGGTCAGGGGTCCTGTGGAATGACACTAAACAGTGACACTAGAGATGGGTCAGGGTCCTGTGGAA
>NW_021620849.1:3374231-3462016 GCF_004785775.1 Grammomys surdaster
CACTAAACAGTGACACTAGAGATGGGTCAGCGGTCCTGTGGAATGACTACTTTCTCCTCCCAGAAATGGAGATTTGGTTTCCAGCAAGTTTTGAGGTTCTTGGATTCCTGCTTAGTTTTGAGGAGTTCTTCATACCAAGGAATGATGCTTTATAAAGTTCAGTGAGAGGCATTCCTTACGGCTATGTATGAGCAAACGAACTGTCTCCTTTTCTCTCAAGTGTCTGGATTCTTTTCTCACAAATGGAGGCCCAGGTAGTACCTAGATCTGTTTGCAAGTAAGGCAAGGCAAAGTAAGTGCAGATTATAAAGTATCAGATTTTATCTGTACTCCCAGCTCTATGACTTCGTTGCCTGCCTAGTGTCTGCTTCAGTCTCCTTTATAGTCTGTATAATTCTTACTCCCTCTACCTCTATTTTGTTTTCTTTTAAATTTTGATTATTTTTATATTATATGTATGGGTGTTTTGTCTGCATGTATATCTCTATACCATATGTGGTGTCCTCAGACACCAGAAGAATGTATTATATATCCTCTGCAACTAGAGTTACAGACAGTTGTGAGCTTGGGTCAAATGGAAATCAAACCTGGGTCCTCGAGAGGAGAGTCCAGTGCTCTTCACCATTGAGCAGTCTCTTCAGTCCCTGTCCCATTTTCTTGTAACACAGCAGCTTTTTTGTGGTAAGCCTCACACAGCGTGCAGTGCCTTTACAATACATAGTTTCATGGGGTTTAGTCTTTTCATAGACTTATCCCCTTATGATTCAGGATCAACCCCTGTCTTCCTCTTGGGTCCTACGGCCTAGTCTTAGAGCTAGTCTTCCATCTCCATTGACTTCTCACTGAACTCACCCTCAGATAGATGTCTAGGCTGATTCTAGGACTAGGTCAGTAGGTGTTTTTTCACTGATGAAATATTTAGGCTTAATCAGTTTCTGTAGAGATCCAGGATTCATAGACAAGGGCTACTCTAGGTAGGTCCTTTCCTATCCACAAGGCCTACCACCCCTTACAGCCTTTCTTTTCTTTTCTTTTCTTTTTTTTTTTTGGTTTTTCGAGACAGGGTTTTCTGTGTAGTTCTGGCTGTCCTGGAACTCACTTGGTAGACCAGGCTGGCCTCGAACTCAGAGATCCGCCTGCCTCTGCCTCCCAAGTGCTGGGATTAAAGGTGTGCGCCACCACCGCCCGTCCGGCTCCTAGAGCGTTTCTTTTTGAGAGTTTCAGGAGTTAGAGTTTAGAGGAGTGGTTAAGCATGTGTTCAGTATGCATGTAGTACCTTACCTTTAGTCTCCAGTCCCCTCCTCTAGTCTTAGAAACTCACACAAACGTGTTGCACATTTGTCAGATGCTTAGCTTGGCAGGTTTTTACCATCCCTGAATTGTCTCAACTCTGGACAAAGGATGTAGTGAGAGTCTAGTAGTGGGTCACCTTCTAGTGAACACAGCAGGGCTTGTCCACAGCGAGGGAGGTGGGCGCGTGCTCAGCGGTCATAAGTGCTGTGGGAAAGGCAGAGGAAAGGGCTGCGGATGAGGGATGGAGGGCTGTGAAGAACATCTACATAGATCAAAGACCTTAGGACCCAAGGAGGAGTCCACGGAGACCTAGAACAAGAATCTTTCTTTTCTTGTCTTCCTTGTTTTTTCATCTTGAATCTCTCTGTGTAGCCCAGGCTGGCTTCCAACTCAACCTCCTGAATTATGGAATTATAGGTATACATTAAGTGAGCAAAGTCTTAGAGATCAGAGAAAGTTGGAAATGTACAAGTTCTGAGGCAGGAGCATGGCCAGAATGCTTGAAGAATGGTCAGGAGAGCTATAGGTGCTATGACAGATTTGGTATGAGAGAGTCTTATGGGGAAGACATACCAGTGAGATCCAGCAGGCTGTGGAGGCTTCAAGAAAGACTGGATCTAACTAGGATGAGACAAGATGGTGTTGGAGCAGGTTGAGAGAAGGACCATTATCTAACCTATATTTTCAAAGCAGCTTTCGGCTGTTACATTGACCATGGCTATTACAGACCAGACAGAATCCAGGCCATGGCGAGAATCCAGGAAAGGTGGTGCTGTTGCTAGTAGTGAGGAATGGCTGGATTTAGATGCATCTTAAAAGTATATATAGTGCATGGTATTTTCTTGTGTGTGAGGTGGGAGGGATGAAGGGAAAAAATTGGCCTCAGCACCTGAAGATGGGCAGTGTCGTCTTCTGAGTAAGGGTGTGTGTAAGAGGAGATCAAAAGTTGCTATTGGGTCTGTTAGACGTGAGGTGTCTGTCAGACATGCACGTACAGTGCCAAGTCTAAAAGTGCCAGGGAATGATTTAGTGAGTTCCTACCAAGGGCTTGTAAAGGCAGGAAAGCCACCACATTACTGAAAACAGCTGTAATAATGGTAGAGAATTATGCCATGAGAGGCAGTAAGTAAAGCAGAGGAAGCTAGGGTGACTCGTGTAAGAACCCCATGCCCTCAGTGTGCCTTTAGTGCTCGTACGAGGTCTAGAGTAGAGTCCTGGCCTTCAGCTTTTGTCCCCACAAGCATAAACCTTTGTAACCTGGGGATAAACTCCCCTCTCTGAGTCCTAGTTTTTTATGCATCAAATCAAGAGTTGGACTAGAAGAATGTTCTAGAAACTAGGAAGCTTTGACCTGTTGAGTCACAATTGCTGTGCCTGGAACCTGAGCATCGTTTCAGTTGTTTGCATGTTGTTCATATTATTACTACTACGATTACTATTTTACATGCATCACATTTTATTAATTTATTTGTGTGTGTGTGAGCTTGTGTGTGTGTGCATGTGCATATGCCGTGGTACATATGTGGAAGGCATACAACAACGTGTAGGAGTTGTTCTTCACCTTCCACCATGTGGGTTCTAGGGCTTGAACTCTGGGCCTTGAGCTTGGTGGTTGGTGCCTTTACCTGTTCAGCTATTCTGTTGGCCCCTGTTAATTTTACACTTTATAGGCAGAGCAGCAGCAGTTACAGTGGCTTTTGGAGGTCTTTTTCAATTCTTACATCCTGTGTAATGCCTGTGCCTGCCATAGAATTCTGTTTTGTCTTATTTGTCCATTGGAACAGCTGTTTCTTAACTACTAATCTAAGGCTGAGACTCCTTGGGCTTTTTTTTTTTTTTTAAGTTGGTTGAGCAACAGGTGTCTCATGAATGAAACAGCCAGTCATTTTGGGTCACTTGACGTGTAAGCAAATCTAGATTATGTCCAGGAGAGTTGTAACTTGTATATGGAAAGGTCTTTTTATCTACCTTAGGAGTCAATACTTAACATAGGAATTTATTATATGCACAAAAGAGCTGGCAAATTTAAGTAGACCAGGCTGGCCTTGGACTCAGAGATCCACCTGCCTCTGCCTCCTAAGTGCTGGAATTAAAGGCGTGCGCCACCGCAGCCTGGCTTAAATTTGTTGTATGTATTTACTTAGTGTCTGCATCCTCGGGCACTTAGTGTACATGTAGAGGTCAGAAGACAACTTGTGGGTATTGGTTCTGTGGGTCCTAAGAATAAAATCAAGGTTGTTAGGCATGACAGCAAGTGTCCTAACCTGCTGAGCCATCTTACCAGACCTGAAATTGTTGTTGAAACTAATCTCAAATGAGGGTTTCTACCCTGAGCTTGATCATTCAGTTCCCAGGCCAAAAAAACCCAAAAAACAAACAAAAAAACCCCAACCAACCAAACAAACAAAACAAAAAAAACAACAACAAACAAAAAAACCCCATACAACTTTTATTTTTATAAAAAGCCTTAATCAGCGCTAGAGCTAGGCAGATATCTGCCTTCTATACCATTATAATTTATTTCCCCATCAATAACCTTGAATTATAACTTGTTATGTACCATCTGGACTGCTCTTCATTCCAATTGGCTAGCTATCAATTCCAGTTGGGTAGCTCTAATGGCCATGTATTCATAACTCCTTGGTGGCTTCCTCTTCCCTTCCCCCCACCCCCTTTGTTTTCCCCTCTTGGTCTTCTCAGACTCCAAGCCTGGGAACCCAAGAACTCCACCTATCTCTCTTCTGCCCAACTATTAGCAGTAGGCATCTTTATTCTCCAATCAGGGTTAACTTGGGGAGCAAGGTTACCTAGCTTCCCTTGGGTGTGTCACTTGGGATGAGACTCCCTCATCCCTGTGTGCAGCCAAGCAGGGAGGGGTGGGGTGCAGTATTTAGCATTACAATACAAGCACAAGATCAAACCTCAATAAGGATTTTTTTTTTTTAATTTGAACATTTTGATGCAAAGGGAAGAAAAAATTCCATATATTCAATGTCAAGTCTATTCTTAGCTATTTATAGCCTTTCTTTTTCTTTCTTTTTTCTTCTACATTTAAATGTTTAATACACACACACACACACACACACACACACACACACACATATATATATATATATATATATATATATATATATATATATATATATGGGGTTTTTTGTGTGTGTTGCTTGGGATTGAACCCAGATCTTTGTACATGTTAGGCATCTCCTCTTCTATTCTTCTGTACTTAGGTACTTAGCTCTGTATATGTTTTACCTGTATAGTAACTTGAATGTATTTTCTGACTATTGAGTCATCTCACTGTTGTCTACATTTTTTTTTTTTAAAGTAAACTACTGCTCTTTTCTGTTATTTGGATAAACAGGCTTCCACTTTAGTTATACAGCCTTCTTTCCCCCAAATCTTCATTTATTTAAATTGAAATGGTTATACTCTCTGGCTTCCATTCTCCTGTCTGTTTTGTGTGTGCACATGTGCATGTTTGGCTGCAAGTGCCTTTACCATTGAATCATTTTGGTGGCCCCTCACATGTGTTTCATAACTCCACTCTCATTTCTCAGGACCTTTCCTGCACTAGTATGGCTTTTCTTCTCCCCCCACCCCCTTTCCCTTCCATGTCTGTTGTAGTACTAGAGGTTGAGTTAGGCCTTTGCACATACTAGGCAATGTTTTACCACTGAATACAACCCTAAGCCCATTTTCTTTCTTTTCTTTTTTCTTTTTTTTTTTTTTTGGTTTTGGTTTTGGTTTTTCGAGACAGGGTTTCTCTGTGTAGCCCTGGCTGTCCTGGAACTCACTGTGTAGACCAGGCTGGCCTCAAACTCAGAAATCCCCCTGCCTTTGCCTCCCAAGTGCTGGGATTAAAGATGTGCACCACCACTGCCCAACTTTAAGGGGCTATTCTAAACTGATATCTATTTACCTTAATTAGGGTTTCTATTTCTGTGATAAACACCATGACCAAAAGCATCTTGAGGTAGAAAGGGTTTATTTTATCTTATAACTTATAAGTCTATCACAGAAGAAGGAAGTCAGGGTAAGAACTCAGCCTACTTTTTTATGGCACCCAGGACCACCAGCCCAGGGATGACACACCATCAATAGTGAGCTAGGCCCTCCTGCATCAATCATCATTCAAGAAGATGAACCACAGGCTTGCCAATATGCCAATCTAGTGGGGGCATTTTCTCAATTGAGGTGCTCTCTTCTATAATATTCTAGCTTGTGCCAAGTTGACATACAGCTAGTCAGTACATCAGAGCTCTTTATGAACAGCATTGTTTAAACTCTTTATTCTAAATGTATAATGTGAGGCCATGGTTCAAAAAAAATCAATGTTTTGTGTTTTGTCCTCTTTTAATTGTTGTTTTCTAGGTTCATAACTTCTGAGATTTTAGTCTATGATCAATTTGCCTTGTTGCTTTGGACCTGAGACAAAGCAACATAACATGCTTAAGGAAACTTGTGGTAGAGTAGCTGTCTGATCTCATAGCTTCTGTGAAACAAACAAACAAAAAAGAAGGGTCTGGGAACACAGTATCCCCTTTAAAAGCATGCCTCTAGTCTGATTTCCTCTTTCAATACAGCCATGGCTGCTAACCAAGCCTTCAAAACACCAATCCTTGGGAGATATTTAAGATCCAAAGCATAGCAGATAATGCCGTGGGTTGAGATCCGTCATTTCAGGGAACTTATGTAAGCATTAAACTTGACACTAGAATTGGTCAGTGAGTTAAAATCTTTTTTTTTTTAGTTAACTAGAAATGGCGGTCACATCCATGTGCACAAATAGACATATGGTGTATATTACTCAGATTTATGGTGTTCAGTTGCTATGTTTTGGGGTAGGATTTTGCTAAAGGCAAGAAGTTCTACCTCCTAATTTTGCTATAGTCATATAAATTTATTATTTTTACCTCTCAAAGAATTCTAATTTGTCAGTTAGACTTGGTGAGACTCCATTCAAAATTAAGATGTTTCTTATTTCTTACTAAAATATTTGGTAAAATTTCCTAGAAAAGCTAGTAGATCCTAGAGGAAGTTGTAATTGTAGCTTTGCTTATGCATTGTTACATTATTCTTCTAACAGGTCATATAAATGACTACTTATATGATTTTTTACCACTTATTTTTACCACAACTCAGTAACACTTGGGAGTATTATTTTATTTAAAGAAAAAAAATATTTTTGAGACATGGTTTCTCTGTGTAGTCTTAGTCACCCCAGAACTCACTCTGTGGACCATGCTGTCTTTGACTCAAGATCTGTCTCTGCTTCCAGAATTATGGATTAAAGGTGTGCACACCACTACCCTGCTTTGGACTCCTGATCTCTAGCCTCCACCTCCCAGAGTGCTGAGGTTGCAGGTATTTGCCACCATACCTATCTTTGTTTTGTTATTTTTTTAAGATGAAGTCTTACTATGCAGCTCAGCCTAGCCTTCTCTCAATCCTCCTGCCTCAGCCTTCCCAAGAGATGAGATTGTAGGTGTGCACCAGCACTCCTGCACTAGCTAACTGACTTTCTAGCAAATAAATTTTATGTCTGATCATTCTCTGAAACCTGTGACGAATTTCTGTGGGAGAACTGAAGTAGAAACTTAAGGGTTCTTTGGAAAGTCACTTGTGTTGGATGGTATTTTGCTGGAGCAAATAAAAGAAGGAACCTTTAGGTAAAATGGACACAGGTAAAAGGCTAAGCCAGACTTGTGAAAAGAATGTTTAACTAAAACAGACAGGTCAAAGGACGTTTTACTAAAACAAGAACGTAAAAAGACATATGATGAAAGTTTTGCTATTGACACACATATATTGGTCCGCCTTACATTAATTACATAGTTGAACTATATTTGTAAAAACATACCCAAAAAACATCTGGTGGTGTGCTGCAGTTTCTTACTGCTTCCTCAGACTTGGGTTGATTGGCAGAGTGAAGTTATGTGCTGAGACGAGGCCTATAGAGGACACGTGATGTTTGGAGGAACTATAAAAGGGCATACAGTGATAGGGCTGAGCTTGGCTTACTCACACAGATGGATACTAGTTGCCCTCACTCTTCATTGATCTTTGGCTCCCTCAACCACGGGAGGCACAGCCGAGAACTTTTCCTGGCATTCTTATTGGCTCTTGTCCCTCCTGTTGACTCAAGCCCAGGCTGAGGCCTGGCTATTCCTACTAGGTCATGCCACCGCTGATGCTAACCCATCTCTACCAAACTGGACTGCTAATATTTCAGTTAAGTGCATCAAGCTACTGCTGCTAACCTGTGAACTAAACTGGCAATTTTCAGACAATACAGATTGGAGTTGCTCCAAAGAACCTTTCTAAACAGGTCCATTTTCCTGTATCCTTTCTTTTCCACTACCTCTGCTGGGTGGTGGGCTAAAAGAGAAGTTAAAGTGCTTCAAAACCATCATTAAAAATAGCCATTAAAAAAATTAAAGCTGGAGGGATGTCTCAGTGGTTAAGAGCTCTTCCAGAGGTCCTGAATTCAGTTCCCAGCAACCACATGGTGGCTCACAACCACCTGTAATGGGAGGGATCCAATGCCCTCTTCTGGTGTGTTTGATGGCAGCAATGGTGTACTCACATACATAAAAAAAATTAAATCTAAAGTAAATAAATAAATAAAAACATGGAAGAATAAGATTCAATAAAAAAATTAAAGTAACAGAATACTACTTATTCTAATGTAATGCCTCTTCATCAAACCCCTGTTCTTTTCTGCAGGACACTGGCCCCAGTAAATGTTTTTCTGTCAACCACTGTTCCTGCACTCCCACGTGCTTTCCCCAGCACTGCAGAGGGGCCAATCTGTCCTACCTTTCTTCAGCGTTCTCCCTTTAGGCATTGAAAGGCAGGAAGAAGTGAGGGAGGGAGCATCTGAAGCAAAGGTCCTGAAGGCATTTCTTCATAGTTATGCTGCCCTGCACATCAGATCACTTGGCATTGGGATGCTGGTATCTGCCTGTTGTTTATGGATTCCAGCATCTAGTCCAGGAGACAAATATCTGTTCTGCTTAAAACTTTAATCTCATTCCAGTGAGGCAGTTTACCGACCCTTTTTAAATAATTGCTATTTTACTTATCTATAACTGGATATCTTCCCAAGAGGATGGAATATAATTTTCTCATTTCCGTGAGAATTCCTGGGCAGGGAGATTCTCTTTGTGGAAGTTTGGAGTCTGGGTGGTTATGATATGAGAGCAAACCTGTTGCTGCTATTGGGGTGGTAAGAGATACACGTTCACCATGCCACCTGCCTCCCTTGTAGTTCTAATGCTTCTCTTCTTTTTCTCCCTTTTAAATTTTATAGAAGTAATTTATTAGTGCAACAGATGTGCACTAAATAACTAAAATAACTTGCTAGTAATTTCATTACCCTAAAGTTTTCTTTTTCTTTTCAATCATAGCTCCAACAAATACTTAATATTATAATCTTATCATGTGATAATACTTTTAGTCTTTTTTAAGTTACAAATAATTTTCTTTGTTGCTGTGTAGATTATTGACCATGTTTTTTATTGATTAAATAATAGTCAAATATTTAACCATTCTTCTTAGGTATTAGTGTAGGCCTTGAATCTTCTATGTAAGAAAGGATGGCCTTGAACTTCTGATCCTCTTGTTTTCACCTCTGAAGTGCTAGGATTATCAGTATTCTCCAACATCTGCCTCACATGACCCTCCCACTTTATGTGGTCCTGGAATCAGACTGACAAAGTCCTTCTGTAGATGCTAGCACCCAGATAGAAGGATTCATCCCCTCAGCCTTGAGATTAATTCTCCAAGACTATAGATGACATATCTTTATCTCATGATATTTTCTATTTTTATTTCATTGTCTTTATTAAGGCTGTAGAGACCACTCAACACTTAATGGCACTTGTTCTTGCAAAGGATCCCAGTTGATTCCAAGTATTCACATAGTGGCTCACAACCTTCCACAATGGGATCCTATGTCCCCTTCTTACTTACAGAGGTACTAGGCTCACACATGGTGCACAGGTGTACATGTGAGCAAAACATTCATATTCATAAAAATGTTTTAAAGGAGGTGTTAATAGAAGCAGCAGCAGCAGTTGGGTGTGATGGCATACACCTTTGATTCCAGCATTTGGGAGACAGGTGAATCTTTGAATTCAAGGACAGCCTAGTTTACATATTGAGTTCCAAGACAGCCAGTGCTATAGAGACCCTGTCTCAAAAATCAGAAGAAAAAGGAGGAAGAAGAAGAAGAGGAGGAGGAGAAGGAGGAAGAGGAAGGGAAAGAGGAGGGAAGGAAGGGAAGAAGGAGGAGGAGAAGAAGAGGAAGAAGAAGAAAAAAGCATGGAGAGGGGAAGAAAGGGAGGGAAAAGAGAAAATGTATATGAATATAAGAATCTGTACATAAATATTTAGTAAAGATCCTCAGAGACTCTTGGCAGCAGTTGCAGAGAACTCTAGGCACCATTTATTCCTGATATTTATTTGTATGTGTGAAATATGTGAGTCACCTAGAAGGGGAACAGAGTCTAGTAAGATATAGGTAGTGAGGACAGGGGTGATAGACAGACCTGTGGGGTGTGGCCATATTGGATAGAAAGGCATCCTCTTCCTTTTGGTTGTGGGGCCACCCAGAAATTAAGACCTTCCAGGCAAGCTTGTCACTACATATAAGCTTCTCTTTTGTTTGTTTGTTTGTTTGTTGTTTGTTTGTTTGTTTGTTTCTCGAGACAAGGTTTCTCTGTGTAGACTAGGCTGGCCTCGAACTCAGAAAATCCGCCTGCCTCTGCCTCCCAAGTGCTGGGATTAAAAGCGTGCGCCACCACCACTGCCTGGCATAAGCTTCTCTTTTTAGCCTTTTTTACTTTTCTGCAGGCTAGAAACCTTAGGGTGAAATTCAGGTATGTGACTATGTAGGACTCTACAGGGGTGAGCCAGCTGCATATATGCATTACTATGATGAGTGGTCAATACAGATGACATAAGACAATTCAGAGAGACCCTGGTGGTCATTCATCTTGTTCTTTGCTTTTCTTGTAGCACTCGTCAGCATCCAGCCATGGGGGATATGAAAACCCCAGATTTTGATGATCTTCTGGCTGCCTTTGACATCCCAGATCCCACAAGTCTTGATGCAAAGGAGGCCATCCAGACTCCCAGTGAGGAGAATGAGAGTCCCCTGAAGTCTTCGGGCATGTGTATAGATGAGAATGTGTCCTTGTCTCACTCAGGATCAGCCCCAGATGTGCCGGCTGTGAGTGTCATTGTCAAGAACACCAGCCGCCAAGAGTCATTTGAAGCAGAGAAAGACCACATTGCTCCTAGTCTCCTACAGAATGGATTCCGGGGCTCAGACCTGCCCCCAGACTCCCACCACTGTGGGAAGTTTGATTCTACTTTTATAAATGGAGACAGTGCTAGGAGTTTCACGAGCAAGCTAGAGCCTTCCAAGTCGGAGCCATTACCCACCTTCAACCAGTTCAGCCCAATCTCTAGCCCAGAACCTGAAGATCCTGTCAAAGATAATGGGTTTGGGATAAAGTCCAAGCACTCTGACAGTTATTTCCCACCTCCTCCTGGGACTGTGGGAGGCCCCGTCCTGGAAGCTCTGGCAAAGTTCCCAGTCCCGGAACTACACATGTTTGATCACTTTTGTAAGAAAGAACCCAAACCAGAACCCTTGCCTTTAGAGAGCCAGCAGGAGCATGAGCAGGGTGGGCAGAAAGTGATGGAGCCTCACAAAGATCTGGATTCCAGTCAGTTCTTTGGGGAAGCTTTAGAGTTCAATAGTCACCCTAGCAACAATATCGGAGAGCCCAAGAAGCTTGTCCCAGACCTTAGTGCTTGCTCCTCTGTGCCCCCTAGGCAGCGTCTGAAGCCAGCCCATTCCAAGCTATCCTCTTGTGTTGCAGCGTTGGTGGCCTTACAGGCCAAAAAGGTGGCCAGTGTCACCAAGGAGGATCAGCTTGGTCACCTAAAGGATTCCTCAGGGCCCACTAAAGAGGGTTCTAAAGGCAGCCCCAAAATGGCCAAGTCACCAAAGAGTCCCCGGAGCCCTCTAGAGGCCACTAGAAAAAGTATCAAGCCATCAGATAGTCCTCGGAGCATCTGCAGTGACAGCAGCAGCAAAGGGTCCCCTTCTGTGGCTGCCAGCTCCCCACCAGCAATTCCCAAAGTCAGAATCAAAACAATTAAGACATCATCAGGGGAAATCAAACGGACTGTTACAAGGATCCTGCCAGACCCTGATGATCCAAGTAAGTCCCCTGCTGAGTCCCCTGCAGGGAGCACAGTTGCTGAGGCTCCAAGTGAGGCACCGGGGGAGGAAGGCGCAGCCATGCCCATGGAAGAGGACTTTGCTGAGGCAGGCATAAATTCAGGGAGTCCCCAGGGTGACAGAAAAGGGGATGAGAATATGATAAAGACCAGTGACTCTTCATCTCCCTGCCGCATCTCTGGGTCCCGGGTCCCAAAAGGATCGGCCCTGAACTCACAGGCAAGCAAGAAGCAACAGAGCACAACACTTCAGGCATCAACCGTGGCTCCTGCCAGCCTCTTGCCCAAAGCTGTGCACTTGGCCAACTTGAACCTGGTCCCCCACAGTGTTGCCGCATCTGTGACTGCCAAGTCCTCAGCACAGAGACGGAACCAGCCTCAGGTCACGCAAATGACAGTGCCCCTGGTGCACCAGGTGAAAAAGGCCGCCCCTCTAATTGTGGAGGTCTTCAACAAGGTCCTTCACAGCTCTAACCCTGTGCCCCTCTATGCGCCAAATCTCAGCCCACCTGCAGACAGCAGAATCCATGTGCCGGCCAGTGGGTACTGCTGCCTGGAGTGTGGAGACGCGTTTGCCTTAGAGAAGAGCCTGAGCCAGCACTACAGCCGGCGGAGTGTTCACATTGAGGTGCTGTGCACACTGTGCTCCAAGACACTGCTCTTCTTCAACAAGTGCAGCCTGCTTCGGCATGCCCGTGACCACAAGAGCAAGGGACTTGTCATGCAGTGTTCTCAGCTGCTTGTGAAGCCCATCTCTGCGGACCAGATGTTTGTGGCGGCTCCTGTGAACTCCACTGCACCAGCAACCCCAGCCGCTTCTTCCTCCCCCAAACCTGGCCCCACTTTGGACAATGCCAGCTCTGTAATTCCAGCCTTGCCACTTTACCCAGACCCAGTGAGGCTCATCCGGTATGGAACCAAATGTCCTGAATGTCACAAGCAGATGCGAGATTATATGGTCCTGGCTACACATTTCCAGAGGACAGCAGAGGAAACCGAGGGACTAGTAAGTAGACTCTCACGTTGTTGAGTGTTGAGCCTCAGGCCCATATAGGTTTCCTGTTGGGGACTGGAGAGAGCCCATTAGAATGGGAGCAGAGGTAGAGTCTTAGTCTCAGAGAAGGACATCTAGCTTAATGGTTAGTGTCTCACCTGAATACAGAGAGCTTGGTTTTTTTATTTGGGAAGATAATTCTACCCATACCCGTGGGGAAAGCCTGAAGATCCAACAAGTATAGCCAGGGGAATTGTGGTATTTGCTTATAGTTGTAGTACTTAGAAGGCTAAAGCAGAGGGATCATGAATTTGAGACCAGAGCAAGACTCTGTCTCAACAGACATGTCTCACTGGGCATGCTCCAGGTTCTACTTCCAAGCAGACTGGCAGTCAGTTTGGTCCAAATTCAGGCCTGTTAGGGCTTAGGTGGGTGGTCTCTTTCTAGCCTTTCGCAGATGGTAACATGGTTTTGGGAAGTGCCCGGAGAACCTGGGGATAGAATCACTGCGTTTGTCCCTTAGTCTGTTTTCTAAGATCATTCTGCCCCTCAGTAGACAGAGCTGTTGAGCAGAACCTCTCTGGAGATAGGGCCAGAGGCAAAGCTGAGGAGGAAAGGAGAGTGGCTAGGCATGTAGGCTCCATGCAGAGGTTTTGTGGGCCTCTATCCTTCATCCATGTTCTCCCAACTCTAGAAAAGGAGCTTTTCTGCTTATTCTGATTCCTGGTTCTAGTTGGTGAGATATGTGGTTTGGTTTTGCACTTGGTGCTTACCCTTGACTGCCCTATTGCTATTGCTATTGCTAGCAGATTCTGTCAAGAAGGCAGCTTCAAGTTGTGTTAGTACAGTTACAGCACTGGAACTGGAGCTGGAGGCAGGAGGGCTATGTAATAAGACTTCATCTTTAAAAAACAGAAAGGCCTTCAGATTGTGTGTGTGTGTGTGTGTGTGTGTGTGTGTGTGTGTGTGAGAGAGAGAGAGAGAGAGAGAGACCGAGAGACCGAGAGACCGAGAGACCGAGAGACCGAGACCTGTCTGTGGTGGTACATTAATCCTAACACTTGAGAGGAAGAGACAGTCCAGTCTGGTCTACCTGGGCTGGGCCCTTCTATGCCAATCACTAATAAGGAAATGTCCTGTGGACTTGCCTACAGGCAATCTGATGGAGATATTTGGTCAATTGAGATTCTTCTTCCTCAAATCTAGCTTGTATCAGGTTGACAGAAGAACATCCAGGAAGGATACAAAAATTACCCAAAAGAAAGTGTCTTAGATTGGGCTGTAAAGAGGCACCATGACCACAGCAACTCAAAAAAAAAGCATATAATTGTACCTGGCTTACAGTTTAAGCTGTTCAATCCATTATTATTATGGAGGAAAGCATGGCAAGGGGTAGGCAGACATGGTGTTGAGATGTAGCTGAGAGCTACATCTGGATCTGCAGGTAGTGGAAGATAGAGCCATTGGGACTGGCTTAGACTTTTGAAAACTACAGGTCCCACCCCAATGAAACACTTTCTCTAATAAGGCCACATCTACTCCAACAAGGCCACACCTCCTAATCCCTCTCAGGTAGAACCACTCCCTGATGACCAAGCATTCAAATAATATGAACCCATGGGGCCATTCCTGTTCACACCACCACAGTTACTGTAGCCTCTTACCTTCATCTCTTCGTTCCATTTTTCTTCTGATGAGTCAAGTGGTGTGTAGCCAGCATCCTCTCCCAGGGGCTTCCATCTTCTTGTTTATCCTAGCATACTTGAGTTGGGCTAGGACTGTTTTCTGAATTTGGTCATTGAAGATCTTTGGCCATGGAGATCTGGTGCCTGGGTCTATGAGATTTTCCACATTGCTTTTTACCCAAATTCTAAAGTTGTGTGTAGGTAGAAATTGGCATAGGATCAGGGCTGGCACCTCTCATACTACATCTTCCTTGTGCCACTCTGTCCTTGTGGGAACTACAGAAAAGCACAACCAGACATTATGGGAGAGACTGCTCTGGAAGGCTGTTGTGCTTCTCTCAGCCTAGTCTGAATCCTTCATAGTATCTCCTGTTGCTAAATGTGGCTTCTAGGGAGGAAGACTTGAGATCAGGAATTGGCCTTGATGGCCACCGGGCTTGGGTTTCCATGACAATACCAGTGTCAAGCCACATACCCTGGGCAAAGGGTGTTCAGATAGATAGGATACAGCCCCTTACCACAGCAAGGAACAGCATGCTTGGATTTATGTCTTCCTCCTGGAAGTCTGCACTGAAGCATAACTACTTTCCCCTACATTGACTGAGTATGGGTAGGGTGTTGGGATAGAATGTCAGCAAAGAGGTCTATATCACCACCACCACCACCATCTTCTTTTCCTCCTCCTCCTCTTCTTCATCTTTTTCCTCCTCTTCCTTGTTTTTTTGAGACAGGGTCTCTCTTCATAACTGTGTGGAACTCACAGACCAGGCTGGTCTTGAACTCAGAGATCCACCTTCCCTCTGCCTCCCAAGTGCTAGGATTAAAGGCATGGACCATTATGCCTTTACATGGTAGAGCGTATTTTCTTGTTTTTTTTTTTTTTTTTTTTTTTTTTGGTTTTGGTTTTTCGAGACAGGGTTTCTCTATGTAGCCCTGGCTGTCCTGGAACTCACTCTGTAGACCAGGCTGGCCTCGAACTCAGAAATCCACCTGCCTCTGCCTCCCAAGTGCTGGGATTAAAGGCGTGTGCCACCACCTCCCGGCTCTCTTGTTCTTTTTAAAGATTTATTTATTTATTTTATGTATATGAGTACACGGTTGCTGTCTTCAGACACACCAGAAGAAGGCATCAGATCCCATTACAGATGGTTGTGAGCCACTGTGTGGTTGCTGAATTGAACTGGGGCCTCTGGAAGAGCACACAGTGCTCTTAACCACTGAGCCATCTCTCCAGCCCATCTTTTTGTTCTTAAGCTTTTATTTAACTAAGCTGTCATCACACCTAGTAAAATTAATGACATTCTTTAACATTACCACACAATCTATATTCAAGCTTTTATAATTCCATTAAAAAGTCTTACAGTGGACCCCTATTTTTATTGTTTATCTTTATTTTGAAGCAATGTCTCATGTAGCTCTGGCTAGCCTCTAATTCACTCTGTAGTCAAGGCTGGCCTTGAATTCCTGATCTTCTTGCTTCTACCTCCCAAGTGCTAGGAATACAGGTATATATCTAGCTTTTTAACAAACACCTGTGTTTCTCTAAGTAACACAGGCTGGTCTCAAACTCATGACCCTCCTGCCGAGCACTAAGGTCAGAAATATGTGCCACTATGTTTGGCTTATTTTTTTGCTAGCTTGCTTGTTGGATTTTTGTTTGTTTGTTTTTTGTTTGTGTTTATAGTGCAGTGCTTCAGTGTAGAACCTCCAGCATGCAAGGCAAGCTCTCTACCTCTGAGCTATGCCTCTGGCCTCAGTCGGAATTGTATCCTTTTCAGGGCTATTTATTTACATAAATCACAAACTACATTGGTCTACTTTCTTCCTTTTTTCCTTGTTATTGTTTTGGTTTTGTTGAAACAGGGTATCAGTATGTAACCAAGACGGTCCTAGAATTTGTGGCAATCCTTGGACCTCCATCTCCCAGGTTCTGGGATCCCAGGCATTAGCTACCTAGCTGTTACAGTCTATGACAGTGTGCTCTCCCACACCACTCCACCTGTGTCATTTGCTCTCTTGGTGTTCTTTCCTAGACTTGCCAGGTATGCCAGATGCTGCTGCCCAACCAATGTAGTTTCTGTGCACACCAGCGGATCCATGCACACAAGTCCCCCTACTGCTGCCCGGAGTGCGGTGTCCTCTGTCGCTCTGCTTACTTCCAGACTCATGTAAAGGAGAATTGCCTACACTATGCCCGAAAAGTGGGCTACAGGTGGGTGCTACCTGGCTTACTGTCCTGGTATTGCCCAATGGCAGGTCCTTTTTCTAGGCTGAAACTTGTTTTATACTGAGATTTGGTTTTAAGGACCCAGTGGGGGTTGGGGGGGGGCAAGAGGTTGTTGGTGAGATGGCTCAGTGTTACCTACTGATGAGCCTATTGACCTGAGTTTGATACACATTTTACCCACATGCTACAAGGAGAGGAACAACTCCTATGGTGGTTTCTCTGACCTGTACACCCATGTCATAGCACATGTACTAATACATGTACAAATACACACAATCAATCAACGATAAATAAATGCTGTTAATTTTTCTTTTAAAAGAAGCTGGGAGGGTGGAAAAAAAAAAAACAAACCAAGAACCCAATAGGACAATGGGGAAATGGGTTACTGGATAAAGCATTTGTCACACAAGTGTGAGGACCTAAGTTCAAATTCCAAGACCTTTGTAAAATTGGGCATAGCAGCATGTGTTTGTAATTCCAATGCTTTTTGTGGTGAGATGAGTGGGGATAGGAGAAGCCCTGGATCCTTGTAGCAAGATAGCTTGGTATATACCACAATGAACCACAAAGAGACCCTGTCTCAGGGCAAAAAGCAAGGACTGACATCTAAGGTTGCTTTCCAACCTCCACACTCACTCTTTTACATGATCACACTGTGACACATGCACACCTTCATACTGACACACAAATGGACACACACAGACACTTACACACACACAGCTAAACAGGACAAACATGTTGGCTAGTGGGTGTGAGATGTAGTTGAGTTGGTAGAGTGCTTGCCTAGCATGCTTAGAAATCCTAGATTTGATTCATGATAGGATGTAGAGATAGGAAGATCAGGAGTTCAAGGCCAGCCTGGGCTACCAGAAACCTTCCCTCAAAAAACAAATGAAAGCAGTGCTGGCTGGTGGTTGGATAGACGTTTCTGTTTTATGAAGGAAAGGAAGGGATGAGAGAGAAAATTAGTTTTTTAGAAGGTAAATATTATAGCCGGGCATGATAGCCTATGCCTTTAATCCCAGAGCTCAAGGCAGAAGTACTCGGATCTCTGAGTTCAAGGCCAGCCTGAACTTAGGCTCTACAAAAATGAGCTCCAGGAGAGTCAAGATTACACAGAGAAACTCTGTCTCAAAAAAAAACCAAAGGAGAAGAAAAGTTAAATATTAAACCAAGAGTGGTGGCACATTCTTGTAGTCCTGGAATTTGTAAGGTAGGAGCAGGAGGATCCGGTGCTGTTGTCATACCTGGATACTTAGCAAATTCAAGGGTAGCCCATACCACAGGAGACCATTTCTTAAGATACAAAACATGGCTGGGTAAATGGCGTGGTAGATAAAGTGTTTCAGTGCAGTCATGAGGCTTTAGACCTCCAGAACCCATACAGAATCCAGGCAGAGCTGGCAGTCACCTGTAACCCCAGCATAAGAAGCAGTGACAGTGGATCCCCAGAGCACACATCCTAGCTATATTAGTGGAACTGGCATACTCTGGGTTCAGTAAATAAAGCGAAGAGTGTTAGAGGAAGATACCCAAAATCAACCTCAGGTCTCCAAACACAGCTGTACATATATGTGCATACACATACCACCTACATAACAAGAAATAGGTTTTAAAAAACCTTCAAAACACAAAAATAAAATTAAATATTAGAGTAAATAGCCTTGCCTTACACAAATGCTGGGATTACAAGTGATACTATCAACGCCCAGCTTGTCAGTTTGGTTTTCAAAAGTATATATATTTAGTGGAGCATTGGAGGCACTTGATTGTAATCTCAGATCCCAGGGACTAGAAGCATGAAGATTCAGAGGAATTGAAGGCCAGGAGCTGGAGGAATGGGGCAGCAGTTAAGAACTCTTGAGGGTCTTCCAGAGGACTTGAGTTCAGTTCTCAGTACTCACAGGACAGCTAATAGTGATCTGTAACTCTAGTCCCACAGGATTGGTGCTCTCTTCTGGCTTCCACAAGTACTGGACACATACGGCATATAGTCATATACACTGACAAAACTCCTTTACCGACAAAATAAAAATAAACTTTACGAAAAAAAAGTTCAAAGCTGGGCAGTGGTGGTGCATACCTTTAATTCCAGTGAGAGAAGCAGGCAGAGTTGGAGATAGCTTGTCTACAGAGTGAGTTCTAGGACAGCCAGGGTTACACGCACACACACAAACACACACACACACACACTAACTCAGAATGGAATGGTCAGGAAACTTTCTGAAAGAAGATTGTCCTAGATCCTGTTGTATTGCTGTGATGAAACACCATGAGCAGGTTAACTTGTAGAAGAAACATTTAATTTTTTAATTTTGCTTACAATTTGAGTGAGTCATCATGGCGGGGAGCGAGGCAACAGGCCGACAGACAAAGCACTCCAACAGTAGCTGAGAGCTCACATTTGTTCTGCACTTGCAGACAGAGAGAGGGACTAGGCCTGGCTTAGGCTTTTAAAACCTCAAAGCCTACCCCTGGTGACACGTATCTAACAAGGGCAAATCTATTCCAACAAGGTCACACCACCTAATCCTTCCCACACGTTCTACTAAGTGGGGACTAAACACTCAAACGTGAGCCTGTGGCAGCCAGCCCCATTCACACCACTACAGGGGTACTCAGAGGGTTTCAAGCAGAGGGATAAGGGAGAGTATATATGGCAAAGTAGAGATCAGGAGACATCAAACACAAAACGGATGACCAGAGTGACAAGCAGGTGTATGGAAAAGGCGTGTGAATGTGACCTGCAGGCTGGGGAGAGATGAGCTGGGGAGCTGGCAGGGTCAGGCCAGGCAACACCCTATGTTCCTTGACAACCTTGTGGACTTTAGTCAGAGCAGCGAAGAGCTACAGAAAAGCTTGCAACAAGAGTGTAATCTGGCTCATCAGTTATTTTGGATTAAAATTAGTAATAATTTATTTATTTATGAGGGAGAGTGCGTGCCAATGTGCCTGTAGAGAGCAACTTGAGGAATCAGTTCTGCCATGTGGGTCTTGGGAAGAGTCCTGGCCTCTACAAGATGGCTCAGCAGGTAAGGGCACATACTGCTCTTGCAGAGGATCCAAGATTGGTTCCTAGAGTTCACACTGGACAACTAACAGCCGCCTATAACTTTAGCTTCGGGAGATCCAATTCCCTCTTCTGGCCTCTATGGATATGGAACTTATATGAACAAACTTATACACATATACTTACATACATAATTACAAATAAAATCCTTGCTGGGTAGTAGTGCCACACACCTTTAATCCCATCACTCAGGAGGCAGAGACAGGTGGGTCTCTGGGAAGTCCAGGCCAGCCTAGTCTACATAGTGAATCCTAGGATGGCCAGGGGTACACAGAGAAACCTTGTCTCAAAAAACAAACAACAACAAAGAAATCCTTTTTGTAAAACAAAACAAAATAAAAGCTCTTAGAGTCTTTTAATCTTTGACTTAAGTTTATACAGCTAATTCTAATATCAAATCCAATCTAACAGCAATTCATTCAATACCAAAATATTTTGGGAGATAGGTCTTTTTCCCCCTTTATCTTGGGTTTTTGTTGTTTTGAGACAGGGTGTTGTTTATATGGCTCTGGCTGGCCTGGAACTTGCTATATAGACCAGGCTGGCCTTGAACTAAAAAAGACCTGCCTGTGTCTGCCTCTGCCTCTCCCTCCCAAATACTGGGACTAAAGGTGTGTGCAACCATGCTCAACACCAAGATACTTTATTTTAATCTTTTTTTTTTTTTTTTTTGGTTTTTCAAGACAGGGTTTCTCTGTATAGCCTTGGCTATCCTGGAACTCACTCTGTAGACCAGGCTAGCCTCGAACTCAGAAACCCACCTGCCTCTGCCTCCCAAGTGCTGGGATTAAAGGCGTGCGCCACCACCGCCCAGCTATTTTAATCTTTTTTCTCCTAAATTCTAGAAATTGAACCGGAGGCTTCAAGTGCTGGTCAAGCACTCTACTACAGAGCTAGATGCCTCTCAGTCTGTCTTTGAATTGTCAATTCTAGAGATTCTCAATGGCACAGATAGGTTCCCAGCTTCAAGCTTGCACTCTTTTTACCTTAGATTTCTGTGTGCTACACACCTGGCTTTGTTCTCTTTTTTAAGTGAACACGTAGGAGTAAATATGAATGCCAAATTCTAACTTTGTGCTTACCTCTCTAAGACACTGACAGACTGTTTTCCAAAGCAACTGTACCATTTAAATTCCTACATGCAGAGAGTGAAGTTTTTATCTGTCATTGCCAATATTTGTTACTAAGTTTCTTTAGATACATGATTTGCAGATACTTCTTCCCATTCTTTTGGTGGAAATGCTGTTTAATAATTTCTAAAAATATAACTATGCTCCATTTTACTGAGTGCTGCTACAGTTTTACAGTATTAGTTTGTATTTTTTTATTCTTTCTGATTTTTTTTTTAAGGACAGGACATTATATATGTATAATGTATACATATATACATTGTATATATGTATCATAGTTATATTTATGTAAATGTACATATATGTTTTAAGAAATTAAAATTTTGATTTTTTTTATTCCTTTTGATAATTTCATATGTGTATATATGTGTTTTAATTAATCCTTCCTTTCATCCCATTTCTCTTTTTTCTTTTCTTTTTTTCTAGAACTCACTCTGTAGACCAGGCTGGCCTCAAACTCAGAGATCCGCCTGCCTCTGCCAAAGCGTTGGGATCAAAGGTGTGCGCCTTTTCTCCTATTTCTTGTCAGCCTCCATACCCCATCCTTCCAAGTCACTTTTCCAGATTCACCTGACTTGGTTTCATCCTGTGACCTATTTAGTTTAACCAGGGTCATCTGTGTGAGCATCGCAATGGAACTGCCCATGAGTTCTGTCTGGTAAAATCACCAGTACCCAGCTGAAGGCAGTGACTTCCTTTCTCCCTGAATTTCTCAGTAGCCAATGGTTCAGCAATGAGGACCATGCCCTCCCCACCACCACTCCACCCTCCATGCCTGTATAGAGGAGCCCGTTTTTATGCTGACCCAACTATCAATGCCTGATGCTATAAGTTTCTGATGGCAGTGGCTGTGTCTTGCTCAGAAGATGGCATTTCACAGCCCCTTTCCCTAGTTTTCAACTCTTAGATTCTCTCTTTTAAAATTTGTTTATTATGGGTGTTTGTGTGCATGTATGTTTATGAACCATGTGTAAGCCTGGTATCCACAGAGACCAGAGGAGAGTGTCAAATCTCATGGAACTAGAGTTATAGATGGTTGTTAGCCATCATGTGGGTGTTGGGGGATCAAACCCAGTCCTTTGGAAAAACAGCCAGTGCTCTTAAGTGCTGAGTCATTTCTCTAGCCATGTTTCAATCTTTCTGCCCTCTCTTCCACAAATGTTGTAGAATTTTAAAACAGGGCTGGAGAGATGGCTCAGTGGTTAAGAGCACTGACTGCACTTCCAGAGAGGACCTGAGTTCAATTCCCAACAACCACATGATGGCTCACAACCATCTGTAATGGGATCCTATGCCCTCTTCTGGTGTGTCTGAAATAAAAATTAAATAAATAAATAAAAATAAATCTTAAAAAAAGAAAAAAGAATTTTAAAACAATCTATCTTTTTTTTCCCTTTTTTTTTCTCCCCCCTTCCCCCTTCTCTTCTCCTTCTTGCTCTGCCCCTACTCCTTGCTCTGGGCCCATACACTGTTGCTGTCTTCAGAAACCCATATGAGGGCATCAGATGTCATTACAGATGGTTGTGAGCCACCATGTGGTTGCTGGGATTTGAACTCATGACCTCCTGAAGAGCAGTCGGTGCTCTTAACCACTGAGCCATTTCTCCAACCCACAATCTGTCCTTTTAAAAAAAAAAAAAAATTGGAATGTGGTTAGTGATGTCATAAGAAACCAAAATTATGGGCTAGAGAGATGGCTCAGCAGTTAAGAGCACTGACTGCTCTTCCAGAGGTCCTGAGTTCAATTCCCAGCAACCTCATGGTGGCTCACAACCATCTGTAATAGGATCCAGTGCCCTCTTCTGATGTGTCTAAAGATAGCTACAAAGTATTTATAAATAAAACAAATTTTAAAAAATTAAAAAAAGCTGGGTGTTGGTGGCGCACGCCTTTAATCCCAGCACTTGGGAGGCAGAGGCAGGTGGATTTCTGAGTTTGAGAGTTCGAGGCTAGCCTGGTCTACAGAGTGAGTTCCAGGACAGCCAGGGCTACACAGAGAAACCCTGTCTCAAAAACAAACAAACAAACAAAAAAGAAAGAAAGCAAAATTATACTATTTAAATAGTATATTGTTTTCTTATTGCTGATAATAGAAAAAGTTAAATAATATATACTTATTTCTTTTAAAAATTTACATTTTTACAACATATAATTATAAAACTGTCTTCTTTCTTTTTTAAAATGTGGCTATAGGAGGGAAATACTTCTGTGTGCCAGAAGTTAACTACTTTGTGTGTATGTTCTTGCATGCATGGTATATGTATGTGGAGGCCTGTGTACAACTTTTGGGAGTTGGTAGTTCCCTGCCATTTGGGTTCTGAGAATCGAACTCAGGTCAAGAGTTGGCAGCAAGAACCTAGACCTGCTGAGACCTCTTACTGGCATGGAACTAGATTTGTAATATAATTTCATTAATTTAAAACTTAGCAGCTTTCACACCTAGAGCTACCCAGAGAAACCCTGCCTCAAAAAACAATCAATCAATCAGTAGAAAGCGGCATCCACGTTACATTGCAGCTACAGAGCAGTTCTTGCTCACAGCGGTTCCTAGTGCTGTTGAGAGTACTTCCTGGTCTCTCAGGGTTGACTGACTGCAGTGGTCACTGCAGTGGGTATCATACCCTTGTTGCACTGGTTAGGGAGCCATCCCTAATTTCTTAGTGGTAGCACACAGGAAGGGAAAGGCTTTCTACAACTTTCCTTTGAAATTCCCCTTGTACTTCTGTGTTGTCATCCTTCCAGTTGATAGCCTTCTTCCTCTCTTTTCCTATCAGCTTCTCTCAGGAGGCTCAGAGGTTTGGTTTATAGGATGGCCAGTCTGGGTGGGTGGGGGGGTGGGGTGAGGATTATCTCTCCTTCTCTACCAGATATGACCTTGGGCTCGAGGAGTCTTGTGCATTCACTTTGTGCAGATAGTAGCAAGCACAATATTAGGATGTATATGTAGAGGCTGCAGCCTATGGGCTGGAATGAGGGAGAAGAGCCCTGAGGTGGCTCTCTTCTTGAGTGCCATCCCCCTCTTCCAGCATCAAGCCTAAATCTAACACACTCTCACCTTTGTTGTCCAGGTGCATCCACTGTGGTGTCATCCACCTGACTTTGGCCTTGCTGAAAAGTCACATCCAGGAGCGACACTGCCAGGTTTTCCACAAATGTGCATTCTGCCCCATGGCCTTCAAGACTGCCAGTAGTACGATGGACCACAGTACCACCCAACACCCCACCCAGCCCCACAAACCCTCCCAGTGAGTGCAGCTGCAGGACCAGTAGGTCCTGTGGGGCAGAGAGGGTGGCCTGGATGCTGTAAGGGTGGTACAAAGATGGGCTGGGGAGCTGATGCTATGGAGAGCTATGTGGAATCTCCTGAGGACATCCCAAGGCAGGAAAAGATGAACGCTGGCTCAGGCTAGTGGATCCCCAATCCTCACTCTGGTTCAGAGAGAGCAGAGACAGGGGAGAGGGTCTGTTTGATTCTGCCAGCAGAGCCCTGGTTACCTCACACCTCCGGGGCTTGTTTTGTCAGGCTCATTTATAAGTGCTCCTGTGAAATGGTCTTCAATAAGAAGAGGCACATTCAACAGCATTTTTACCAGAATGTCAGCAAGACGCAGGCGGGTGTCTTCAAGTGCCCCGAGTGCCCACTCCTGTTCCTGCAGAAGCCAGAGCTAATGCGGCATGTCAAGGTGAGGCCCCTGGGAAGCAGCGATGCGCCTCGGGCTCGGGGGTGACTCTGCATTGTTTCCCTTGCCCAGTCAGTAATCCCTCTCCCAATCCCCAGAATACCCACGGTGTTCCCCGGAATGTGGAGGAGCTGTCAAGCCTCCAGTCTTCAACAGACACATCTTCTAGCCGCCCTGGTTCTCGAGCTCCCTCTGAGCCCCCAGCTACACATGTAACCGCTAGAGGCAGCTCCTTGACTGCTGGCCGTTGGGGCCGGCCAGAAGCTCACCGCAGGGCCGAAGCAAGGCCCCGGATGAGGAGCACTGGTTGGACCTGCCAGGAGTGCCAGGAATGGGTTCCTGATCGAGAGAGCTACGTGTCCCACATGAAAAAGAGCCACGGTCGGGTAAGTGCAGCCACATGCCACTGTGCAGCACTGGGGTTCTTGGGCTTTGTCCTGTGAGATGAGGGTCCTCTTGTGTGACTAAGCTCTCAGCTTCCTGTGCTTTGGGAAGGCTGGGAACTACAGATCTTAAGGTCTTCAGCATGTCTTATCAGGTCATATCATTTAAAACAGACTTAGGATTCTGATGTTTTGGGGCTTGTTTACTCTTCCCTTAGACACTGAAGCGGTACCCATGCCGGCAGTGTGAACAGTCTTTTCACAACCCCAGCAGCCTGCGCAAACACATTCGCAACAACCATGACACAGTAAAGAAGGTCTACACTTGTGGGTGAGTCTGGAAGGGGCGGGGAAAAGCCTGAAATTCAAAAAGCTTTGTCTGTGACTTCACTGGGGCTCCTCTGTGCTGTGAGATCAGGGGCCTAAAGCAAGGGAATAACGAGTTCCTTGTAGGAAAACACCAGCCAAGTGAGAAATCGGGTGAACCAGGAGCTGGCTTCCAGGGCTGGAAGCTCTTGATTCTCCTCAATTTCCACCCCTGGATTTTCTCACTGGGGCCTGATATCTGAGAGTAGAGATGGGGCTGTGACAGATGACAGTGCTCTGTCTGTTCATGTAGCTTTCAGTCCTGTTATTTGTGAGGAACACTGGGGGAACCTGGAGTTTCACCTACCTCCTCAAACATGCTCTTGCAGGTACTGCACCGAGGATAGCCCCAGCTTTCCTCGGCCCTCCCTCCTGGAGAGCCACATCAGCCTTATGCACGGTATCAGAAACCCTGATTTGAGCCAGACGTCCAAAGTCAGACATCCAGGTGGACAGTCCCCTCAGGTGAGTGTGGGATCACTGCTGTGGACTTGTTGCTCAGTGAGGCCTGGGATTGGGAAGGTGTTAGAAGGGCTTCAAGAGCCCAGTAATATTTGTGACCATGGAGCAAGCAGAGTAACAATGTGATCACAATTTTTATGTGTCCCATTAGGGCACTGAATATAAAGAAACAAGAACAAAGATCCATGGGGAAATCCATCAGTCTTTTGCTGCTGTTACCTGACTTCTGCTTCCTCAAAATCCAATGAGTCAGTCAGGCAGAGCTACCTTGTCAGGGAAGGATTATTACTTCCCTGCTGCACTAGCTGTGGGAAGACTCCCATCTAGAACCCTCTCTGCCAGCCCCTTGCTTGCTTCCTTCCCTTGTTCCTGTTGCATGCTCCTTTCCCGATCCCGGTGAGCTTCTAGAACAGCCTGATGGTCCCTGTGCTGCAGAATCTTCCCACATCATGGCACAGGGCCAAGTGCTCTGAGTGGGTCTGAGAGCTACCTGGAGGCCATAGGCTGTCCTGAAACTTTTGGCTATTAAGGGAATGGTGCTAGCTAGCAGAAGCCTTTGCACACAGAGTAGGTAGAGTATCACTTTCTTTCATTTCTTTTTTTGGTCAGCACCAATACATGAGAACATGTACAACCTCCCTTTCCTTCAGTGCTGTGCATGCCCTTTGACATAGCAGCTCTGCTCTAGGACTTTTTGCTTAGAGAGCCTTAGGCCTTAGGCATTGCGGTGTATTCAGTGACAAAGAGGAAACTTAGGTGTCTGCTGGAGGATACTGTCAGCCCACAGTTAGTGTGCTGCCACTAGAAGAAAGACGCTTCTGTGTTTGTTCACATGGGGACAAGTTCCAGCGTACATTATTACGTACAAAAGTGCAGAGTGAGAGAAGTGCATATAAGCAGTGACGTGCAATTGTTTACAGCTTGCTTGTATTTTTTTAAGCATGCATGAGATGTTTCTTGGAGGAATCATAAAACCCAGGATTCCTAGTTTACTCTCTTATTGGGATGATAAAGACTATGGGCAAAAACTATTTGGAGAGGGAAGACTTTATTGCAGCTTACAGTTTATAGTCCATCATGGAGGGAAACCCGGGGCCAAAATTCAAGGGAGGAACCCGAGGGCAGGAACTGAAGCAGAGAGCATGGAGGAGCAGTGCTCATTGGCTTGCTCTCTATGTCTTGCTAAGCCTGCTTTCTAATATAGTCCAGAAATACCTACACAGGGGTAACACCACCCACAGTAAGCTGGGCCTTTCCATGTCAAGTCTAATGAAATCTAATCTAATATCAGTCTAAGAAAATGCCCTGTAGACTTGTCTATAGGTCAGTCTGAAGGAGGCATTTCTAATTGTGAGGTTCCCTCTACTCGGATGACCCTGGCTTGTGTCAAGCTGACAAACACTAAGCATAGCAGGTAATCCATTCTGTGACTAACAGACCTGAGAAGTGGGCTAGGCAGGACTCTTTACCTTCCTGTTAGGCATCTGTACACAACACTAAAAATAAAGGACTGGGGCTGCAGAGATGCCTCAGAAGTTAAGAACTCTTCTTGTGACTGTGAGAAGACTCAAATTAGATTCCCAGCACCCATGTGGTGGTTCAGAACTACCCATAAATGCAGTTCCAGAGAACCCAATACCCTCTTCTGACTTTCTCAGGCACCAAGTATGCACATGGTGTACATACATACGCGCAGGTAAAACGCACATGAAAGAAAATGAATAAATCTGTCCCTAGAACCCACAGTGGAGGGAGAAAAAATGACTCCCCAAAAGTTGTCTTCTGACCTCCGCCTGAGTTCCATGGCACTTAATGAGCAGAAGGTGCATGTGAGCTTGGCCTCATCTCTTCTCACACTTTTTTTTTTTCAGGTGAACCATCTGAAAAGACCTGTCAGCAGAATGGCAGATGCTCCAGACACTAGTAATGGTGCGGCTGTTTCCTCCACCAAAAGGCACAAGCCCCTGTTTCAGTGTGCAAAGTGCACCTTCGCCACAGACTCGGAGCTTGAGTTCCAGAGCCACATACCTCAGCACCAAGTGGACAGCTCCACAGCCCAGTGTCCCCTCTGTGGCCTGTGCTACACATCTGCCAGCTCCCTCAACCGCCACCTGTTCATAGTCCACAAAGTGAGAGACCAGGAAGAGGGGGGAGAAGAAATTGTGGAGGTGAAGGTGGAAGCCACAGACTCAGAGGCATGCTCTGGAGAGGAGTTGGCCTTGAAGACTGGAGAGAATGGACTGGAAGACTGTGCCAGTGAGCCTTTGGTGGCTGACCTAGAACCAAGGAGGTCACGAGACCTAGCTGTGGATGAAGACAGTGCCCAAGACCCTCAGAATCAACCACAGGCCTCTCAGGACCAGAACAGCCATGCAGTATCTCCTCAGGTGTGACCAGAGGCTTTGTAGCCATCAGTCGGGCTATGGCACCCTCCACCTGCTGTGCAGACTGTGGGAAATAAAAAGCTCTGCCCCAGTGTTTGTGTGGCCACTGTGCTCTGGAGCAGTGTCGATTCTGAGTTGTGGGCTCTGGATGTCCCCCAGCCCCAGAAAATGTGGGGTCATCCAGAATTCCTCACAGCTCTGAATTTGCTTCTGTTATTTATGGCTTAATGCTGCTTCTTGATACCCCAGTTCTCATCCATGCCCTTCCAGCCCCAGGGTACTTAGGTAGTGCAGCCCCAATGCTGTTAACTCAGCTTACAAGCCCTCAGTAGCTGTGCTCTGGGCTCCCTACCTGCCGTATTCATCTGGAGACACCTCAGAGCTCTCCTTCCTGCCTTCAGAGCCCAAGAAGGAAGGGAATGAAGAGTGCTGGCCATTCCTCTGGGAACTCTGCCCAGCCTGGCTTGATGAGGTCCCTTGCTCACCCTTTCCTTCCTGTCTTCTTTCTCTGATTCTTTCCCCCTAGAAGCATCCTGAGGACTTCACCTGTCACTCTGATCATGTCTCTGTGGGTGGGAGGTATGGCAGTACACTCCTGTTTGGACCTGAGAGAAGCATGAAGTATGGCCAAGGCAGGCAGGTGCCAAGAGCCAGATCCTCTTTGGGGTTGTGGTGGGTCTTCCTTCTACTGCTGTCCTGCAATCCCTGACAGGTGGGGTGTGGGGCACACAGACACTGGGGTATTTGTATTTTTGTTCCTGTGCCATTAGAGATGCTGCTGCCTCAGGCAGGCCAGCCCCTCCTCCTCTCAGCCACACTCTTGTTGCTCAGACTATATTTCAATAAAAAAATCTTACCATGCAGGTAGGCTCTTGTATTCCTCTTCTGGTGAGCTAGCCCTTCCCTGCTCCACCTGAGACTTCCCAGACAGCCCTGACTACCCCATCTGAAAGAAAACAGCATTTCCTGCTGCCCATGGGAGCTCTAGGTTCTGGAGCTTGTGCTTGGGAAACCAGGAGTCTTTTACATAATCTTGGTTCTCTGGAGAATTCTAAAGGAGCAGGGTAGTGATGGAGGTGTCAGTACTGGTCAAGACCCACCTCCAAGGACTCTGGCCTTGGAGCAGCATTAGCTTTAAGGTCTATTGATATTTCTGGGCATCTTTCCATCAAAGGGTTTTCAACCCAAGAGATTCTTGGTGAGGGATGAAGAGAAGGAATTCTGTGACATTCATACACCGTTCAGAGACTGCTATTGCCACAGCAAATCCAGACTCGGTAGAATTGGGATTAGATGAATTTAGTCCTGTCCAAGCTCAAGGGACAAGTTGTGGGAAGGTGTTCTTGGACCCAACAGGCCTGGGCTAGGCCTTGTAGCACAGGGAAGGGGTGCTGGCTGAGTTCCTAGGCTTCATCTTTCAAGGGAGGCATGAATACCAATTAGGAATCAAGTTGGATAAATATG
Source organism: Grammomys surdaster (assembly GCF_004785775.1). NCBI lineage: Eukaryota > Metazoa > Chordata > Mammalia > Rodentia > Muridae > Grammomys > Grammomys surdaster. The sequence continues at coordinate 3,403,630 of NW_021620849.1, forward strand.
CATGACCTTTTCACAATTGAAGACATTTTTTTTCTTGCTCTATCAAATGCCAAACTTTTAGTGAAAGGCTAATGGCAGTGGGAAAAGTTAGCGCTTGCCTCAGTTCCAGAGAGGCTCTGCTGCACACACCATCTTAATGAGCATTCTTTCTGGCAAGGCCTCCACTTCCCTGCTTCCCCAGCTGGCAGTGAAGGGAAGCGAACCCTACTGAGCGGGTCCCAATTCCTTCACATACCCTGCTTTCTCTTCAGATCCCGTCAGTCCTTCACCTCCTGCTACTCTCCCCAGTGTTGGGAGCCTCTGTACCCCAGATCACTCATGAGAACAGGTTCTTAAGGAGGCGAACAGAGGACTTTGAGCTGTGTGGCTGTTTTTCTTCCCACTCAGAAACCATGGGAGCTGGAACAAAGAAGGTGGAGAAGCTAAGGGTGGAGCAGCTGTCCTCGTAGCAGATCCAGCCTCTTGGAGAAGTAGAATAGGACCTGCTATGGGAAGCCTGGGCCATGGGCTGAGTTCTTGCTGTCTTTAACCAGTTCCTAGCATCCCTCATCGCCACGGGCTCCTCTCATTCAAAGCAGAACTAGAAATCCCCATCTAGCTCCTTCAAGGCTTTTCTGAGGTCATGAGCAAGCACTCAGATGCCTGACTACCATGTGGATGGGGGTTTCTTCACTTGTGGACCTGGAGACACAGTGAGATGGGGCACATCTCACTGGATGTGGGCTTCAGTTAGGAATTGGCCAGTTTGCTTATCCATTATTCAATGATGATAAAGATTGCATTTCCAGCCCTGCTCATGTCCAGCATCTTGTTTAACTATTACCAGAGACTTTCACTTAATCCTCACAAGGATCTCAGCTACCCTTCTATTTTACAGAGGCAAAAAAAACGGCCTTAGATTAAATGACAGATATGTTGAGCTACCTGTGATGATGGTGCTGAGTCAAACCTGTGCTGCCTTAGTGACAGGGCTACTCTGGCTGCTGCCAGCCTGTCAGCAGTGTGGAGCCATCCAAAGCCCACCCTTCTAGTTTCCAAAAAGGCAGGGTGCCCCTTAATGTCAGATCCTCCAGTGCCTTGTCACCCCAGGGAGGGCCCTGTGTTTGCACATTCGGTGTCCCTGACGTTGGCTCTCACTGGGGTTTAGTTTCCATCTGAAAACCCATCATTTCTGGAGCATTCTCTAAAAGAGGTTACCTAACTTCTGGGGAACACAGGGTTCCCTCAGAGTCGGTATCACCTGATTGCTCATGACAGTTTTTTAGTGCACTGTTTGTCATCTGAGGATGCTTGCTGTAACAGATATTTTCCCTGCAGCGGATGCTCTCTTGACCAAGCTAGATTAGATTTGCTACCCTCTAGAAACTACCATACGGCTACCCTGAGGCTTGACAAATGACTAGTATTTACTCTTTAACTGCTTTGTCTCTGTAAAATGATATGCTGAATTACCGTGAACTAACTGTTGTAAAGAATTTGCCTCTTATGTAAACAGTCTGGGTTTTAAAAATTTAATGGTTGTGTTGTGGCCCACCCTAGAATTTCCACATTTTGCCTTGCCCCAGTCTGAGGAACTTTTGTCCTGTATCTCATTGTACATTCAACCCCAGGAAGTTTAAAAAAAAAAAAGAACCTTTTTTTTGGTTTGGAAAAATAGATACATATACATTCGACCACATAAGGCATTCAACAGTACAAATAAACATACAATAAAAAGTAAAGTTCTTGGTGGAGGTTAGCTTCCAGTGCCCTCGCCAGAGTTCCTCATTGTTATCTCTATCTTGTGTACCCTTTCAGAGCAATTCTATGCATTTATGAGTTTATAAATATGTATATTTATATATCTATTTTTAATACAAACAGTAGCATTCTATACGTCATGTTCTGAGGCTTGCTTTTTTTCCCACTTACATAGTGTTACAGAGGCTGTCTCAAAACTTAAGACACTGGGTCAGTATAACGCTTTAAAAGCTTCAGGTTTTCGCATCCAGCGGTGATTTGCGTCCAGGTGTGTGCATGAGCGTGTGTGAATGTGTGCGTGTGTGAATAATTGGACTCAGTTAGTAATATAGGCCAGAGCTCTCAGGGCTGACGTTCTAGATTCTAGAATATGCCCTTTGTTTTCTCCGAGACTGCCACTCACCTTCATCAACACAGACTGCGGCTTCGGCAGGGAACACAGAGTGCCTTGGGGCATGACTCCCGAATAACATGACTTTTTCCCCAGGTCCCTGTTTAAAATGCCTTTTTATTGTAAAATGACAAAGCACTAATAGAGGAATGTAAAGCACATATTTATAACCCCACCCTTTTAGCAAGGCAGTTAATCAGTTTTCTACCACCTTCCAGTTCTTTGGTATATTCATAATTGTATTTATGGTATAATTATGGTCATGGCGATGAATGCCCTAGGATATTGAGCATACTAGACAAGTACTCCATCACTGAGCTGCCTCCCAGTCCTTTTTTTGTTTTGTTTTCTTTTATGAGGACAGTCTTGTTTTGTAGCCCAAGTTAGCCCTGAATCCCACCTCCGCTTCCTGAATAATGTTATGTTATATACAGGCACGTACCACCACACACACTTTCTAATTTTTCTTGGGTGATCTCAGGAGCAGTGTAAGAAAATGGAGAAAGCAAATAATTAAAAATCAGAAATGCAGTCGGGCGGTGGTGGCCCACCCCTTTAGTCCCAGCAGAGGCAGGCAGCTCTTGAGGTCAGTCTGGTTCACAGAGTTAGTTCCAAGACAACCAAGGCCACACATAGTAACCCTGTCTTCAAAAATATACAAAAATCCCTCGCAGAAACACCAGTTCTTGATCCCTGTTGTTGGACAGTCATTGGGTCTCAGGTTCTCCTCTCCAGATGATGGGATTGCTTTGTGTTTTGGGGTATCTTAAACAGCTTAATCATACTCATTCCACTGACGTTTATGCCCAAGTAGGAAAGAGTGTCTCAAAAACAAGAATTCTTACGGAATTTTCTTTCTTACTTATTCATTTACTTTTTGGCTAAGATCTATTCAAAATGGAAAAGATCTTTCCCTGCAAGTACATTAATTTATATTTCAATCTGTATCAGGGTTTTTGCTTTTACATACTGGGTTCTTTTCTGTTACTTTTGCCTTTTCTTGAGCCTTCTTCCCAAATTGGGCTTTCTGCCTATTGATAATTCTTGGGCATCTTTAAATCCTGTCATCTCAGCACTTTAGGGACCCGCATCCAGATGAATTCTTGAACTAGTTCATTGTATAGTGTATTGGCCTTTAAATGTGCTTTGATGAAGCTGGGAAGAATGGTACACACCACAATCCTTGGGAGGAAGATACAGGAAGATCATTTTCATGGCAGCCTGGGCTCCATAGTGAGTTTGAGGCCATCCTTGAGCTCTGTCTTTAAAAAAATAAAAACTAATATATATATATATATATATATATATATATATATATATATATATATGTGTGTGTGTGTGTGTGTGTGTGTGTGTGTGTGTGTATACATATACATATATATATATATACACACACATATATACATATATAATGTGTGTGTGTGTGTATGTGTATAAAGATTGTTTTAGTCTATACCATAGGCTCGCCTGGAATTCATTCTATAGTCCAGGCTGGCCTTAAACTCATGAGGGTTCATCTGCCTCAGGCTTCCAACTACCAAAATGACAGCTATAAGCCACCACACCCCTGTAATTATTTTTTAATTTTCAAATTTAAATTGTGTTAGGTGCAAGAATACTACAAACCAATACATATATTATTGACTATGTGAGAAATGGGTCATAGAAATAAAGTCATCCTGGGTGGTGGTGGCGCACGCCTTTAATCCCAGCACTTGGGAGGCAGAGGCAGGCAGATTTCTGAGTTTGAGAGTTCGAGGCTAGCCTGGTCTACAGAGTGAGTTCCAGGACAGCCAGGGCTTCACAGAGAAACCCTGTCTCGAAAAACCAAAAGAAAAAGAAAAAAGAAAAAAAAGAAATAAAGTCATCTATGCCAATTCCAACTGGGAGGAGCACCATCTCATTAAGTGCTCAAGTAACTATAGACCTGGAATATCACTAAGTTCAAGGGTCACAGTGCCATCACATACATAGCCATTGTCCTGATGTACTGACCTAAAGTCCAGCCCATTCATTACCTTTACCTCCATTCTCTGAGACGGCATGGCTGTGTGTGTGTGTGTGTGTGTGTGTGTGTGTGTGTGTGTGTGTGTTGAGACTAAGTCTCTCTGTGTTCCTGGCTGTTGTGGAGCTCACTCTGTAGACCAGGATAGCTTTGAACTCACGGAGATCCTCTAGCCTCTACCTCCTGAGCGCTAGTATTAAAGGCATGCCACTACCTAAGAAGCTCTGCCTGAGGGTATTTCACAGTTCGTTCCTAGGCTAGCACTGAAGAGGCTTTTGGATATGATTTTTAAAATACAGCCAAAGCTAGGTGTCATACACTTTTAATCACAGCACCAGAGAGGCAGAGGCAAGAAGATCAGGAGTTCGTGGTCATGTGTCTCTACACAGTGAGTGGAGGCCAGCCTGTAGTGATTCAAAAGAAAGAGAGAGGAAGAAGGAGAAGGAGAAGAGAAGAGGAAAGAAGAGAGAGACAGAGACAGAGAGAGAGAGAGAGAAAGTGTGTGTGTGTGTGTGTCAGGTATGGTGTCACATGCAAGTGTTGTAGTTCCAGTACTTGGGAGGAGAGGCAGAGGCAGAAGCAAGATCTCTCTGAGTTTTGAGCCAGCCTGGTCTACAGAGTGAGTTCTGGGCCAGCTATAGCTGTATAGGTAAGACTCTGTCTCAAAACCTGTGAGGAAATGATGGAAGTGAAAGAAAGCTGTAGAAGGCCAGGCCTGCTGGTCCAGACCACAGCGGGGAAGAGGGCTGCACACTCAAGCCCTGCCTGGGCTGGAAGCTGTGCTAGGGTTGGGTGTGTGGCTCAGTGGTGGGACATTTGCCTGGAGGTTCTGTGTTCAACCCCTAACATTGGTGGATGGGGTGGGGTTGATAATGGAGTAGGCGGCAGATGGGACAGGTGGTGGCTGGATTTGTTAGTGGCGTCACTTGTGTAGGCAGAAATGGTAGCAGTTGTCACTGAGAGGCATTCAAAATTTCACAAGAATGAGATGTTTAGGAGACAGAGAGCTAAGGCCATTAAAGATTGCTTTGGAAAGGGCTTGGTAGCACAAGCCTGTAATCCTGGTGCCCAGGGGCCTGAGGGAAGGCAGGTCAAGCTCTAGACCAGCTTGGGTAACTTAGAGGAATGAGAAGTCTCTATCTCAAAATGAGAATGAAGGGAAAGGCTGCAGATACAGCTTAGTGGTACCCCACTTGCCCCGAATTCAGTCCTCAGTATAATGGGGGGGGAGGGGGTGCAAAAAGGAAGACTTGATAGTTTGCCCTAAAAGGAGAAGTCAAGGTTGAGAGGCTTTTCTACGCTCAGTTGAAGATGAGTTAGTTTTCTGGGCTTAACTAACTGCTGCCGTGTGACACCGGGTACTCTTTCTTCTGGAAAGTGCCTGGACGTGTGGCAGTGTGGAGTTCAATAGAGCATGTAGGCTAGAGAGAACACCTAGCTGGGTAGCCCTGCTTTGGGGATCCCTTGCACTCACACTAGAATCAGAGTGGCTTCTTGTTAGTAGTAATCTTTCAATTAGTGTCCACTCGCTCCAACACACCTGTGGCCACATCTCCAGTCCCTGGATAGGAACATGCCAGACTGGCTAGCTCATCCCACAAGGGCAGGACCCAGAGGCTCCACCCTCTTGGAACGGAGGCTCAGCTGCCTGAGCTGAGGGCTACCTAAGCTCTTGGAGAGAGATCAGACAAGCATTTGAGAGTACTGTGATATGGCCCAGTGGCACAGGCCTGCAATCCCAGCTGCTCAGGGGCTGAGGCAGGAGGATGGAAAGTTCAAAGCCTGCCAGGCCCAAGAATGAGTTCAAAGGTAGCCTGTCTAGCTTAGTAAGACACTGTCAAAAGAAAGGAAAGAAAGAAAGAAAGAAAAAAAGAAAGAAAGGAAGGAAGGAAGGAAGGAAGGAAGGAAGGAAGAAAAGAAAGAGAGAAAGAAAGAAAGAAAGAAAGAAAGAAAGAAAGAAAGAAAGAAAGAAAGAAAGAAAGAAAGAAAGAGTGCTGGTATGCTTGTCTAGCCCATGTGGAGTTTTCACACACACACACACACACACACCACTGCAGATCAGCTTGAAGGAAGGATAGCTAGCCTGCAGTGTGAGGTAATAGAATCTCATGGATAGAAAGAACAACAGGGATCTGGGTTTTGTAGAATTCTCATGCTAGGACTTGGCCTTCAAATGAGAACAAAGAGGAAGTAGTCCCAATGAGGTGTGTAGGGGTATGTGTGTGTGTATGTCTGTGTGTGTGTGTGAGAGAGAGAGAGAGAGAGAGAGAGAGAGAGAGAGAGAGAGAGAGAGAGAGAGTGTGTGTGTGTGTCTGTGTGACAACAAGAGGATCCTGAAGACTCATTGGGCCAGTCAGTTTAGCACAGTGAGCTTCTGGTTCACTAAGAGACCTTCTAGAGACCAGAGAGCCCCAATGGGACGGGGGTAAGTTAAGGACAGAATATACAGCCATAGGGTCCAAACAGGGTTGGCAAGGAGAGAACTTGGCATCATTAAGTATCCTTCTTCCTTGATCCCCACGCTGCCATCACCGGTTCTCAGCACAAGCTAGAACATTGATCCTGGAGATGCCCAGTCACTGCACACACAGCTCCAGGCTGTAAACGTGCCCTCCCCACACACACCCACATTTTTTTCTTGATTCAAGTTAAAGTCCACTCTAAGACAGCTCAATTCTGGGACCACAGAAGCCCCACAAATGTGCAGACATAGCACCCACAGGAGATTGTTTCATTGTTCTTGAGACAAGGTCTCGCTCTGTGGTATCTGGATAATGTGGACTTTGTAACATAGACCAGGCTAGCCTCAAACTTGGCATCTGCTTCCAGAGTGCTCAAAAGGTTGCTCCATCATGTCTTGCTCTTTTCCTCTTTAAATGTGTGAGGTGTATGTGTGCATACTTGGCCTTGAACGACATTTTTTGAGCCAAGGTCTTTTAGTGAACCACCTCTCAGAACATGGCATCTGGTCATTCCTGTTGGGCATTACCATAGGATTGTTTTGCCTTTGTTCAGAAGGCCATTGTCTGTACTTGGAGACCCAGATCGGCTAACCCATCACAGCTTGATAAGGGATGGGTTCCCTTTGGGCTCTTCTGAGAAGTTCAGTAGTGAAAGGAAGGGTTAATATCTCAAGGAAAAGCAGGCTGTTGATAACCTTCATAGTCTGTAGGGAGAAGCCCAGCTGGGAGGACAGGGAGCTGAGAGCTGACTGCTGAGAAGGGCCCAGATTTTGGAGGCCTTGGAAGGGAACCATAATACACTCTGTATTAAGCGAGGTTCCTGTGACAGGATAATAACGCCAGCCTGTTCTTCTAAGCTGGTGTTACTGCCCAGTAACCTCTCTCTGTCCTCTGGGGTTGGTTGGTTGGTTTAGTTTTCTGAGACAGGGTCTCCCTGTGTAGCCCAGTCTCACCTTGAACTCAGCAGTTCTCTTATTTAGCTTTTCCCTTTTGTTTTCTGTGACAGGGTCTCAGTATGTAGCTCAGGCTACCACCTAGCCAGATTCTAGGTTAGGCACCTACAAGATGGACTTAAGAAGGTCAAGGGGCAAGGACCATAAGATTCCTGAATCAAGCCGGGCAGTGGTGGCACACACCTTTAATCCCAGCACTTGAGAGGCAGAGGCAGGTGGATTTCTGAGTTTGAGGCCAGCCTGGTCTACAGAGTGAGTTCCAGGACAGCCAGGGCTATACAGAGAAACCCTGTCTTGAAAAACAAACAAACAAACAAACAAACAAACAAACAAACAGTTCCTGAATCAAGCAGGTTATCTTAGTCAGGGCTTCTATTGCTGCAATGAGCAATGACACTGTGGTCAGAAAGCAAGTTGGGGAGGAAAGGGTTTATTTGGCTGACACTTCCACTGCACTGTTTATCATTGAAGGAAGTCAGGACGGGAACTTAGACAGGGCAGGAACCTGGAGGCAGGAGCTGGTGTAGAGGGCACGGAAGGGAGCTGCTTATTGGCTTGCTCCTCACGGCCTATGTGGCTATTGCTTTCTTATAGAAGCCAGGATCGTCAGCCGGGGTGGCCCCACCCACAATGGGGTGGGCCCTCCCCCATCAATCACTAAGAAAATGTCCTACAGGCTTGTCTACATCCTGATCTTATGGAGGCGTTTTCTTAATTGAAGTCCCTCCTCTCACATGACTTTTAGCTTGCGTCAAGTTGACACAAAACCACCCAGCACACAGGTGACGTTGCTATCCACTGAACATTATGTTCCTATGTGTGTGGAGAGGGAGTGGGGTGGATAAAGAATAAGGGAAGAAGTGTAGAGACTGGGGGAGGGAGGTCCAGAGCTGTCCCCAAAGACAAGTGTAGGCCTGGGAGGGGGCTGACACTTTAGAGGTAGAGGAATTCCTGTGACTGTTGGAGTGTCAAGCATTTGATTGCATTGCTCAAGGGAAGGGAGTGTGAAGGTCTCTGAGGGGACAAGGTCAGCGTACCTGCTGCCAGGATGCTGGCTGAGTCACCAGAGAGGATGACAGTGAGACCAGACCCTGGTATATACAGTGCTCATTATTATTTTGTTTTGGGGTTTTGGTCTTATTGGTTTTTATTATTTATTAAATTATTGTTTATTTTTATTTTGTGTGTGAATGTTTGCCTGCATGTATGTATGTGTACCACATATGTACACCATGTATGTGCACTATGTATATGCACCGTGTGTGTGTGCTATGTGTGTGCAACATGTGTGTGTACCGTGTATGTGCACCATGTATGTGCACCATGTGTGTGGACCATGTATGTATACCATGTATGTGCACTATGTATATGCACCATGTGTGTGCTATGTGTGTGCACCATGTGTGTGTACCGTGTATGTGCACCATGTATGTGCACCATGTGTGTGGACCGTGTATGTACACCATGTATGTGCACCGTGTGTGGACCATGTATGTACACCATGTATGTGCACCATATGTATGGACTATGTATGTATACCATGTGTGTTCCTTGTGCTGAGAGAAAACAAAAGAAACCATCCATCAGATCCCTGAAACTGGAGTTGGAGGTGGTTGTAAGCCACCATGGGGTGCTAGGAACTGAGGGCTGTCCCACTAGACAGCAAGTGTTTGTCGCTGCTGAGCCATCGTTCTAGCCCCCTTCTCTTTTCTTTTTGAGGCGGAGTCTCCTGTAACTCAGGCTGGCCTCAAACTTGATATGTAGCTGAGGATGCCCATGAGCTAGCTCCCAGTCCTCTTGCCACTACCTCCAGAACGCTGAGATTGTAGCATGCATGTCTACCACCCCAGTGCTGCAGAGGTAGAGAGAGCAGGATCTCCCGGGGTGCACTGTCCAGCTGCATCTGAGAGCTCTGGGCTCAGGGAGAGACCTGATCTCAAAAAAAAAAAAAAAAAATAACCTAAAGTGAGGAGGCCATAGATGGTGGTGCACTCAGGAGGCAGAGGCAGGGGATCTCTGTGAGTTCGAGGCCAGCCTGGTGTACAGAGTGAGTTCCAAGACAGCCAGGGCTACCCAGAGAAACCCTGTCTCAAAAAACCAAAAATAACAAAAAAGTGGAGCGAAGTTGAGGAGGATACCTGATGTTGACTTTTGGTTTCCCAGCCTAGCATACCTGTATGCACATATGCACATATACACACATATGCACGAACACAGAGACACCGGGAAGCAGGATCCCCACAATGAATTCCGTCTGCACTCCATCACTGTTCATATCTAATAGGAGGCCCTGACTGCCTTCCACGCACTACCTACAAAGCTCTAGTCGTGGATTTATGGAGATTCTGGTTTTTCTTCAGGTGTGAGGGACTCCTGAGGGCAGAGACTATATAACATATTCATTTCTGTTCCCTCAGCATCTGGCATAAAGCCTGACGTGTGGTAATTATGGTTATTTAATGAGCCGGGCGGTGGTGGCGCACACCTTTAATCCCAGCACTTGGGAGGCAGAGGCAGGCAGATTTCTGAGTTCAGGCCAGCCTGGTCTACAGAGTGAGTTCCAGGACAGCCAGGGCTACACAGAGAAACCCTGTCTTGAAAAAACAAAACAAAACAAAACAAAACAAAACAAAACAAAACAAAACAAAACAAAACAAAAACAAACCTGTGCTGAAGAGCTATGTGTGGTGGCGCACAAGTGTAATTCCAGCACCTGGAAGGCTGAGCTGGGTGACTCATGGATTCCGGGCCAGCCAGATGTACGAAGTAAGATCATCTCAAAAAACAAATGGGCAGGAGGGATAGTTTAGCATTAAGAGTATTGGCTACTCATCAGAGGACCTTGGATTGATTCCCAGCATCCACGAGGAAGCTTACAACCATCTGTAGCTCCAGTTCCACGGAAGCCAACGCCCTCTTCTGGCCTACATGGGCACTGCATGCACATGATACACAGGCATGAAATTCATGCAGGCAAAATACCCATGAACACACACACACACACACACACACTAACCAAATAAAAACAAACTCCTCTTGTATTCTGAATGAGCAGCCGAAAGCTCAAAGATTATAAATAGAATGCCTATCCCCCTTTACAGAATAAACTGAAGGACAAGAGACAAGGTCACACGACTGCTCTGGGAAGTTGCATGAATCTCTGGACTGCTAAGCAAGTCCACACTGGACAACACTTCACATGCTCTCTCTTCTGTTGCTAGGCTGTAAACCCGAGAGCAAAGACATTCCCTATCTCCGTCCCTGAGTTCTTTGACACCCCATCATCAGGGATTTAGGTAAAAAGACTGTTTAAATCATCAGATCACAGAAGCTAGGAAAATTCTAGACAAGAAGTAAAGGGAGCAGGAGAAAAATGAGTTTTAACTAAACCAAACTAAACAAACAAAAAAAAGGTGAGGGAGTAAGATTTTTCTTTTCCGGGCTGGCGAGATGGCTCAGTGGTTAAAAACTGACTGTTGTTCAAGAGAACTGGGTTCCATCTCCAGCACCTGCATGGTGTCTAATAACCATCTATAACCCCACTTCCAGGGTATCCAATGGCCCCTTCTGGGGTGCTGCATTCACACAGTACACAGACATACAGACATATTATGTATATACATAAAATAAAAAATAACTAAATCCCCCCCCCCCAAATTGGAAAGATTTTGCTTTTTTCATGGAGAGGACTTTAGAAGTTTAGAAAATGTAGAGAATCATTGCCTCATGTTGAAACAGTTTAGACTAGTCCTACAGTATGCTAAATAAACTAGGCCTTTAGGCTCTGGCCCGTGTCTAGTGACTGCCTCTCTACTTCTCGGTCTCCTTTACACTTGAGTGACATGCACGTCTCCTGTGGTTATACACACACCTTCCTCTATCCGGAATAGTGTTTCCCCCCATAGTCTACTTGGTGAGCACCTATTTCTAAAATCGTGTTTAAGTTCTACTTCCTTCCTAACCAAATCCCCAGGTAGAACTCATTATTCAATTTCTTTATGCTTTTATGCTTCTCTCTAGTTCTGTCCCTTGGATGTCACCCCTTACAGTGTCTTATGTGTCTATCTAGTTCTATTGTAAGCCTCTTTGAGGTCTAAGATCATGTGACCCCAATTGACAAATATTTAAAGGCTGGCACTGTGGCTGGAGGAATCTTAACACACGCATCTCCAGAGACCCAAGAACAAAGATGAGTGGAAGTGGGGGGGCATTGCTCACAATACAACTCCTCCATGGAAGGCTCAGGGATCATTGTTGAAGAGGGAGTAGGAAGATTGTAGGAAGGAGAAATTTCTGTAGCATTTTATCTCCTAGAAATGTCAGATATTATACACATGAAGTCTCACCAACATGGCTGTCTAAACATGACCTGAACAGGGATGATACAAGTTAACGTGCTATCATGGAACAGGGAAAGCTCACAGGACCTCAGACCTAGACAAAGAACTAGAGGCAATTAAGAATGCCGAGAGCCAGAGAAATAGTCTTCCCCAGGGGAGAGCACACCAGCTGGTTATCCAGTACCAAATGGTCAGCCCTGAAAATATACACACGAGTAACATTATACAGATGAGAAGGTTGTATTTATGTATTTAGGAATACAAATGTGTGTGTGTGTGTGTGGCAACAATTAAAGAAATATGTGTAACAACAATTAAAGAAAAAGACACCAAGACTTTGAAATAGAGTGAGTGGGAGAGCAAGGGAGAGTTTAGAGTCAGAAAAGAAAAGAAAATATAGGGAAATGATGTTAATTAAAAAAGAATAAAAGTTTCTTCTGCTAAGCAGATCTGATGACCTGAGTTTGATCCCCAGGTCCTTTATGGCGGAAAGATGGGAGAAACTCCCATTAGCTGTCCCGTCGTCCAGGACTATTTTTCAAACCAAACTGCCACCATCTTCATAAGCTCAGCTATGTCTGCTGACCATCAAAAGATCATCTCAGCTGGGCTCATTGACTATGGATTTTCCTTCAGAAAAAAAGGGGTGGAGAGGGTCAAGAGACCCTCACCCAAGTCGTCAGTCACTCCTCCCGACTGGTTGAATGCATTTTTTTTTTTTAAAGGAATGTTTTGGTAAGTTAGGGATGAAGGCACACACCTGTAGTCTCAGCACTTGCCTTGAAGCCAGGACTGAGAGAATAAACAAATATTTTGGTAAAGGTTAAAATAATTGGCACAGGTTAAGTCTGTGGTCAGGGACAGATAAACCCACTGTGTCACTCGCAAAAACTAAGCGTCAGGTTTAAGCTGTGCTTAGCAGCTTGCTCTGGAAAAGTTTGAAGGATAGAACTGTTTTCTAAGCATTAGGACTTGGCCCATTTTCCCCTTCTGACCTTAGGAAATGGAGCCTTAAGGGGTGGAAGAGGTTGGATTATTCTCGAAGCTTTTGATGAGCCATTAATCCATGCTAGATACTGGTAAGGGTTTTGGGGGAAGATACAGAATGTGTACCCAGGAATCTTGGGCTCCTTTGGATAGAGGGAGGTCACTGATAGAGGTGACAGAGTATGTGTGCGTAGTGGCCTAAGGACCACTGGCCGGTGGCCGTCAGTGTGGCCCCTTTGAGGATCTATCTTAAGCTATCCTTCCCTAGGAACTCTTCACTACCCTCTTTCTACATGTTTCTCTGAAAACTGGAAGGGAGCCAGAAGAAAGTTGTGGGGAAGCCGGGGGTTCTAGGAACCCTTTCTTTCTGTCTCAGGGTCGGCATTCACTGCGTTTCTCTGCAGGCCTCCCGGCTCCCTGGTCAGGCTGAGAAGCCGGGCTAGACCGGGGGAGGGACAGCAGCAGGTGACAGCAGCCCCGGGTTATAAATAGGGGCGCGCGTCAGCGTCGGGCAGGAGCCGGGGCTGGAGGCAGGGGCTGCGGTGCCATGGGGTCGCGGAGGGCCGCGGGCCGGGGCTGGGGCCTGGGTGGTCGAGTTGGAGCCGGTGGAGATGGCGAGGACGACGGGCCAGTGTGGACTCCTGGCCCAGCCAGTCGCAGCTACTTGCTCAGCGTGCGGCCGGAGGCTAGGTGAGTCGCCCAGGGTCCTGGGTTGCCCCAGGCTGCTCTATCCCTTGGGTGGTGGCCGGGTGTGGCCAGGCTCTCAAAAGCGCTCCGAAACCTGGAGGCCTGGGTGAAGCCTGTGCCCTCAAACTTTCTCAACCCTAAGCCCCTGAGGTCTGGGAACAGAACCAGGCCAGAAGGGACCCGCATGGTATCCTTTTGACCCCTTGAGGGCTTGAGGGCCCGAGGGCCGCAGATGTGTGGCCCGAGAGAAGAAAGTCCCCATTTGGGGTGATTTTACAGGGGCCCGAAAGCTTTCCTTATCTCCCTCACCCACACCAAGCTACTCCCAGGGCTGAATTCCACTGTTAGTGATAAGGAGATCCAGGGTGGCTGAAATTCCTCAGGCTTCAAAGGAGGGGAAGCTGCCGTGGGTGTTGGGGAGCCAGTAGAGGCTGTTTAGCTGTAGTTCCTCCCCTGGGCCTAGGGCTTTGGCCTTCCAGCTTTATGTTGTGTCTGGTTGAGAGGAAAGGGTGCCAGGAGGGAGCTGTTGGCCCTGTCTGGGGAACCAGGGAGGGATCTAGGGCTTGAAGCTCTGAGGGAGTCAATTGCCCTGCCCAGTGGGGACCCAGTAGAGGTTGAGATGCCACTGGAGGGGTGGGACTAATGAACCCTTTATTGGCCTCTTGCAGTGAAAGAAGTTTGAAGGCTTTGTTTTAGGAGCTATGTCATTCCTAGTTGCAAAGGATACACAGACAAAAGGCAAGCTTTCCAAAAGACACTCTAAGATGCAGACACCCAAGAACAAGTGCATTGCCCTGGAGACAAACTTCTTGCCCTTTGTGGGCAGCTCAGCTTCCCTCTTCTCTTGAGCCCATTTTCCAAAAGGAAATGTAACAGGGTGGGCCTTGGAGGAGGCTAAGTTACTTCTTAGCAACAGAGTTTGGCCTGTGTAATGTGTTTCTCTGAGACACTATCTACAGACTTCTGCTCTCTGCTCAAAAACAAAACAAAAACAAAAAACTCACAAGTACAGGCACCAGTGATAGTGAGGAGAAGTCCTGTGCACTTCCTCCTGGAGCGACTGAGTCCTATTGACCTTGGAGTTGGAAAAGTTCAAATGTAACCGGAACCTGTTTCTGCATAAAACCTGGCAAACGGTGTCACGTGTTTGGGGCAGGACTGAGGGCTGGTACTGTGACTAAGTCAGACTGAACCAGGCTCCTGGGCTGCTGGGGGTTGTGGTGGGGCACCATTTCTCCAATCATTGGCTCTGTGGAACATTGCAAGGAAATGTGTGGACATTTATTGAAGTCCTTCCTTAGTGAAGCTGCCTGCCTAGTGTGAGCCTCACGCCTCTCACTCATTTCTGTGACTTATCTCACTAGGCTAAATGACTTATCTGGGCATTGCTTCTTTCTGTATTTGGGAAGAAGAGGAAGCAGGATTCTTCTTGGAGATGTAGCAGTGGAGGGAGGGAAGAAAGGTTGGTTTGAAAGCCAGGCAGAAGGGAGTAGGTTCTGGGCTCTTAGGAACAAGGCTGGAGGCTTGGACCTGGGGCTGCTTCCTGGCCGAGCAGGAATATTTATATAGTGTGCCAGCCAGAGGGCGGGAAGTAAGAAAAGTTTGTCTGGCTTGAGTCCTTGGACCTTAACGGCGATGGTGATAGAAGACTGTTCTTGTTGGGTATCTGAAGGCTCCGGACAGAACAGTGAGAGAGGATTTTCTAGTCTTGGACTTGGGACAGTTTCCCCTGTACTTTTCCACCTCCTGCCAACTGGCTACAGACCCCAATGGGTCCTGACAAGATCAGCCAGGTTTGCTTGGCTTCTGGAAGAGCCTATGGCCAAAAAGGATTATGAAGTGGACTGAGCTCAGGCTGGGGGAGGGACAGTACCCCAACTGTGGAAAGGTCTGACTTGTGTTGGAGGAGGGAGCGGCACATTCTGCTACCCCTCAAATGACTGATTGCCTGTGGAGGTGGAGAGAGCCCAAGAAACAAAGAAGAAAAGGGGTCCCTTGAGGACTTCACTGGCTCTGTCCAGTTCCAGCCCAGGGTCCTGGCTGAGAGTCGAGTTCTGCCCTTCTTCATTTTATATCCGACATATTCTGGGTCTGCCTTTTTTGTAGATCTCCTGTGAAGCTCTTTTCGGTTTTGTTGTTGCTGTTGTTGTTTGTTTGTTTGTTTGTTTGTTTGTTTGTTTTGAGGGACAGGGTTTCTGGACCTCACTCTGTAGACTAGGCTGGCCCTGAACTCAGAGAACAGCCTGCCTTTGCACCCCAGAGTGCTTGGATTACAGGCGTATGTCACCACCACCACTACCTGGCTTGCTGTGAAGCGTTCTCTCTCTCTCTCTCTCTCTCTCTCTCTCTCTTAAAGATTTATGTATTTATTTCATGTATGTGAGTACACTGTCCTGTCACTGTCCTGTCACTGTCTTCAGACACACCAGAAGAGACATCGGATCCCCATTACAGATGGTTGTGAACTACCATGTGATTGCTGGGAATCGAACTCAGGACCTCCAGAAGAGCAGTCAGTGCTCTTAACTACTGAGCCATCTCTCCAGCCCCCGCTGTGAAGCTCTTAAGGGGTCCTTCCCATAGGGTTTCCCTGGAGGCTATGGACAATTGCCATGTGGGTTGGGCTCCAGAGTCTGTATGTGTCTCACACTTCCTGCCTGCCCCATGGTCCTTGGAGGGGTTTCTAGTTACATTTCAGTTCAAGGATATTCAGAGCTCAGGTAGGTCCAAGGCAGATATTCCCACTTGGCTGTCCTATTTGATAGACAATCTCTTTGCTCATCCAGCTGTGAGGAGCTGACCCCTCAAGGAGGGTAGCTCGTGGGTAGGCTAGAGTACTCTAAAGAATCCAAGTTGAGAATAAGCAATAATGACTGGCCAGCTTATGTGTGACACTCAGGAGTTGTTAAGTCCCTGGACTCTTGTTTCACGAAGGACCTGGTGCTGTCAGCCTCATGGGAATAGAAGGGCCGTGACATTCCCCCTGACCACTTTGAAACAACCTCTGCTGTTCCTCTTGGGTAAGGCAGGTTGTCTAGGGTGTTAGGGAAATTAAGTCATTGGGCCAGAACTTTCTGGAAACCTTTTATGTCCCAGCATAGATAAAAAGCAGCCGGATGGAAGGCCCCCAGCTTCTATGCCTGTCTTTGTTCTTCTAGGCTTATTCTTTCTGAGCCCCAAATTCCTATTCTGCAACAGAAGCTTGACAAGAAATCTAAAACACTTCAGACAGTTAGCTGTCTCCGATGCCCCTGGCCCACCCTACCCTCCACAAACCCAGAAGCTCCACTTTTCCAGAGTGGTCAGCCAGGCCCTATCGGACCTCCCGCCTGATGGCCAGGTGCCTGTATGAGCTGCAGATTCTCTGGCTTGATTAACATGTAAGGCAGAGGGCCTGTACAATGGTTCGGCCTCTAAGAGAGCTTACCTGCTTTTCTAGAGGACACAAGATTTGGTTCCCAAGATCCAAGTTGGGCCTCTCACAACTGTATGTAACTACAGCTCAAGGGATCTGATGCCATCTTCTGGCCTCTGATGGCATCTGCACACATTTGGGCATTCTCCCCACCCCATACACAGAACTAAAAACAGTATCAATCAGGCTAGAGTGATGGCTCAGCACTTAAGAGCGGCTCTTTCAGAGGACCAGGTCTCAGTTCCCAGCATCCACACTTGGTGGCTCACAACCACCTGTAACTCCAGCTCTGGGGAATCTGATGCCTCTGTCCTCATAGGGCACCTGCCCTCGTGACATGGACACACACACACACACACACACAAAATCAAAAAATAATAAAAACAGACCAGATGGTGGTGGCACATGCTTCCAGCACCCAGGAGACAGAGGCAGGTGGACCTCTGTGAGTTCAAAGCCAACCTGGTCTACGGGGATAGTTCCAGTATACCTAAGGCTACACAGAGAAACCTTGTCTTGAAAGACCTAAATTAATTAATTAAGTAAGTAAGCAAAAAAAAAAAAAAAATCTTAAAAACATAAACCAAGGTTAATCCCAGCACTTGGGAGGCAGAGGCTGGTGGATTTCTGAGTTCGAGGCCAGCCTGGTCTACAGCGTGAGTTCCAGGACAGCCAGAGCTATACAGAGAAACCCTGTCTCGAAAAAAAAAATACAAAAAATAAAAAAGTAAAATAAATAAATAAATAAATAAATAAACCAAGGTGAGGGTTGATTGACAGCGGGGCCAGGAAGCCAAGCTGCACGAAGAGACTGAGCAGGGTGGAGAGGACTCACTGTCTCGGTTCAGTCTCTTGCCCACGTGGGGGTGGAACCTGCCACTTTCCGTTGTAAATTAGAAAACTGGCCCAATGCCTTTCCTGAGGGAGGAGGTACAGACTCAAGGGGAAATCTCTCAGTTCCAAGGAGAGGGACAAAGGTAGTCTGTGGTCAGGGAAGGCTAGAGTTGGCCAGTACTTCGTAACTAAGGGAGGTGTGGTCACACAGATTTTTAAGGCTCCAAACAAAGGCGCTTGCAGTGTGTGTGCCCCTTTCCTGACTTTTCTGGAGCAGCAGCTCCCACTGCGGGGCAGGACCCATCCTGTTTGAGAATGCTGTTCCTTTCCTCCTCCTCTGCCTCCTTCTCTCATAAAAAACAATCATGAATACCCATTGCATGGGTAGCGCTATGTTTCGTAGCTTCTATAGCTACAAAAAGACCTAGATTTGAAGGCTGTGTGGGCAAGAGTTAACTGAGCAGAAGGGAAGCAAGAAATGGTAGCCTTGGGTGTGGCCTTGCCAGTTAGGGATGGGCTTGGCTTTAGCAGAACCTGGATGTTGGGAGAGGCTGTAAGAAGACCAGGGAGGGTCTTACTTGTTGACGTCGAGTTGGGTCTGGTCATACCTGCAGTAGACATACTGCAGCGTTTTCTACAGAGTAGTGTGTAAAGCCAGCTGTGGTGGTGTACGCCTGTAATCCCAGCACTCAGGAGGCTGAGGCAGAAGGATCACTGGGAATTCAAAACCAGTTTTGGCTATGCAGTAGATTTGAAGCCAGCCTGGGCTTCGTGAGACCTTGTCCTTCCAAATAAACCAAACAAGCAAACAGAGTAACAAAAATAAAACAAAACCCAAACAACAACCCTACAAGGGAATCATTGATAAGGAGGGCTGTTAAGTGTGGAGCTGTCTGATTTCAGATCCGAGCACTGTAACAAGGAGAGAATGCTAGAAAAGAAGAAAGTAGCCGGGCAGTGGTGGCTCACGCCTTTAATCCCAGCACTTGGGAGCAGAGGCAGGCGGATTTCTGAGTTCGAGGCCAGCCTGGTCTACAGACTAAGTTTCAGGACTCTGTCTCAAAAAACAAAAAATCAGAAAAGGAGAAAGAAGTGTTGATTGGACTTGTGGGACAGAGGAGAAGGAAGAGTTCAAGATGGTGGACCTGGAGCTTAGGAATTTGGAAGAATTCTGGTGGCATCCAAAAAACCCATGCTCAATGGAGGAAAAGAGGGTGGGTTCTCAAGAGATAGGATCATGGGCTTTCCTGAGTGTCAGCAAGCAGACTTAGGGTGCTATAAAGAGTGAAGGGGTGAGCATGGATGGGGTGGCTCTTGCCATCTTCCAAAGACCTGAGATCTTGGCTCACACCAAAGGGCTGGTGCTCCATGAGTCTCCGTCCCCAAAGGAGGATGCAGGCTCTAGTCTGTGCCCCAGGTCTCTAAGCAGGATGGGATGCTCGATCAAGGGAGCTGGGTGTTTCTAGCTCCGGCTGAATTAACTGCTTGGTGTCCCTCCTCTCCGCTCTCCCAGCTGGTTTGCCTCGCTCTTTAACCAGACTTTAACATATTAATAGTTGGTGTTCTCCAAGCCACCTGTCTGTGCTCGGGGATTTCCAAGAATGCTGCTGTTTTTTTCTCAAAGGCAAAAACTGAAGTCGCAGCTACCCGAAGGGGGCAGGGAGCAGGGGACAGGCATAGGTGTCCCTCTGGGGAAAGAGACTCATGCCTGATGTACACCTTTCTCTCAAAGCACAGCCCCCAGGGACCTCCATTCTGCCTAACAGATTTCCTGGACTCTGCTGCACTTAACGAACTCTCAGTTTCAGATATATTGGTGTCCAGCGGTGAGGACACTTGCTGCTAACAGGAGCCGCCAACTAAGACAGCTGGTCCCTTTTAATAGAAAGGCCTCTGGGTCTCAGATGGTGGCTGATTAATGCTCTGTGACTGTTGTTGATTTTGCCTCCTCCTCTCCTTGCTTTGGGGCCTAATGATTCCATTTACTGTTTTTGCTTAGCTTATCAAGCAACCGGTTGTCTCCCCCCAGCTCTGGAAGGTAAACGCACACTGCATTACATTCTCCGACTGCTTTTGAGAGGCCTTGAGAGGCCACTGGATGACTGCTCTGTACACTAACCAGGCTGCATGGGGTGAAGGGAGGTCTGGATGGTGATGGGGAGGGCATAAGAGGGTACTCACATGGGCAAAGGTTGCACAGGGACCAGGGTTGATGCTTGCATGGGCCTGGGACTCAGGAATAAAGATACGGGCAGGAACTGCTGAGATGCTTGCAATGGCAGCCC
This sequence comes from Grammomys surdaster, assembly GCF_004785775.1. NCBI lineage: Eukaryota > Metazoa > Chordata > Mammalia > Rodentia > Muridae > Grammomys > Grammomys surdaster. The sequence continues at coordinate 3,423,729 of NW_021620849.1, forward strand.
TCTGCCTTTGGAACGGACATCTTGGGGATGGAACAGGCAGCCACCAGCCACAGGAGCCCTGTGCTTGGTTTTGGATACCTTATCCATCTTCCTGTGATAGTGGCCCCTGTCTTTTACATGTTACCCCTGCCATCCTGTAACTTCATCTGACACCTTCTCTTCCTTTACATTTTTCTTTTCATTGACCCCCTCTCCACCCTCGGTGACCCAGAACTCTGCAAGATCAGAGACCACCTTACTGTCCTGCACATTCTCTGGCTCTGGGGACCCAGCTCAGAGCCTGAGCAAGTCTGTGGTTGAGGTTTGCTGGCTGAAAAGCTGCCTTTTCACCTGCCAGGTTGGGGACAGCTCTCCAGTCCCGCTGAGCTGACTATAACTGGGCCACATCACAGAATGGGAGAGTTGGCTATGGGTTTTTTTTTTTCCTTCACACAGAGAAAGATTTCTGACTAGCCAACTGGTTTCTGAATAATTCCTCATGTCTTCAGATATGATTAGTTAGAACATAGCTAACGTGGCTGGCCCTTGACGGGATGAACACAGAGGAAACTTGGTCGGGGAGGAAGAGAGGATAGCTCACATAATTCAGAGTGATGTGTGGAAGTGCCAAGAGAGAGGGCTGGGTATTCACAGGAAGGCAAGTAGCACACCCAGGGTAGGGTTAGGCTCCTTTGAAATCATGGAAACCAACCATTCTGGGATCCTTTCAAGATACATATCAGCCCATGAGCCCATTACCAAATCATGGAACTGGAAGGACTTGGAAATGTCATGGTTGCAAGACCGTTACCAGATGTGTGTGGATTTCCTGGTTTCTCGGGCGCCTGGATGGGTTACACCTGGAGTCTAGTTCACAACAGAGAGGAGGACAGGGACAGAAAGCTGTGGCAACCAGAAGCCATGTGGTGATCAACAGAACAGGACAATATAGGTTGGCTTTCCCTGACCAAGCCTGGTCTACTTAGAAAGCTCCAGGCAGCCAGGGCTACACACTGAGACCCTGTCTCAACAGACAGAAGTCCCAGAGAGTGAGACAAGGTAGCTTCTCAGCAGCTCAAGGCTCTCGGTTGGCTTTCAAGCCTGATGATCGATCTCTAGAACACAGGGAAAGGTGAGGGAAAGAGAACCACAAGTGTGTCTTCTGACAGCCACATGTGTGCTGTGGGCCACTTGGACCCCACCCCTCCTCTTCACACAGTTTCGTATTCTCTCTGTCTCTCTCTCTACACACACACACACACACACACACACACACACACACGCGCGCACTCGAGCTCTCTCTCTCACACAAAGTAAATAAAACCCCCAAGTTTGCGTCAAACAATAAGGATTCACAGCGGCTGAGCTATATTTAGCTTAGAATTTTCTAGAAAGTTCTCTAAAATCAGAAATTGCTATTAGTATCACAGCAACAAGAAACATTTTCAAATCAGGTGCAATGGCGCATGTGTTTAATTCTAACATGTGGGAGGCAGAGGCAGGTGGATCTCTGTGAGTTTGATGCCAGCCTGGTCTACAGAGTGAGTTCCTGAAATAGCCAGGATCACATAGAGAGATCCCTTCTTGGAGAAAAAAGAGGAAGAGGAGAAGGAGGAGAAGGAGGAGGGAGAGGGGAAGGAGGAGGAGAAAAGATGTCAGAAGAAAGAAAATGGGAGTGGAAGAGAGAAAAAAGAAACACACACACACTTACACACACAAAAAAACAAAAAAACAAAAAAGCCAGGCGGTGGTGGCGCACACCTTTAATCCCAGCACTTGGGAGGCAGAGGCAGGCGGATTTCTGAGTTTGAGGCCAGCCTGGTCTACAGAGTGAGTTCCAGGACAGCCAGGGCTACACAGAGAAAACCCTGTCTCGAAAAACCAAAAAAAAAAAAAAAACCAAAAAAAAAAAAACAACAAAACAAAAACCAAAAAAAAAAACCAAAAACAAAAAACAAAAAAACAAAAAACGAAAAAGAAACACTTGAAACATTTTTAGGGTTGTAAATCACAGGTATTTGGAAGGCTGAGGCAAGTAGATCATAAGTTCTAGACTACTGTCTAAAAAAAACAAAACAACAAACAAACAAACAAAAGAAAAAGATTTCCAGATGTTACATTCTATATGCTCAGAGAGTTGATAGTCAAGGTACCAAACTATTTCTAAATGACTTAAAAGGGAAAGAGAGGTGCTTATTCTCGGTGAAAGGATGCTGCCGAATGCGCCTTGTAAGCCTAGTCCAGCCCTCAGATATATGAGGAGGAGCTCTCCATCCCGGGTGGACCCTAAAGGGAGGACTCTGGCTAACTCTCCAAATGCCTAGGGTCCTGCATTCCTAGACACCACCAATGCAGAAGTCTTACTTGATTCAATCACTTCCTGAGATGCAAACTTTCTCAAATACAGAATGATGTTTATAGGAAAGATACATTGAGCATGGTCCCTTCTCTCTGCAAAGTATGTAGGGTCGTACACTGTTTGCTTGTGTGCCCTCACCTCTCACTGTGTACCTGGAGTCATGGGCAAGTAAATATGGCTGGGGGGCTCCACCCCTTCCTCTGAAGCCCAGAGAAAGGCAGCTTGGAGTGATTTGTCTTTCTCCATGGTTTGTTCTGCTTCTGTTGATGTTTTCCCCTCACGGTCCCAACTGCTGCTCACAAAGAGTGTGTGCCTGGGGAGGGGGGGAAGGGCTGGGCACAGCTTGTGCACCACACAACCTGGCTGTGTGGTTGAGCTTCATGCCTGGGAATGCACTGTCTTTGCTGGCCCATGGAAGGGTTTGGTGCCGAGGTCTGTTTCCTGTGCTCAGAAAGGAGTGGACTCTAAGCCCTGAGGATTGTTGGTGAGTCTGGGGTAGACACAATAAGCCCACAGATACAGCTGAGTTCTGCAGGAAGGATTCAACCACAGGGAACCAAGAGTTCTGGCTTGTCCAGGAGTCAGTCTGTGGCTCTACAGTACTGCAATTGTCAGGTTTGTTTTCAATTCAGCACATGGTATCCATAGACAGAGCAGAAGACCCACAACTGGCTTGCTAGTACCAACCCATAACTCTATGTGGCGTCAAAATTCATTTGATTAGAGTCTCCTTAAGGCCCAGACCCTGGCATTGCCAGCTCATTCATCTATCACGACCTGTGCTCACAAGTGTTGGCACTTTTCTTCTGAGCCTGAGCTCTAGGATAGGGTTCCATGCCTCTAGGACCTCTGAATCCTTGAGGGTTAGCTGTCTTTCCTCTGTTGGTGTGGCTGCATTATGCTACGGATCCATCTCCGAGGCTTGACATGTCTACACATAGGTATGTCTACATGAATGTCTCTCCTACACACGAGCTTCCCTGGAGGTGAAGATGGATTATGAAGCCAACTCCCCACCATCCCCCAGTAAAAGTCTGACGGGCATGTACTGTACTCTGGTGTGCTCAGGAGCCTGCCCAATTGTCAACTACCTATTGTAATAGCCCTGGGTCAAGGATTCCATTCAGCTCCTTAGTACCAACCAACCTGGCCAGGAAGCCCAGGCATTCTTGAATAAAGATTTGCTCAGGTATGCCCAGGAACTTTGGCTACAGGTGACTGACAAACATGGTAAGGCTTGTGCTTGGCCCGGTGAGGCCAGAGTGTTTGTAGGGAGGGCTCTAACTGGGTTCTGCTTCTCCTAGGAGCACCTTCTGCTCTATCATTGCGCAGCTCACAGAAGAGACCCAGCCACTGTTTGAGACCACGCTCAAGTCCCGTGCTGTGTCTGAAGACAGTGATGTCAGGTTCACCTGCATTGTCACAGGTAAGGATGCTATCGATATGGTCCCTATCAGGGCTCCTGCACAGAGCAGGGTCTCAGGAGGCTCGACTAGGTGTGGAGGAGAGGTGGGTTATGTATATTAAACCAGTTGACTTTAGCTTTTTCCCCTCATTTTAAATCTCTGTGTGGGCTGGTGTCCCCTTCTGGAACCGTGTGTGTGTGTGTGTGTGTGTGTGTGTGTGTGTGTGTACCCACGTGGGCGTGCACGCATATGTGTGCTTTGCCTTTTTCCTTAAAAACTTTGGTTAATACCTAAGAATGTGGCTCAGTTGGTCAGTTGGTAGAGTGCTACCTAGCATGCATGAAGCCCTGGCTTTTATCCTCAGCACCACCATGTGAACCTGGCACAGTGGTTTCTGTCTGTAATCCCAGTACATGGGAGGACAAGAAGATGAGAAATTTAAGGTCATTCTTAGCTACATAATGACTTTGAGGCAGGCCTAGGCTACATGTGACCCTGTTTCGAAAAACAGAAAATGAAGACAACGAACTCCCAAGCTGCGCTCATCAAATATTCGTCCCCTTCAAGTATACTCAGAGTATTGATGTCTGATCTTTGAAGCCATCTTTTGAACACTCCACTGAATAGTTGAACCATTTGTGACGAGGGAGTATCCAGCCTGAGAGGAAGCAGTGTGTAGTTACTCCAACTGTAGACCCTGGAGTCTTGGAACCCTCATTCCACCCTCTTCCCAGGATATAGTGCTAACAGGTTGTGACCCCCTTCCCTGCATTACCTTCCCTGCGTTAGGAGGCTGAGTGGTTAATGCCTGCAGAGCCATTGGAATAGCACTTAGCACCCTGCAGGTACCCTGAGTTTAGAAGCAAGACTACAACTGTTTGCTTTCCACTGACTCCCTAATGGCCTTCAAGTAGGAAGCCCTGTGACACCTTAGAAGCCAAGATTATGAGTGCTGGGACACTGGCTCCAAGATTGTTTCTTCCTCACACCTCCCAGTGCAGCTGCCCTCTGCCCCATCCCGACCTGCCCCAAGGCCTGTTCACTTGCAACTGCACAGTCACCATTGCAAAGGGTCCAGACTCATTGCCTCCAAGAACACATTTGTTTGTTTGTTTGGTGTTTTTTTGTTTTGATTTTTTTGTCAGTTAGTCAAAGGCTTGGGTGGTTTCCAGATGTCACACTCCCTGATCCTGAAGGGACTTGGTTAGCCCAGCCAAGTAAATAGCTTCTTCTTCTTTTTTTTTTTTTTTTTTTGTTTTTTTGAGACAGGGTTTCTCTGTGTAGCCCTGGCTGTCCTGGAACTCACTCTGTAGACCAGGCTGGCCTCAAACTCAGAAATCCGCCTGCCTCTGCCTCCCAAGTGCTGGGATTAAAGGCGTGCGCCACCTCCGCCCGGCAAGTAAACAGCTTCTTTGGGATTGAATTTTTCATGGGTAGTTGTCCCAATTACCAGGACTCCAGCAGCAAATCTGCTAGAGAGACACCAGCTTCCCTCTACCCTTTATCTTTATGTGACATGTGTGTTGCAACTAAATTCTTCCAAACCCCTGTGAAGTCCTGTTGTTAGTCCAGCTTTGCAGAGGAGAAAGCTAGAAGAGGCTAAGTGAGGCACCCAAGGGGTGAAGAGATGGTTGCTTTTCTCTTATGCACTGCCTCTGGCTGAGTCCCTGTGGCCCTGCCTCTGGCTGAGTCCCTGTGGCCCTGCCTCTGACTGAGTATCCAGCACTGCAGCACCAATGGTTTCTTAGAAAATAAGTTCGCTCCATGATTCCTCATGTGCCACTTTATGTAGAATGTTCTTAATTATCTTTGAAAAAAATCAGGACTGGGGATGTACTTCAGTTGGTAAGACCCTTGCATAGCATGTATGAGACCCTGGATTTGTCCTCCAGCACAGTATAACCCTGTGGTGGGGCGTTTCTGTGATTCCCACACTCTGCAGGTAGAGGAGGCAGGAGGATCATAAATTTACAGTCATCCTTTGTTACACAGCCAGTTTGAAGCCATCTTGGGATGCATGAAACCCTGTCTCCAAGAAAATGAAAATTTATTTTATTCAAGTAATGCATGTCCGTAGGTGAAGGTTTCAAATTATAGTAAAAGACATTTATCAAAGTACAGCAGTTTATTTCTACCACCAATCTGGGGTTGTAGGCATGAGCTATCATATCTGGTTTGTTGTTGCTGCTGCTCTTTGAGACAGGGTCTCACTATGCATCTCTGCTGGCCTGAGCTTTGTACAGAACAGGTGGGTCTTGAGTTCACACGGATCTGCCTGTCTCTGCCTCACAAGTTATCAGTTATTGTCACTAATAGTAATCAACAGTTATTAATCCCTCCTAAATGCTGAGATTTAAGGCACACCCCTTCACACTCGGAGGTTTTGTTTTAGGACAGGGTCTTAATGCGTAGCCAAGGCTGGACTTCAACTGGAGATCTTGCTCCTGCTTCTGAGTGCTGGGATTATAGGTGTGCACACACCACCAGACCCAGCATTCTGCTTTTAAAGACATTTTAACCTTCCCTCTTCCCATTCCATTCCTACACCAGTCCAGTACCCTATGGGGGTTTTCTGGCTAGTTCTCAGTTTCTGCCACTTCTAACTCAGGCTTGGCTCTGAGTGTGCTTCACTTTCTATGTACCTGTATACTTCTTGTTTACAAAATTTTGAGACTTCACAAAGTCCCATTTCTCTTGTTGCCTATTCTCCCTGCACCCGCCATCTCTTTCTCTGTCTCTATCTGTCTTTGTATCTCTCTCTTTCTCTCTGTCCCTCTTTGTCTCTCTCTGTGTGTCTCTGTCTCTTTGTCTGTCTTTCTGTCTGTGTGCGTGCGTGCGTGTGTGTGTGTGTGTGTGTGTGAGAGAGAGAGAGAGAGAGAGAGAGAGAGAGAGACTCCTGTATCTCCCTCGCCTTTGCTTTGAATGCTCATTCTGTTACCTAGAGGCCACTGCTGCTTTGGCTGACAGATGCCTTCTTCCAGCCTGCTCCTGGGCCAGCCTCAACACTTCCAGGAGAGTCCCTGCTCCCTCCTCCATGGCTCAGTTACTTTGGCATATTTCTTTCTCCCGGATTGTGAGATCTGTAAGGACAGGGTGCATGTGGGACTTGCTAGTGCCTCTCTGGAGCTGCCACAGTCCTCACTTGCCACATGACCTCCCTGACCCCTGGCCATGTTGATGACAAAATTAGTATCTTTTCCACTTGGCTCATCTCAGCAGCAGCTTGGCTGGGGCAGTGGCAGTATCTGCTGTGGGGACCTGTATGAGGAGCCTCAGGAAGAGCAGGAAAGGGTGCCATGGCTTCTCAGTAACAATGTGGTTGTGCCAGACACCAGTTTGGTGAACAAAATCTTGGGCCGTTTTATTGAATGCTCTCAATCTCCTCTTGGGAGTAAGTCTTTTATGCTTCAAGCTCAACCCAAAGAAGCAATTGGAGAATTATTATTCTTCTTCTCTCTCTCTCTGTGTGATATATGTGTGCTGTGGTGTGTGTATCTGTGTGTATGATATGTGTGTGGCATGGTGTATGATATGTATGTGTGCATGTGTGTGTGATATGTGTGTGTATGATATATGTGCTATGTGTGTGTGTGTGTGTATGTGTATTGTCTTAAGTCAGGGTTTCTATTCCTGCACAAACATCACGACCAAGAAGCAAGTTGGAGAGGAAAGGGTTTATTCAGCTTATACTTCCACACTGCTGTTCATCACCAAAGGAAGTCAGGAACTTGGGGGCAGGAGCTGATGCAGAGACCATGAATGGGTGCTGCTTTCTGGCCCGCTTCCCCTGACTTGCTCAGCTTGCTTTCTTATAGAACCCAGGACTACCAGCCCAGGGATGGCACCACCCACAATGGGCCCTCCTCCTTTGATCACTAATTGAGAAAATGCCTTACAGCTGGATCTCATAAAGACATTTCCTCAAGGGAGGCTCCTTTCTCTGTGATAACTCCAGCTTGTGTCAAGTTGACACACAAAACCAGCCAGTACATGTATGTGTGTGATGTGTGTGTGAACATGGGTTCATACATATTAAAGCACATGTGTAGAGGTCAGAGGGCAGAAGTCCTCTCCTTCCATCCTGGATGTCAGGATTTGAGCTCAGGTCATTAGGCTCACACAGCAAGTGTTTTAACCCTGAGCACAAAGGAATAATTATTTTTAAACGTGTGTGTGTGTGTGTGTGTGTGCATGTGTGCGTGTGTGCGTGTGTGTGCGCGTGCGCGCGCATACTGTGGAGGTCAGAGGACTAGGGAATTGGCTCTGTCTTTCCATTATGTGAGTCCCAGGGATGGGACTCCAGTTGGCAGTCTGGGTAGGAAACCACTTTATCAGTGACTCCATCTCATGGGCCTCAGGAGCAATGGGTTTTTTGTTTTGTTTGTTTGTTTTTGTCCCTGCACGACATGATGTCCAGCCATGGTCTTCTGCTGAAGAGCACTTAGCAACTGAGCCTATGCAGTCATCAGAGCTCTGGGCGACCACAATATCCACATCTTCAGTCACTGTTGTTTCCCTCCCGATCTCACATGGATCCCAAATCTCAGTTCCTTAGGTAGCAAATCAGAAAGAAGTCCCCATGACATCACCACCTGTAGGTTGTGGGAAAGGGGAGGGTGCCAAGATCTGGGGAGACAGCGCTAGACATCCAGTCTCAGTTTGGAGATGTTCCTGGCTATCAGTGGCTGAGACTGGCCTCTGTGTGAGGCTGCCGCTGTCCCTGCTTGTTTTAGTGGAGGCAGAGTGACCACATCAGTTGCTCTTCCTCCCTGGGAGAAGCACTCCTTCCCCCAACAAAGGTAGGATGTGTCAGCCCTGACTCTGGGACCTTGTCAGGCGAGGATGATGCTTTCCCGCTGTTTGGAGCCTTGTCCTGGCGCGGAAGATTCAGCTGTAGCAGGGGAGCAGGGAACTGGCTGTTCCGGGAGAGAAACCCCTGCGGACGTGGAGCTGGAACACAAGACTTGCAGCGTTCTTTTCACTCACCACGGGAGAACAGGGACACTGGGAGAATAGAGAGACAGTGGGCCTAAGGCTGGGCAATCAGACTCCTGGCTCCTGCAGGGCTCTTTAGGCTGAAATGCCACTGTCTGAGACTGCTCATTTCTGCAGTGGACTCCTTCCTCCACTCTCCTCAACTCTGGGGTACATTCTTTGTTGGGGCGTGTACGTGTACATATGTGCTTAACATATGTGCTTAGTCACATGTTGAGGTTGAAGAATTAAAGCATCAAAAGTAGACAGGTTGAAGCCAGGGACCTAATCTGTGGTAAGAACCACATTTCTTGAAAGGAAGGAAGGAAAGAAGGAAGGAAGGAAGGAAGGGAGGGAGGGAGGGAGGGAGGGAGGACCCCACTTATAGGATATTTATTTGTATCATATAAGTCTAATATGATAACTTGTAGGTGTAAAATGTTATATGTACATTGACTCCAGAATCCTCATTGGGAAGAATGTTGGAGAAGGAACGTTTCCCTGTCAGGTCAGCTGTCTGGCCCTGGGGAGTGATGTCCTTCCTTCGCTCCCGTGGGCTTGCTTTCCTCCTGTGTGAAGTTGGAGTCACATCGATCACTTTTTAGCAGAGTAGGATTTGAGTTCTGGCTGGCCTTTTTCCTCACTAGGTGACTTTTGCAGAAGTCTTAATTCATCAGCCTTGATTTCATTTTCATTTTCCTTACTTAAAAAAAGGCTTTACTTTTTTTTTTTTTATGTATGTATGTGCCAGAGTGTATATGCATAGCACGTGTGTACAGTGCCCCAGGAGGCCTGAAGAGGGCGTCAGTGTCTGTGGAACTGGAGCTCCAGGTGGTTGTGCACGGCCATGAGAGGTATGGGAACTGAACTCCAGGCCTCTGCCAGGGCAGCAAGAGCTCTAAACCCTGGGTTTCCATTGATTGTACTGGGGATTGTAACTACGTGCATGGAGTCGGTGAGGATGGGTGAGACATGCGTGAGGACTGTTTCTCTCAGCTTGGCTTCTGGCACACAGTTAAGTCTTCCTCAGAAAGTGTGAGCAGTTTGTGTTCAGAGGAACCAGGGGCAATTCCATATCTGAAAGTTCTCTTCAAACTCTAAACTCCTGTTTGTCTGACTCTGAGTTTCTTCAAACTGGTGTGGCTGGGAAGAGGCTGTGGGTGTCCAAGTTGGGTTCCCTAGGTGAGCCTGCTAGTTGTGAAATAGACCATAGGCCGTGGAGGGGCAGGGAAAGCTACTGGCTCAGGTCCTATTTGGAACTCTCCCAGACAAAATGCTCTCTCTCTCTCTCTCTCTCTCTCTCTCTCTCTCTCTCTCTCTCTCTCTCTTTCTCTCTCTCTCTTTCTGTGTGTGTGTGTGTTTGTGCGTGTGTGTAAAATGCGTGGAAGTATGGGTGGAGCGGGGTTAAGGACCTAGCCCTCTCGGGCTTTTGTGTATTTATATAATACAGTTCACATTATCCAGGAAATAATCAGCATGTTCCCCAAATAAGTTTGTTTTCAAAGGCATTCTTGCTATGAAGCCCTGAATTGACGGCTTGATTCCCACTATCGGCAGAATCACAGGGCGTTGCTGTGGCTCAGGCTCAGCTGTGTAGGCTACTCAGTGTCCTCCTCCCTGCCCCATGCCTTTGTCCCACTCCAGCCGCTCTGGACTGGAGGCTGAGGATGTCCTGGGCAGGTCATGAGGCAGATGACTCCAAGGCCCTGGTGGGTGAGATCATCCCACCCGATGGTGAGAGCACCTGCACTGGCCCTGGCCACATGCACAGTGATGTAACCAAGGGCTTTAGCGCACAGTGGAAACACAGGGCTCGGTTTACAGCCAGCACAGCCCAGTTTGTTCCTGGCCGAGCCAGCTGTAGCCCTGCCTCCCCTGCTCCCCGCTGATGTTTGAGTTCCCTGGCTTGCCCTTTGCTCTTCCTTATATGCCTCGGTTGGGGTTCCCATGCCAGGCTTGCCCTCCCCACCCACCTTGTGTTTGTTTCCTGTTCCCTTACTCCTTTACTGAGTAACCGCTATGAGGGCACTGGTGCTGATGATAGAGATACTGCAGTGAACAAGGGATGGCTCCAGCCCACATGGGTCTGGGGTCCAGTGGGAGGGATGGCCAAGGGGCTAAGCTATTACAGCATCGCAGGTGACTTGAGGTATGCACCCATGTCTTCAGTGTTACTTGATCCAAGACCAAATCTCCAGCCAAGGAGCTCGCTCCCTTCTCTGGACCACAGGCCCTTCATACTGTTGATGTATTCATCGGTAAATATTTACTTATTGTGGATTGCATTACCAACCAGGCACTATTCTAGGAACTGGGGACGAAACAGTGAAGAACACAGATAAGTCCCCGCTGTCACGAAGCCGATATTCCATGATGGGCATGCCACAACAGACAGGGCACACACAAACTAACAAGCTCAATGTGTCGCACGGCAGTGTGTTCTAGGAGGAAAGAAACAGGAAGAGGGATAGCAAGGCTGAGGAGAGAGAGCCCCAGGCCCATGCAGCAGGGTGCTCAAAGGCCTCTGTGAGGAGGTAGACAGGAAGCAGGGCAGCACAGGATGTGGCCTCCTGTGCTGTGTTAGGGCGAGCCAGCGAGACTGAGGCCGGGGTGCAGCACACAAAGGGAGAGGAGAGGAGATCAGGCCGCTGCAGTGACAGGGTGCAGTTGATGCGTGCCTGTGTGAGGTGGGGCTCCTGGGTGTTCTTCGTGTGGGAAAGAGTAGACTGATATGGAGGTTTCACTCTGCTTGTGGTGTTTTCCAGTTGAAGAGAGGCCACGATGGGGCAGTGAGGCCAGCGAGGAAGGTCTCCCTGGTACCAAGTGGGGGATGAAGGTGATGGGGACTTGGCTGTACAGGAAATGGTCAGATTCTGGATCTGTTCCCAAGGGAGAGCCTGTAGGACTGTCTGACAGAGTGGGTGTGAGAAGAAAGGAAAAAGAAGGACTCGGGGCTTTCTCCTGAGCCACACTGGGGAACGGATTGTCCACTTTGAGCTGTGTGTGAATTGGCTTGCCATAAGGATAAGGAGTTGGATGGGTCATTCCTTTGCCTGTTAGGCCTTCAAGTGCAGATACAAAGTCAATGTACAGGTCTCAGCTGAGCTGAGGGGGCTGGGCTGGAGAGCCCAACAGCAGGGGTCCTTGCTGCTCCTTGGTCAGCTAGAGCCAAGAATCAACCAGTGATTTAGCAATGTGCAAGTCACAGGTGACCTTGATGGACAGGTCTGGTGCAGCAGAGGAAACAGGAGCAGAGCTGGAAGACGAGGGGGGAAAGCCCCATACACGATTCCTACAGGCTCAGGCGCAGTGGTACACATCTTTATCCCAGCACTCAGAGGCAGAGGCAGACAAGGCTCTATGAGTTCAAGGCTAGCCTGGTCTATGTGGTTCCAGGACAGCAAGACCTGCATAGAAAGACCCTGACTCAAAAACAATAATAATAGGCCAAGTGATGGTTATGCATACCTTTAATCCCAGCACTCTGGAGGTAGAGGCAGGAGGATCCCTGTGAGTTTGAAGCCAGCCTGGTCTCCAGAGTCTCTGGACTCCAGAGTCCTGGTCAACATTTCTAGACACCATGATTAGATCGGTTGCTTCACTGTACATTACTGGGCCAATCAGCTGTGTTCAGGGAAGCAAGAGGCATGTGATTGTGGAGTTAGGCACTCTGCTACATGGGAAGTCAGGGAGTCCCCAAGGATGGGACTGATAGACTCTTTAGTTAGCCTTGTTACAGTGACTCTGTGTGTGTGTGTGTGTGTGTGTGTGTGTGTGTGTGTATGGATGGATAGGTGGGTCTAAAATGAGTTGATGGCTGGGCAGTGGTGGTGCCTGTCCTTAATCCCAGCACTCAGGAGGCAGAATCAGATGGATCTCTGTGAGTTCGAGGCCAGCCTGGTCTACAGAGTGATTTCCAGGACAGCTAGGGCTGCATAGAGAAACCCTGTCACAAACCAAAAAAGTGACTGGATGGCTGGGTGGGTGGGTGTTTTAGTTGTGTTGTTGAAGGATGCAGCTTAGGGACTTGGAATAAAAGGAGAGGTCACAGCAGTGATGGTGGTGGTGGCATCCGCAGAGGAGGCCTGTAGGGCAGGTTTTTGAGGGTACTGAACGGACAGACCGCTATCGAAGGAAGCCTGTTACTCCCCATCAGCAATTGCTGGTGATTCCTTACCCCTTCTACTAGAAGGCTGAGAAGTGTCTTCACTCTCTCCCTTCTAGTCAGAGGGAGAAACACTTTCTGCTTTGACAGATCCTACTTTCTGAAGCTGAGCTGAGTGACAGGGATGGTGCTTCTGTCCAGCCTCTTTGGGCAGCTCAAAGCCCTTGCCTCTGAGTCTCTCCTCACTACTTTGGATCTCACCTACCATTATTCAATCTCTTGCTTCCTTGTCAGGATACCCAGAGCCAGAGGTGACCTGGTACAAGGATGACATAGAACTGGACCGTTACTGTGGCTTGCCAAAATACGAGATCACTCATCAAGGCAACCGTCACACCCTGCAACTGTACAGGTGAGGGAGAGGGGCCTGCATGGCTCTCTGCCCTCCTGAGGGCCCTGCGCTGGATCCTGCCATCAGACATGGAGTCAGCTGGGTGGAAATGCCCGGGCACTCTCTGGAGTTAGAGGGCAGGGCTCTGCTACTGAGTTGATCTACCTGGTGAACTGTGCTTTCTGCCAGTGTCTGGGATCTCCCCAGGCCAGGGCAGACATGCTTCTGACAGCCACAAGTGAGTGCAACCAGAGGAGGCCCTGACCCTCAGAAACCTTTTCCATGAGGTCAGCAGCCAGGAAAAGCAACAGTGCCGTCATTACTACTCTCGGGGCTGTGTTGGTCACCTGCTTCTGAAGGGAGCTCTTCTGGGCCCCAAGTCTAATCCCTCCTGGGACAGCATGACCTTGGTCAGCTGCCACCCTCTTGTGGCCTCAGTTTCCTCCATTGTAACTGAGGAAATTCATGATGCCTAAGGTAGGGCAGGACTTGGATTGGGAGGGAGCCTGTGGTCAATGCCAGAGACTCTGGCTGTGGGGAGGAGGGCTCTCACCTCCCAGGGGGAGAGATGGCGCCTCATGCTCCTACCTCTAGGTGTCGGGAAGAAGATGCTGCCATCTACCAGGCCTCTGCCCGGAACACCAAGGGCATCGTGTCCTGCTCAGGGGTCCTAGAGGTGGGCACTATGACGGAGTACAAGATTCACCAGCGCTGGTTCGCCAAGTTGAAACGCAAGGCTGCAGCCAAGATGAGAGAGATTGAGCAGAGCTGGAAGCATGGGAAAGAGGCTTCAGGAGAGGCTGACACGCTTCGCAAGATCAGCCCCGACCGCTTCCAAAGAAAGCGCCGACTGAGTGGAGCGGAAGAGGCAGTCCTCTCAGCGCCAGTCAGGGAAACGGAGGAAGGGTCCTCGGCAGCTTGGCAGGAAGGAGAGACTGAGTCTGCTCAGCACCCAGGTTTGGGTTTGATCAACAGTTTTGCTCCTGGAGAGGCACCCACCAATGGGGAGCCTGCCCCAGAGAACGGGGAAGACGGAGAGCATGGCTTGCTGACGTACATCTGTGAGGTCATGGAGCTGGGGCCTCAGAACACCCCTCCAAAGGAGTCTGGGGCTAAGAAGAAGAGGAAGGACGAGGAATCTAAACCAGGAGAGCAGAAGCCAGAGTTAGAAAGGGCAGAAGGGGTCCATTGCTCTTCAGAAAATGGCATCCCCAGTTCAGACAAACCCAATTCCAGTAGAAGGGAGAAGAAGTCCATGGATACACAGCCAGTTCAGACCCAGCCCAGAGGCAGGGTAGCACGGGGGCCTGGGGCTTCTGGGATAGAAAGCACCAGGAAGACAGCCTCTGTCCTGGGCATTCAAGACAAGGTTCAGGATGTCCCAGCCCCAGCCCCAGCCTTGGCCCCAGCCCCCGCCCCCGCCCCAGCCCCAGCCCCTGTCCCAGTCCCCGCACCCACCCCTGTTCCAAGCCTCAGCTCAGAGCAGGTGTATTTCTCCCTGAAAGACATGTTCATGGAGAGCACCCGGGCAGGCAGGTCCCAGGAAGAGGAAAAGCCTCCACCTCCAAGTACCAGAGTAGCTGGAGAAAGTCCCTCAGGGAAGGTACCTGTCAAGGATAGAGGGGAGAAGGTACCTATGGTCTCTGGCCAGCCCACATCCTCCATGGTACCCCCGCCCATTAAGCCTTTGAACAGGAAGAGATTTGCCCCTCCTAAATCCAAAGTGGAGTCAACTACCACCTCTTCCTCAAGTCAGACTCCAGAATCTGTGGCCCAGAGCTTAGGGAAGGCCCTACCCCCAGCCTCTACCCAGGTCCCAACACCCCCTGCCCGACGGAGACACGGCACCCGAGATAGCCCCTTGCAAGGACAAACAAGCCACCATACTCCAGGAGAGGTAAGTGTGGATATTGAGTGCTTAGAGGCTGCTCTGGGAAACTGACCTCATGGAAACTCTTGCTGTGAGGGCTTGGCAGCTAGTGAGTGGTGGGCTATTTATAGAAGGGGTGGGGAAGGGATGAAGTGCCAGCCAGGAGCAAGGGGCCACAGGCATGGCCGTGTTCCAGATAGGAGCATCCAGGCAGCATAGCCCGACTATGTCTCTTTTTGTCTGAGAGAATAGAGATTCCTGGCTGAGGGAAGAGGGGAAAGATACTATTCTCTGGGAGGAGGAAGAGGGATAAGCAACCATGGTGGCGCTTCAGTGCTTCATGAGGGAGATGGGAGTGTTCTGGAGTAGGTAGCAGTATACACAATGCTGGCTAGAAGACTTGAAAATACTGTATGTTAGCAGGACAGTGGCGGTGGATACCTTTAATCCCAGCACTTTGGAAGAAGAGGCAGGTGGATCTCTGAGTTCCAAGACAGCCAGGGCTACACAGAAAACCCCTGTCTAGAAAAAAGAAAAATACTGTACATTATAATCTAAGCACTTGGGAGACTTAGGCTGGAAGAGTGAGTCAAGGCCTAGGATACATAGACCTCAAACAAAATCACCCCCAGAACCTCCAAAACTGAATGTCTAAGAGGTACTGGTTTACTCTGATTTTATTTGATATGGTTTTGGGATATGGCATATCTATGTACCTGGCTGTTAGCCCTTAACAAGGTGTGATCTTGGGCTAGTAGTAATAGTCAAAATAGTAGTTCATCCCCACTCTGCAGACCACTGCAAGAACCGTGGGTTTGATAGGCATGGTAGGTGCGTGGACCTCAGTGTGGTGGCAGAAGGTGTACCACGGGGGCAGATGGGGAAAGCTGGGAACAGGAGTCCGTCGTTTCTAGGGCACAGGCAGCCAAGAGGAAAATGTGCTGGTGTGAGGAGGCAGAGGCAGATGGGGTTAGCAGCCTGGAGATTCAGAAGCAAGGTGCAAGAGGATGAGAGGTGGCTAAGGTTTCATGCTCCAGGGTAGAGGAAGGGAAGATTTCCCTAGGGTTAAAGTGTTCCACTTTTCTTCAGTGTTAGCAGGTTAGCATTCCTTCCAGGCTCTGCCCAACAGTCACCTGGCAATAGCCAGGTAGACCTGACTTGCTATAAAAAAGAATATTTGGCCTCTTCCACTCTCTGACTCTTTTCTCTCTCTGACCCTTTCCTCTCTCTCTGACCCCTCTCTCCCTCTCTTTCCTTCCCCCTTCCCTGTCTCCAAGTGTTCCTGGCTGGCCCCTTCTCTCTCTCTCTTTTCTCCTCCTCCTTCTCTTCCTCTCCCTCTTCTTCCTCCCCCTCCTCCTCTTCCTCCTCCTTTTCTTCTTCCTTCTTCTCTCCCCTCCTTCTCCATCCCCTTTCTCCCTCTCTTTCTCTGTCTCTACTTCCTTCTCAACCTCCCTTCCCGTCTCCCCAAATAAGCTCTGTCCTATACTAGAATAGAGTTATATTCTGTTCTATGACTGGTACCTCAGGGGGAAGGGATGCCTCAGCATAGGCCTGCTAAGGCACCCTCTCCCGCCACACCATACCGCACTCTACAAAACATGTCTTTGGCCTTACAAAGCGTATCGGTCAGGAAGAAGGAAGACAGTATTCTGATGTGTGTGTGTGTGATATGCTAAATGGGGCACATTTATAGTAAGAATATCTTACTGCTTATCAGAAATTCCAATTTGATTGTGCTCTGTATTTCTCTTTGCTAGATGTAGTGATGACGGCCTCTGACTTGGGCAGGAACTAAACTGAGGCTGTTTCTCAGGGTAGAGGGAGCCTGGAGTCCTGGCTCCCTCCATGAGCTGAGGCTCTCTATGGGAAGGAGTGTTTCATAGGAATGTGGGCAGGACAGATGGTTGGAATGATGAAGGGAAACACACGAGAGACCATTGACTCAGTAACTTAGGGCAAGATGGGGAGGAGCGAGTTTGGTAGATAACAGAGATGGACTTCCCCACAAAGAGAGCCTTCAAGAGGGAAGAAGGAGAACCCTGTGCTCAGGGGTGGCTGGGCTGTGGTTTTATTTCAGTGCTAAGGTTAGGCTGTGGGAAGAGTACATCAGCGGGCTTTGGGATGGGACAAATCTCAAAGACCTCACACCACACTCTGCATCTTTTGCCTACCTTGATTTCAGTTCCTGGTGACATCAGCTCCCCAGTGCCTCCAGGAACACTTGCTAGGGCTAGTCTATGTCCCCCGAACAGCCACAGGCTGCACAACAGCCTTCCAGAGAAAAGGCCTTCGGAGGCCCCCAGGGAGCTCATTTAGGAAGTGATCAATCAGGCTAGCTGCCAAGTGTGTGCTGAACCTGACTTCTCTGCCCTTAAGGGTGGGAATCCCACAGCCAGGTGGCTGTATCCTCCTGGCAGGCCTAGGGGCGGATGTGCCAGCTCACTCCTCCCTTGGGTGGGGACGCTGCAGGCAGCACGGGCACCTCAGAAGCTAAGTCTGGTTCTACTTCTGCCAGAACCCTGTCTGGCTTCTATTTTATGTCTATATTTTTGGTAAGCTTTTTAAAAAATTAAATATTTGTGTGAAAAATACATTTAACATGTAGATAGAGATGTATTTTATTTATTTGTCTGCACTTACACGTATGCATGTGTGTGAGTATGTATGTGTGTAATGGGTTTGTCACCAAGTGTGTGTGGAGGTGAGGGGACAACTTACAGGAGTTGATTGTTTCCTTCCTCTGTGTGGGCCCCAGGGAGGGAACGTCAGATCTCTGAACTGGAGTTACGGATGGTTCTGAGTCACCACATGGTTCTGAAACCCAAGTCCAGGTCTTCTGCAAGAGCAGCAGGTTTGCTAGGTGTGGTGTTGTGCACCTTTGATCTCAGTACCTGGGAGACAGAGGCAGGTGGATGGATCTCTGTGAGTTGGAGGCTAGCCAGGACTACAAGAGAGACCCTGTCTCAAAAAACAAGGCAGTATTTTAAATCATTGAGCTGTCTCTCCATCTCTTTACTTCCATTTTCAGCAACTACTACTGTTATTATTTGTGTGGTGTGTGTGTGTGTGTGTGTGTGTGTGTGTGTGTTCATATCACAGTGTGTGTGTAGGAGAGAGGACAACTCCAGGAGTTGGTTTTCTCCTCTCTGTGGGAACAAGGGATTGAACTCAGGTCATCAAACTTGTACACCAGGCTCTTTTATCTGCTCAGCCATCTTGCTACCCTAATGTAGTTTTCTATACTGCATATGTGTGTGTATGTCTGTGTGTGTGTAATTATTTCATGAGCATGTCTTCATGGTTTAAAAAGATTCCACATGATTATATCTTTAATGCCATAGCAAGAACATTTTAAGCACTTCCTCCACCTGCACAGGTGTGAGAGACCTGAGCATGTCTCTTTAAAAATTAAAAAAAAAATGTATATTTATATGTATGAGTGTTTTGCCTGAGGATCCCCTGGAACTTGAATTACAGTGACTGTGAGCCATCATGTAGGTGCTGGGAGCCAAACCTGGGTCCTCTGCAAGAACAGCCAGTGTTCTTCACTGCAGAACCATCTCTCTGGACTTCCTGATAAACCTTGTCTGTCCCGAGAAATGGTCATCCCAAGGGGTGGGAACTCCTGCCTCATGTTGGGGCTATGCCTTCTGGGGTGTTCAGGAATGGGTTTCTGAGGGGTGGTGGAGCTGGGGAGATTGGCTGCTGAATCAAGGGGTGGTCCACACTGACACTGGTGACAAATGCAAAGATGATACAGTGGAAGATAGCTGCCAGAAGAGAGAGCTGCCATCTCAGGTTTCAATGGGAGAGACATCTGAGAAGAAGCCAGGCTTGTTTAACACCGTGGATTTGTAACTAGTGATACAGTGTTAGAGGGAAATATTGAATGGAATTATTTAAAATGGAAAGCAATACCCTAACATCTTCAGATACAAAGAAACCAGATGCAAGGAAGGAGGGCACCATTTTAGGAAGAGCAAACAGAATGAAGCTGAGGTGATGAGGTAAGGTGGGCTGGACGAGGGCTGCAGAGCCATGCCTGGCCCTACCACCATGCTCACAAAGTGGCAAAGCACCTGGAGCTTCTCCATGCTTTCTTCCCTCCTATGTCT
Source organism: Grammomys surdaster (assembly GCF_004785775.1). Taxonomy (NCBI): domain Eukaryota; kingdom Metazoa; phylum Chordata; class Mammalia; order Rodentia; family Muridae; genus Grammomys; species Grammomys surdaster. The sequence continues at coordinate 3,442,928 of NW_021620849.1, forward strand.
TGTATTCTGTCTCCCTACAGCATTAAGGTTTGGATGAGGCAAAGGAGGAGAGAACTGGGACTTACTGAGTTCTAGGCTCCCTTAGTGCTGGGTTAGGTAGTTCAGAACAAGCGCATGCTTCAGCAAAGCCAGGAAATCAGAGCAAAATATGAGAAGTGTCTTCTTGAAAGCAACGGAGAGCTAACAAAGTGGGAAGTTAGTGGGCCAGGTCTGGGAGGAGACTGAAACCAAGAGTAGTGAGCGCAGAGGCTTGAGAGACGGCTCAGTGGGTAAAGAGCTTTGCCGTGTAGGTGTGAGGATCTGAGTTTGGCTCCGCAGTGCTTACATAATGCTGGGCAGGCATACTGCCTGCCTGTACTCACAGTACTGAGGAGGTGAAGCCGGGACTCCCAGGGCCTCGGTGACTCTAACTCGATGCAATCCTCTTGTCTCAGCTTCCCAAATGCTGGGTGGAAATGTGTGGGTGCTTACCATGTCTGTTTTTTTTCCCAAATTATTATTTCTTAAAATTATTTCATATATAATATTTAGCACTAATCTAAGATAAGTAGTAAAACTAAAATACTTTCTGAGTTCAAGAAGGTAAAAAGGCAAGGTCAGAAATCTCAACAAGAACGAGTTACGATAAACAGTAGCATAGGGCTGAGATGTGACTCAGTTGGTAGAGCCCCTGTCTTGCCCAGTACACAGGAAGGCTTGGATGAGATTCTCAGTACCACATAAACTGAGTGTGGTGGCTAATGCCTATAATCCTAGCACTCTGCAGGTAGGAGCAGGAGGATCAGAAGTTCAAGGCCATCCTTGACTTCGTAAGAGAGTCCTAGGCTGGCTTGAGAGGCATAAGACACTATCTCCAAAAGGAAAAGAGAATCCAAATGCTCCTAGAAGGCCTTGAAAAATGGGCCAACAGGAAACTACAAACTCAGAGGCTGGAGTGGAAGTTACAGTGTGAATTCACAGGCACCTGCCGCAACTCTTCTCTGCTGTGAGATCAGGGGTCTGAGGGGAAAGACAAGGTTCTCTGAGGAAACACTGAGTTAGAAGTCAGGCAGCGCTGGGATCCTTTCTCTTGAGTCCTGTCTCATTCCCCAGCCTGATGTTGGGAACATAGGCTGGAATGAGACCGTATCTCCCTGTGCTAGCTCTCTTTAGGTTCTGGGGTGTGCCCTGGCGTTCATACTGACCTCTGTCCTAGAACTGAGACCTCTGGGTCATGCTGCTGGGAGACAGTTCATGGCTGAGGGCCTGTGTCAAGTGTGCAACCTCTGACCTGCTGGCATCTGCCCCTTTGGCTGTCTTACTGGTTAGATCTGGCTGCCAGCTGAGGACATGACTCTCTAGATCAGACTTGAGGCTAGGTCTCCCTTGTGACCGTGGTGGCAGAAGCCAGATGTCTAGAACCTTGAGAGAGGAGGATGTTCTCTATATTCACAGGAGTGTGGCATGAAGCTCTGATGAGGGTTTTTGTTAGCTTTCTTTTGAGTCTCTTCTTTGTCCAAGGCAAGGCTCTCAGGTGAAATTATATAGCAGAGCTGGTAATAAAATTCCAGAGACCTAGGGACTTAGAATGTCCTGAGGAGATCATGAGGAGGGAGTGGCTTGGAGGAAGACCGCTGAGACTCATGAATAACATGACTTAACAAACGCTACACATTTCAAAACTTGTTTGAGAGTGGATGTAGCTGGGACCACCATCCAAGTATCAGGCTAGCCACTTGGGTGGTACATGCAGAGGACAGATCCAAATACTACAGGGAAGGCCTTGAAAATGGGCAGACACGAAAACTACAACAGCAGAGGCTTGAGTGGAACCTGCAGCTTGAACATAAAAAGATAGCTAGTTAGAAATATTAGCATTTGGAGGCTAGCGAGATGGCTCAGCATTTAAGAGTTCTTGCTGCGCTTCCAGAGAACCCAAATTTGGTTTCCAGCACCCAGCTCACAACTGCCTTTAACTCCCTCTCTAGGGGATCTAGGGTCATGTCTGTCACATATCACATCTCCAACTTCTGGAAACTGTCCCTCCTCCTAGCCGTTGTGCCTTGTGTGTTCGTATCAGGTGATTCTAATACCTAGGTCCTTTTTGTTTGTTTGTCTGTGTTTTGTTTGTTTGTTTGAGACAAGGTGTCAGTATGTAGCTTTGAATGTCCTAGAACTTATTATGTAGATCAGGCTGGCCTACAACACAAAAATCAGGGCCTGGAGAGAGATAGATGGCTCAGCAGTTAAGAACACTGACTGCTTTTCCAGAGGACCTGGGTTCAATTCTCAGCACCCATGTGGCAGCTTACAACTATCTGTAATCCCAGGATCTGACACTGTCACAGATATACATAATGCACATTAAAAAACAAACAAACAGCTGGGCGGTGGTGGTGCACGCCTTTAATCGTAGCACTTGGGAGGCAGAGGCAGGTGGATTTCTGAGTTCGAGAGTTCGAGGCTAGTCTGGTCTACAGAGTGAGTTCCAGGACAGCCAGGGCTACACAGAGAATCCCTGTCTCGGAAAAACAAAAACAAAAACCCAAAAAACAAACAAACAAAAAACTCAGAAATCTGCCTGCCTCTGTCTGCCTCCTGAATGCTGAGATCAAAGGCCTGCACCACCACACCTAGATATCTAACATGTACATATAGATATTATATGTGAGCAAATATAAAATACATCTTGGCTAGGCATGGTGAATTTGAGGCTAGCCTGGTCTACATGTGAGTTCAAGGCCATTTTGGACTACGTGGTACTATGACTTAAGAAGGAAAAGACAAGTAGAGGGCAGGGTTACTCTGTCACTATTCTCTTCAGTATTGCCGTTGTTTAGGAGAAAAGAGGAGAACACTTAACTCTCAGCCGGGGATTAAAGTCATTGGATGAGATTTACAGACATATATACACAGGAGAGCTTAATTCCAGTCATTATTTTCAGTTAAAAAAGTTAAATTTGTTACTTTAATGGCCATTGACAAATGCCGGTAGAAGCTGCCATTGCAACTTTATCAGCTTTCTAGAAACACGCTTCCGTCAGACCGTCTCAGTTACACTGGGCCAGATGTTTCTGATGTTAATGTGCTCAGAACAAGGCTGGAATTTCTGTCTGTGCGGCAAGCAGAAGCAAAAGGTAGATGCGGTTGCCTTGTAACTAAAGCACAAGATAAAATCACCTTGTTATCTTAAATGATAAAGAAAAAGAAAGTTTAAAGCTCACCCTGATCTACAAGGACACCCAGATTTGCAAGAAGCTAGGAGACTACCCAGAACTTCTCTTTTTCTTTCTTTTAATTGGAGAAAGAGGAATGTTTGCTGGGGAAAAATACTAGTTCCAACAGTTCCAACACTTCCCCCTAAAAACGGCTGAAGGAAGAGGAGGAGGCGGGCTAGAATATACTCCAAAGATAGAGAAATCTTTCTTGTTTGATGACAAAGATGAATGACCAGTGTACCTGAGTGAGAAGGGATAAAGTGTGGCATTGTCACAGTAGAAGGTGGGAAACAAACAGAAAGGCCATATAGCAGTCCAAAGTGGACTTATGGCAGATACTGGGGGCAGGGAGGGGCGGCTGGCACTGCTGAAGATGAAGAGATCATGAGAAATAAAAGAGAAAGAGAAGGGAAGAGAAGAGATGAGGAGAGAGAGAGAGAGAGAGAGAGAGAGAGAGAGAGAGAGAGAGAGAGAGAGAAGAAAAGATTGCAGCAGAGAGGCCCAGAGAGAATGAGTGGATCTTTATTCTCTGAGACTTTAAGCCGGAAGAGGTGAGACGGGATGAAAGTGAAAACTGCTGATGTTGTTTGTAATGGAGAAGCTTATAGGCTACCACCTGGGCTTGCTCTACACAATTAAAAAATAGATTTATTATATATATGTGAATGTTTTGCTCACATGTTTGTATTGTACCATGTGTGTGCCTGATGACCACAGAGTCAGAAGAGGGCATCAGAGCCCCTGTGAGAGTTACGGTACAGAGAGTTGTGGACTGCCATGTAGTTGTTGTGAACCAAACCAGTTCCTCTGCAAGAGCAGCGAGTGCTCTTAAGCTGCTGAGCCACCCCCCTCCTCCCCCAGCCCCAGCTTGATAATTGTCTAAAGAAATATGTTGCTGAGACTAGGGAAGTAGCTCAGTTGCTAAGTTGCTTGCTGCACAAATATGAGTACCTTAGTTCAAGTTCCAATGCCCACTTACAACAGCTGGACATAGTGTCATATGTTTGTAATCCCAACACTGGGGGAACAGAGACGGGGATCCTTGGGGTTCACTGGTCTGTCAGTCTAGCTGAATTGGTGAGGCCCAGGTCCAAGTAAGAGACCCTGTCTCAAAAATCAAGATGAAAGTTCCTGAGGGACCATACACTAACTTGACTTATGGCCTTTTCCTATGTGTGCACCTACACACGCACACCATACACAGAAATCTATTTGAGTACACATTCTATTGCTTGGAAGACTTGGCCCTTGTAGACATGTAGAGAAGCATTCATTCATTGACCATGTATGTGTTGGCCTCTAACTCTAACCTAGGCCTGTGCTGGACCCTCGTTATAGAGAAGCCATAGATTAGTAAATGGATCCGCATATAGGATGAATAATTACCACAGAGTGTGAGGGTGTGAGGATGTCTGTTTGCTGTGTGCATAGGATACTAAGTCACTAATGCTTTAGAGGGTTGGCAGAAGGTGTAAGGTCCTCAGAGGAGAGAGGAACCATGAATTAGATATTCAGGGATGAGAGCGGTTTTCCAGGTAGGCAAGGATCAGGGTCAGTGTGTCTGGCAGAGAAAAAACGTGCAGAGTAGTTACAGTCAGAACAGTAAGTTAGCGTTAGGTGGAGGGACCAGAGAGATGAACCCGGAGATACGGGGGCTCTTGCTCAAGTCAGACCTCATTTATCACAAGACTTTATCTTATTCCTACTTTTGCAGCTCTGGCTGTCCTGGAACTCACTCTGTAGGCTGGCTTCAAACGAACAGCAATCCACCTTCTTCTGCCTCCTAAATGCTGGAATTAAAGGCCACCATGCCCAGCCAAAGAGTTAATTTTTAAAATTTTCATCTTATATTAAATTTTTGTTGAATATGTGTCATGTGCACATAATATAAAATGAAAAGGTACATAAGAGGGCTGGAGAGACGGCTCAGTGGAGAGAAGGCTCAATGGAGACTGCCTCAGGAGTGATCTTACAGGGGACCAAGTTCAGATCCCAGCACACACGTTGGGCATCCCACCTGTAACTCTTACGCCCTCTTCTGGAAGTCTTGGGCACTCCACTGACATGCACATAACTATATACAATTATGTCTCGGTTGTCAAAGAGAAGTTAAAGAACATTTAAGTTAAAAACTCTTGCCGGGCAGTGGTGGTGCACGCCTTTAATCCCAGCACTTGGGAGGCAGAGACAGGCGGATTTCTGAGTTCGAGGCCAGCCTGGTCTACAGAGTGAGTTCCAGGACAGCCAGGGCTACACAGAGAAACCCTGTCTCGAAAAACAAAACAAAACAAAACAAACAACAACAACAACAAAAAAACCCACCACCACCAACAACAAAAAGACGTCTTCATTCAGACTACCAATATTCACTAAATATGAATATTTCCCCCATATTCATACCATCTATTCAAAATTCTGCATTTAGCAAAGAAACTTTAAATTTTACTATATTTTGGTTATATATAATTTTAAAATTTGTATTCTATTCTTGAGGTGGGGTCTCACTCTGTAGCCTTAATTGTCATGGACCTCTGTCTACAGACCAGGCTAGACTTGGTTGTGGAGACCCACCTGTCTCTGTCTCTAGACTGCTAGGAGTAAAGCCATTTGCTACCACACGTGGTTTAACTTTTGTTTGTTTGTTTGCTTGGTTGTTGGTTTTTTTGAGACAAGATTTCTCTGTGTTACAAGCCCTGGCTGTTCTGGACTCACTTTGTAGACCAGGTTGGCCTTGAACTCACAGAGATCTGCCTGCCTCTGCATACAGGATTAAAGGCATATACCCTAGGCCTGATGTTTTGTTTGCTTTAAATGATTTTAACAATTATTTTTAGTTGTGTGTATTTGTAGGTGTGTGTACATGAGTGTAGCTGCCCCAGGAGGCCAGAGGCATTGATTTCCCTGGAGCTGTAGTTATGGGTGTTTTGAGTCACTCAGTGTAGGTGCTGGGAGCTGAACTCAGGTTCTCTGCAAGAGCAACAAGTGCTCTCAACCACTGAGTCATGTCTGCAGTCTTCAGGGTTTTTCTTTTTAAAACAGAGCAACATAGACTTATTATTAATGAGCAGTGAGACAGAACTCCCAAAGCAGAAGGATCTCCAAGGGAAGAATTCCAGTTGTTTGACTTTTGTTTCTTTATGACGAGCGATGGCAGTGTTCGCCCTCTCCCTACTCAGCCTTCTGAGCCTTTGCTCAGTTTCTCTGCTGTCTCATAGTAGAGAGTTTTATTTCTAAATGATGAGCTTTGTGGAGTTAGATCTCTCTCCCAGGCACACATGCACATGCTATTTGTCTTCAGACCTGGTCTCCCTGTGTGGCTCTAGCTGGCTTGGAACTCACTAAGCAGAGATCTGCTTGCCTCTACTTCTGAGTGGGAGATCAGAGGCTTGTGCCACAACACCTGGCTGTTTGTTTTTGAAACGTGGTCTCAAGCATCCCAGGTTGCCTTAAACTAGGTTTGTAACTGAGGAGAACTTGAGTTTTTGATCCTTCACCTCTAACTCCTGAGGGCTAGAATTAGAGACATCACCACACCTGGTTTATATGGTGCTGGGCATGGAACCCAGGGCCTTCACTGTGCTCCTCCGTGAGCACCCTACCCCTTGAGCTAGGTCGCCAGCCTGGGTCATGGCCTGCTCTTATGAGCTTATTAGAGAGTTTACTCTACCTGCCGTCTTCCTGCCTTGTTTGTGCACAACAGCTATGCCACAGTGCTGCTCGGGCGTGTCCCACTGGCGTTCTAATCGTCCCCTCTGAAAAGTCCACTCGGCTTTAGTCTTGGTTCCAGGATTCTATGTTCACAGAGGTTAAATACATTTAGTGCTTCCCACAGTTTGTCTGTTTGTTTGATTCTTTCTTCCTTCCTTCCTTCCTTCCTTCCTTCCTTCCTTCCTCCCTCTCTTTCTTTCTCTTTCTCTCCCTTTCTTTCTTTCTTTCTTTCTTTCTTTCTTTCTTTCTTTCTTTCTTTTCTCAAGACAGGGTTTCTCTGTGTTAGTCTTGGCTGTTCCAGAACTCACTCTGTAGACTAGCCTGGTCTCAAACTCAAAGATCCACCTGCCTTTGCCTCCTGAGTACTGGGATTAAAGGTGTGAGCTATCACACCTGGCTTCACATTTTATTTTACTTAATTATTATCCTTCCCCATAGTGTGTGTGTATGTCTGTGTGTGTGTATGTCTCTTTCTATGTGTATATATCTGTGTGTGTATGTCTGTGTATGTGTGTGTATATGTCTGTCTGTGTGTGTCTGTGTCTATGTCTCTGTGTGTATGTGTGTATGTCTGTGTGTCTATGTGTATCTCTGTGTGTGTGTCTGTGTGTATCTGTGTATGTGTGTGTCTGTGTGTCTCTGTGTGCTTGTGTCTGTGTGTCTGTGTATATCTGTGTGTGTGTCTCTGTGTGTATCTGTGTGTGTGTGTCTGTGTATATCTGTGTGTGTCTGTGTGTGTATATGTCTGTGTGTGTCTGTGTGTGTATATGTCTGTGTGTATGTCTGTGTGTGTGTGTAGGTCTGAGGACAGCTTTGGGGAGTTGGTGCTGGCCTTCTCTCTGTTGAACCAGGGTCATTCTTGCTTTCTGCCCTGCTTGCAGCAGTGCTGTTACTCTGGGAGCCATCAGTCCCAGCACTGCTGTCCTTTAAGAGTGGCTAGCTGACGCTGTAGTGAGAAGTGAGAGGGCAGCCTAGAGTGTGGGAAGCCAGAACAGTGCTCCACAGCAGCGGGTGTAGAGAGACACCCAAGTGTGTCACTAAGAGTCCTCCGACTCTCAGTTTGAATGACATCCTGTTATTTCTACATGACTGGCATTTCTGTCAGATGCTGTCTTTGAGGCCATTATCAATGCACATTTGACATTCTCTCAATTTACTGTTAATCAGGTGTTATGTAAGAGGACTGACCAGCCTGGTAGTTTATGCCTGTAATCCCAGCACTCAGGAGGTTGAGGCAGGAGGATCAATAAATAGGTCAAGGCCTGCCTCAGCTAAGAGTGAGTCTGAGGCTAACCTGTGCTGCCTATGACTCTGTTTGAACCCCCTACTCTCTACCTTCCAAAAGAAAGAAAGAAAGGGGGGGGGAAGAGAAATAAGGGAGGGAGGGACAGAAGGAAGGAAGACAGGTTGGGGAGAGGTTAAGAGGTGAGGGGAGGAAAAACAAAAAACAAAAAACAAAAACAAAAAACAAAAAAAAAGCCGGGCAGTGGTGGCGCACACCTTTAATCCCAGCACTTGGGAGGCAAGAGGCAGGTGGATTTCTGAGTTTGAGGCCAGCCTGGTCTACAGAGTGAGTTCCAGGACAGCCAGAACTACACAGAGAAACCCTGTCTCAAAAAACTAAAAAAAAAAAAAGGGGGGGGGGGGAGGGGAGGCAAATAGAGGTTCTGGGAGCCCTGGGGCAAAGACAATATCCTTCAAGTGATGGAAGGGTCACTTTGCAGGGTCAGTCACAAACAGAATCTTTCAAGACAGGCAGATTTCCCCAGGGAGAGGTCAGGAGGCCAGATGGACCTGGGTTCTGGATAGTCCTTAATCTAGTTTTTGGGATCAAGACTGAGGCTTTGGGTTCTTTTGGGTTCTCAGCATGCCTGAGAAACCCAGTGGCAAGATTCCTTGCAGAGCAGTTCTGGATAAGGTCAGAGAAAGCTGCACAGAGCCCAACACATGTGTAGTTAAGGCTGTGCTTTTGCCATGTGTTCTCAGGTTCCAGAGGCCCCAGCAACCATGGCTCCTGCCATGTCTGCCACCAGCAGCAGATCCGACACCATCTCTGTTGATCACAGAACCTCTGGAAATCAAGGCGTCACGGAGCCCATGGATACAGACACTCGGGAAGATGGGAGGACACTTGCTGATGGGAGAACCAGAGGCAGGAAGGAAATACAGACAGATGGAAAGCTGCAAGTGGATGGGGGGACTCAGAAAGATGGAGCACATGCTTTGCTGAGGACACAGACAGATGAGAAGGCACCGATGGACACTGTGACACAAGGAAGTGAAAGGCTACACTCAGACAGGAGTTCACAGAAGGATTTGGTAACACAGAGAAGGGTGGATACGCAGGTAGGACAGGCACAGGCAGGTGAGAGGTGGCAGCAAGACCCGAGAGACACAAGGATACAGGAAGAAAAGGAGACACAGTCAGTGGGCAGCATTCCCACAGCTTTCGAAACCCAATCAGAGCAGCCGTCTGTGGCCAGCCTCGGCTCACTGCCAGAAGCCCTCAAACTCTCTTCATTAGAATGCCCTAGAGAGCCCCAGGCTATAGAATGTTTTGAGAAGAGCAGAAAAGCATCTTGTGCCCCAGAAAAGTCTGGCTTGATGCTTAAGTCTGAAGAGCCAGCCTTCAGAAGCCATGAGGACACTCCATTAGGCCCCCCATCAGAGAACCATATGTACCCAACACAGTTGCCTCCTGAGGGGAACTCAGAGCATTTGAGAGGAGAAATACATGAAAGGCCAGAGCGGTTAGGTAAGGCCAAGCAAGAGGACAGCCTGTTTCAGTGCTCCAAGAAGGAGCAGCCCCAGGAAACACTGCATGTGGATCTCTCTGGTAGGCATTCAGCTGGCTTGAGTCAGGAGGCGCCCAGCATGCCTTCTCTTCCTGGGACGGGCCTAGCCAATAGTCTGCAGGAGGAGCTACCCAGCACCACAGCTTCTCAGCACATAAGCACGGATGTCTCCCGCCCCGCCAGGGACCAGGACTTGCCGAGTTCTGCTCCCACTCTGCAACTGGGGCCAGGGTCCCCCACTCAGAGTCACCCACCAGAAGCCATGGCTACCAGCAGTGAGGAAGCCTGTGCCAAGGAGCCAGATGTGGACGGGAGGTCCTCAGCTACCCGGAGCTGTGACCCTGGCCTCATAGATTCCCTGAAGAATTACTTGCTTCTGCTGCTGAAGCTATCCAGTCCCGAGACAAGTGAAGCCAGGACAGAGTCCCAGGAAGTGGCTGCCTCTGGAGGTTTAACTTCTTCCTCTACTTTGGTCCCCACCATGGAAGTGGCCGGGCTGAGTCCCAGGACATCGAGGCGCATCCTGGACCGTGTGGAGAACAATCACTTACTGCAGAGTGCACAGACCCTGTCGCTGAGCCCCTGCACCTCCCGCCGCCTTACTGGCCTCCTGGACCGTGAGGTACAGGCTGGCCAGCAGGCCCTGGCTGCTGCCCAGTGCTCCCGGGACCCATGCCCCAGCCCCCTCACCATCCCTGCCATTGTGGTGGGTGAAGAAGGATCTGCTGCTGGTGAAGGAGAGGATTCCAGGGAGAGGACCTCCCAGGAAAGTGATGAGAAGGAACTGCTAGGGGAGGTGGACAGGCAAACAGCGGAGAGCAGAACCCAGGAGCCCTGTCAAGAAGAAGCAATTCCAGGGGAGGCTTTGACGGGTCTCCCTGCAGCCACACCTGAGGAACTGGCTCTAGGGGCCCGGAGGAAGAGGTTCCTCCCTAAGGTCAGAGCAGGCTCAGATGGAGAGCCGAACAAGGCTGAAGAAAGGGAGAGCCCTACAGTTTCCCCCCGGGGATCCAGGAAGGGCCTGACACCTGGGTCACCAGGGACTCCAGGGCGGGATAGGCGTTCCCCTACCCAGGCCCGAAAGGCCAGCATGTTAGAGGTGCCTGGGACAGAAGAAGAGCCGGGAGCAGGAGACTCGCTCTCCAGACCCAAAGCCAGTGGCCTGGACTCAGAGCCTGCGGTGGATGAAGGCAAGCAGGAAGCTCTGGCCAAGCCAAGGAAAGCTAAAGACCTGCTAAAAGGTGAGTGCCGGGAAGGGAAGGTGGGGGAGGGAAAAGCTGCAGTGAACACAGTACCCCGACTGTGAGCACCACCTCCCTGCTAGGAGACAGAAGGTTCCTTTAGGAACAGCACTTCAGGAGCTATTGCAAAGCCTGATACTTGTCATGGGGGTAAGGGACTGGGAGATCGAGTGATGGTGAGCCATTGTGGGGCCTTCTTTGCTCCCAGCATTCCAGAAACTAAGGCAGGAGACTGAAAGTTCAAGGTCAGCCTGGGCTACTTAGGGAGACACTGTCTGAAAAACCAAATCAAACAAGAACAAAGCATGAAATCAAAGGCACAGCTCAGCACAGCTGGCCCCCCTGCCTTTAGGGGCATCCCAGGCCCACCGCCATCTACCTCTTTATAGACTTATTCCCTGGTTATCTCATGGTCACGATAAGACTCAAAGGCAGGTTCATAGAGATAGGAACAGCAAATGCAAAATGCTTGTCACTGTTGATATGCTTAGCCTGAGTCCCTGTGTCCTGGTTCCCTGGCTCCTGCCCTGGCTAAGATGTGTGCCCTTGGGGGAAGGGCACAGCAGAACCCTGAGAAATAGGTAGGAGGCAGCCAGGGCTATGAAATGCTGGGTTTATAATGTGCTATTTTCTCTCAGGCTGTTCCCTAAGGCTACAGGGATGCAATGGGCGTGGCCAGATAGGGCAAGGGTAGTAGGGAATTGGCTTCTCTTTTGTAACAGATCTCCTGTTCTCAGCCCCACAGGTGATCCGGAAAATTCGGGTGGAACAGTTTCCAGATTCTTCTGGTAGTCTGAAGCTTTGGTGCCAGTTTTTCAACATTGTTAGTGACTCAGTCTTGACATGGGCGAAGGATCAGCACCCAGTGGGTGAAGTGAACCGGAGGTAAGCTGTCTGGACAGCACCACCACCTGACCAGGCTCCCCAGTTACAATCTTGTTGGGGACTAATGTTTCGAACCCGTCCCTTCACAATAGTCCCAGTGAGTGAGTCTTTTATTTCATGTGGAGATCAGAAAATTGAAACTCAGAGGTCTTAAATCATGGGTCTCAAGTCACACAGCAAGTAAGTGTCATTTGTGTGATTGGGGACCAGTTTCTGACCTGGAACCTCTCACCACCTTCCCAGGGCTCCCAGAGCCTGGGTTCCCAGCAGCCTGTGAGAGTTGGGTCGAAGGCCCTGGGTGATGACCCTCACGAGAAGGGTCTCCGCTCTCTGCAGTGCAGGGGACGAGGGGCCAGCGGCCTTAGCCATCGTGCAGGCGTCTCCCATGGACTGCGGTGTGTATCGCTGTACCATCCAGAATGAGCATGGCTCAGCTTCCACTGACTTCTGCCTCAGCCCCGAGGGTGAGTGTTCTGTGGCTGGGATCTCAGCCAGCCTGGCCTTGAGATGTGGGAGGCAGCACAGTGTTGTGCAGGGATGGGGCCCTGCCTGGACAGACAGCCTGAAGACAGCAGGACTCTCTTTTTTCCACATAGTATTGTCCGGCTTCATCTCCAGAGAGGAAGGTGAAGGTATGTTGGCCCTCTGGGTAGGAGGGCAAGTTTTCATCCCAGGCCCACCCTTTGCAGGGTTTCTGTCCTTAGGTGCTTATGATCCTTCCTAAATCTGCATGCTATCCCCCTTTGTCTCCAGTTTAAGACAGGGCTTGTGAGGGATGATGGAGGATTGGTGTTTCTAGAGATTGTGGGGGAAGATGAGCTGGGGTAAGGGTGGGGGGGCACTTACCAGGAGTCAGTGCAGCCCTCTGTCCTCTTCAGAGTCCAACCACTGAGACCAAGTCACAGTGCTCTGTGGACTTTGGCGTTACAGTCACAGATAGTCTGCTATGAGTCCAACAGCTTCTCAGTCTCTTGTTCAAGCATCCTGAATGTCTAGGAAAGAAATTTGCATTTTCCACAGCTGGTGATTGTGAGATATATACCCTCAAGTTGTTTGTTTGTTTCGGAGTTAGCATTTCACTGTGTAGTGCAGAGATCCACTTGCCTCTGCCTCCTAAATGCTGAGATTAAATGTGCGTGCCTGGCTACCCGCAACCTTTGACAAGCACTTCAAGGGTTTGGCTATTTGAGGAGAGTCCTCTGTAAAGTCCCCATGTTCAGTTGTCTGATAGCATTTAATCTCCATAATACTGAACCACATCTGGGATAGGTATGGAAGTACATGCCTGTAATCCCAGCACTTTGAGCCAGAAACCTAGAGAATTATCAGATTTCAGGCCAGCTTGATCTGCATAGTGAATTCCAACCCATCCCGGACTCTAGAACAAGACTCTGTCTTAACAACAACAAAAATCAAAGAAACAAAAACCTCAACTAAACCAAGAACTTAGAAATACTTTAATATCTCCCAATGTCCGCTTTCCCCAGTTGTGTCCATGTGCTGGTTTGAGTCAGGAGCCACTAGTTAACTTGTCTGATATATCTCCTGTGTTATCTAATATGTTACAGTTCCTCCCCCTCTTTTGTTTTCTCTCTTGCCATTCATTTACTGAAGTCACTTAATACATAGAATTTCTGTGTGTGTGTGTGTGTGTGTGTGCATGCATGCTCAAGAGAGTTTACATGTGAGTAGGTACTTGTACATGTATGTGTAGTTGCTAGTGATCAACTTTGAGAATTGCTTGCTCCTCAGGAGTATGGCTCTTTATGAGACAAGCTCACTCACTCAGACCCGAATCTATTCAACTTGGCAAACCCCATGGCTCTTCCTGTCTCTGTATCTCCAGTGCTAGGATTTACAGTAGCATGCCATGACTGGTGACTAAAGTCAGGCCCTCCCCCTCCTGCTTTAGTGGCGAGCACTTAGTGGACCGAGCCATCTCCCCAGCCCCTGTGGAACTTCTCATAGCCTAGTTTTTGTTCACTCACTCTATCCTCATGGACCAAACTCTTCATCCATGTGCTTCTTCCAAACCGATAATTAGATTAGAAAGTTTCGTCAGATGCAGATACAGGGATAATACTTTTGTTTTGTTTTGTTTCTTGGCAAGAATAACCTACAGAATGGATGTAGCATTACATGTCTATAACCCTAACCCCTGGGAGGCTGAGGCAGGAGGATTATGAGTTCAAAGTTTGCGGGGGCAGTATAGTGAGCCACTGTCACCAGAACCAACAACAAAAGGAAGCTTCGGTCCACAGTAGGCTGTTTATTTCCTTCTCGTCCCGCCCTGAGGCAGCAGACTCACTTCTACCACCTTTAGTAAGTAATGCCAGTGCACACTGAGTTCAGCAGCCCTTTGTGAAGTTAGAGAATACTCTTCCCCAGTCCACTCTGTCATGTGTGGTGACGTAGTGGTGACTGCCTATTGGCCGAGCCCACCGTCTCTTTGGCAGCTATAACATGGAGGTATGCAATCCCACCATTCCGTCTGCACTCACTAAGAAGACATGAGCTCCGGTTGCCTTGACACAATCGTTCTGAGAGAAGATGAAAGTGAAGCACTTGCTTTCCCTGTACTGACTACGTTCAGAATAACTAGCTTATCTCTGGGAGGCCTCTAAGGTGACCAGTGAGGCTTGTTTCTTTTCCTGGGGCACCGGGAGGTTTTTTCTTCTCTTTTCTTTTTTTCAATCACCATTATGAACTAGTAGACTTTTAAACATATTTGATATGTTCAGTACCTTACACTAATTATTCTCTTTGTTGCTAACATTTCTTTATTCTTGGCCAAATGAAATCCCTTCAGTTGGCTCTTATGCTCTTTTGATGAACCTCTGGTAGTTTCCATTGTTGTTTTGCCTTACAGTGGCAGGGACTGAACCCAAGGCCTGCATATGCTAAGCAAGTAATGCCTACTGTGTTGGCTCTCTAAACCCCCCTTTCTTTTTTTTTCTTTTCTCTTTTCTTTTTTTTTTTTTTTAATTTTTCGAGACAGGGTTTTTCTGTGTAGTCCTGGCTGTCCTGGAACTCACTCTGTAGACCAGGCTGGCCTTGAACTCAGAAATCCGCCTGCCTCTGCCTCCCAAGTGCTGGGATTAAAGGCGTGCACCACCACTGCCTGGCTAAACCCCCCTTTTCTTACCTTTTATTTTGAGATAGAATCTCAATAAGTTGCCTACACTAACCTCAAGTTTACGCACAGTAGCCCAGGCAGGCCCTGACCCTGTGTTCCTTCATCAGCCTCCAAGTACCTAGGATGAAAGTCCTGGCTTCCCAGGCATTGATGGTCACTTCCTTGTGTCCTCGTGCCATATGGGTTGGCTCCATCCTATACACTTCCTGTTGAGCCTTGGAACCAATCATTTCTTTAGGGAGCTCTGCTTCCATATAGTGGGGACCAGTGCTTAGGAGCCAAGCTTAGCACCAGCAGTGCGCACTGGGAACTTTCTTTTCCATCAAGCGTGTTGGCTGAAATAAAGTCATTGATTTATTTCCTCAAAATGCTTCATTGTAGGAGGTAGATCTGGTAATCTGAGTTAACTGCAAATGTGATAGAAGACACAGGCCTTCTGCAGGCACGTACTGAGCATTGACAGTATGATAGCCAATGTAGGAACACTGTTAAGGGGTAGGGGCTCAATCAGATAGCTTCTGCCCCAAGCACCCTACTGTGCGACAGGGGGTCTCAGAGTTTTGCATCCCAAGAGCAATCTCAGATCAAAAAGTGAGTGCAGCAGATGAACAGCATGGGGACCAAGCCCTGTCCTTCCCTATGGACCCTGCCTATGGAGGGAGATGCGAGTTCCCGTGTTTCTCCTGTTCCCTCTCAGTTGGAGAAGAGATTGAGATGACCCCCATGGTGTTTGCTAAGGGTCTGGCTGACTCTGGCTGCTGGGGGGACAAGCTCTTTGGGCGATTGGTGAGCGAGGAGCTTCGAGGGGGTGGACATGGCCTTCAGAAGGCTTCCCAAGCCAAGGTCATCTATGGGCTGGAACCCATCTTCGAATCTGGCCGCACATGCATCATCAAGGTATCCAGCCTGCTTGTGTTCGGACCCAGCAGTGAGACTTCTCTCCTGGGCAGAAACTATGACGTCACTATCCAGGTACTGTCCCACCTCCCTCCTCACTGCACGCCCTTCCCTGCCTCTTCTCTGTACTCTGTTACCTCTTCCCCTTCCCCATCTGGCTTCTTCTGGAATCCCTGTGTGGAGACAGAAGCCACTCCATTTCAAGCTCACGAAGCTTCTAGGGTGGGCTTCAGGGACAAGCTGAGGTACAGCTGTGAATCCAGACCCTTGGCCTCGGAGAACTTTATAGAGTCTCAAACCATTTGGAATCTACTTTTCAAATTCCTGTGCATGTGTGCACACATGTGTGTGTCCATGTAGAAGACAGGAGGATACTGGGTGTCCTGATCTGTCACTGTTTTATTCCCTCAAAACATGATCTCTCACTGAACCTGCAGCCGGCCTGGCAACCTGTGAGCCCTAGCAACCTAGGCACAGGATTGCATATAGCCAAGGCTGACTTTTTGTATGGGTCCTTGGGATTTGAACTCAGGTCTTCATGCTTGTGCAACAAATGCTCTCACCCACTGAACACTTTACCTGTTTCTGTGTAGTTCTGGCTGGTCTTGAATTTTCTATGTAGACCAGGCAGATCTTAAACTCAGAGAGATCCACCTGCCTCTGCCTTCTGAATGCTGAGATTAAAGGCAGATGCTAACACACCCAATTACATTTTTTAAAATGCGTATATGACGCCAAGAAAAGGGAATCAGATCTCCTGAGCCTGGCTGAGAGGTGCCATGTGTGTCTGGGAGTCAAACCTAGGTTCTCTGGAAGACTTCAACCACTTCGATCTCTCCAGCCCCCAAATTACCATTTTTGTAGCAGAAACTGTTCCCCTGTTTCAAATCACTCACTGAAGTCTTCCTATGTGAAGTGAAGGAGGGTAATGTGGGTGGGAAGCTGCCCCAGCTCTGCAGAGGGGTCCCTAGCATTAAAGATCCAGTCAACCCAGCTCAGAAACCACTCTGAAAACCTAAATTTGACAAAAATCCCACAGCCTGTTGTAATTCAGAAGAGAGCATTAGGCACAGAGAGGCAAGCCTGAACGCTGAGCTGGGCAGCGGCCTGGATTTCACTCTCCCTGCAGTCCCTTGGCAGGAGCCTGCTCTCTCAGACAGGCAGATCAGACAACTGGGAGCGTCCTCTATGAGATGATGAAACGTGGTGTCTTCTAATCCATAGGGATGCAAGATCCAGAACATGAGTCGAGAATACTGCAAAATCTTTGCAGCTGAAGCCCGGGCGGCCCCTGGCTTCGGGGAGGTCCCCGAGTGAGTATTACCAAAGGGGGCTTGTGCGGCATGTCTTGGGCTTGTAAAGACAGCGATTTCACAACCTCCCAGGGCTCTCCTGAGTTCTTCCCAGGTACCGATGCCTCACACCCACCCCACACTCAGCTCGGCGATCCCACATTTGAAAGTAAGATATAAGATCACTATCCACTTTAGAAAGCCTCTCCCCCGAATGCCCCCCTCCCATTTTGTCCCATCAGATTTAGCCCATATTTTGCCCGCTGTGGCGCCTCAGCCACAGGTTCTAGGGTGGGTATGCTAGGCAGCTGGGTAAGATTTGGCTGTGGCAGGTGGGCAGGGTGGTCAGGGTGGACTTTTGGCATGAACTGTAAATGCTTCTGTGCATCTGGTCTCCCGCTGGCATCAAGCCTGACATCCCTTGAGTCCTTCCTGCAGGTGTCCTCTCTATTTCCACACACTTTCCTCATCCCTCACCCAAACACGGGCTGCCCCCAGCCGCACCAGGGTTTAATATTAGTCCTATTGACCACAGAGAATGGGGTCCGATCTGAAGGCAGTGGCTATTTTCTAGCCTCCCTCCATTCTTCATATTCAGAGCTAAGAACTCTTCCCAGGAAGGTCCCTTCTTTTTGGTAAAGCGAGAACAGGGTGCGATCTCTGTGGCCACTCCTCCCACTCATCACAGGGTGCCACTATCTTTAGGGTCATCCCGCTGTACTTGATTTACCGGCCTGCAAACAATATACCGTATGCAACCTTGGAGGAAGACCTGGGCAAGCCCCTGCAGACCTACTGTTCCAGGCAGTGGGGCTGTGCTGGGGCTCCAGCAGCATCCAGCAGCTCGGAGCCTGTGCAGAAATGCCAAACCTTCCAGCACTGGCTGTATCAGTGGACGAATGGCAGCTTCCTTGTCACAGACCTGGCAGGTATGAGGGTGGGGACTCGCAGGAGCATGACGTGGAAGCGTGTGGAGAAGTCAGAGCACAGCATGCTTGCTAACTCACATTTAGTCTCCTGGGTGTCTAAGACTAGACAGAGGCTATTTTGCATGCATTCCTTAGGTAGACCACGGCCCTCATGTAGCCAGTTAGCAATGTAGTTTCATTTAAAGGAGTCCAGACTCACCAAAAATTTAAAAGATTTCCTTTGTTTTACATTTGTTTTTTGTTTGTTTGTTTGTTTGGTTTGTTGGTTGGTTTTTCGAGACAGGGTTTCTCTTTATAGCCCGGGCTGTCCTGGAACTCACTCTGTAGACCAGACTGGCCTCGAACTCAGAAATCTGCCTGCCTCTGCCTCCCAAGTGCTGGGATTAAAGGCGTCCACCACCACCGCCCGGCTTGTTTTGTTTTTATTATGCGAAATTCCATAAAATAGTTTTAATTTTTAGGACATGCCTTGCTGTATAACCGCAGCTGGCCTGGAACTTACTATGTAGACTAGACTGGCCACCTACCTCTAAGCACTGGGGTTACAGGTGTCCCCGGGGCACCCTGCTCCCAGCTGCATTTAAGGAGGTGCAGTTCAGGGCGCTTACACTTTAGAATGAAGTTGTTTTCTAGAGCACGTCACGGAATTCAAAACCCACAGCCAGCCTTCCTTTGCCTGCTGCCTTGCTCTTGACTTTCTCACTCCTAAAACTCCAAAACTCTCTACTACCATAAAGCAAAAGGTTTATGGCCATACACGGTGCCGTACGCATCTAACCGTGGGATCATGCGGCCAAAGCAGAAGAATCTTGAGTTTGCTGTCAGCTTGGGCAACAAATGAGACTCCTTTGAAAACACAAATTGTTGTCCCAGCACTCTGGAAGTAGAAACAGAAAGATCAGGAGTTTGTGGTCATCTTTGGCTACATAGTGAATTTGAAGTTAGCCTGGGCTACCTGAGAATGTGTGTGTGTGTGTGTGTGTGTGTGTGTGTGTGTGTGTGTGTGTGT
>NW_021620849.1:3462026-3491078 GCF_004785775.1 Grammomys surdaster
TGTGTGTGTGTGTGTGTGTGTGTGTGTGTGTGTGTGTGTGTGTGTGTATGAGAAGCTAGGTGACATACCAAGCCATTATTATTCAATATATTAACTCACAGCACACACCTGTTATCCCAGCACTTGGGAAATTAGCCTCAGCTACATAGTAAGACCCTCTTGTGAACAACAAATACCAAAGCAATCTGAGGGGAAGGAAAGCTCAAGTCGGTCAAGCCATTCAGTCTCTCTGGGCTGAAGCTGCCTTTCATTCTCTCAGATGGTGTCTTCATTTTTTGTTTGTTTGTTTGTTTGTTTTTGTTCGAGACAGGGTTTGTCTGTGTAGTCCTGGCTGTCCTGGAACTCACTCTGTAGACCAGGCTGGCCTTGAACTCAGAAATCCACCTGCCTCTGCCTCCCAAGTGCTGGGATTACAGGCGTGCACCACCACCTCCCGGCTATGATGGTGTCTTCATAATGCTCAGAGCCTACATTTGGAGAGGCCTTTGCAAATTCATGTTCCATGCAAGTATAAGAGGGCATCCGTGTAACACAAGATGGAGTCAGTGCTGAAAGACAACATGAAGTCCTCCATGAGGGAGCTTCTCAATGTCCCAGGACAGGCCTGCTGTCCTCTCTTCTACAGCTGACTGTTTGATATGAAGTGTTACTGCATTTACACAGCTTAGGAGTGATAGTGTTGAAATGTAAATCTAGGTCAGCTTGAGCCCCACATTTGCTGACATGTAAGTCTAGGTCAGCCTGAGCCCCACATTTGTTCCACCCTGGCACACGAGGATCCCCAGCCTGTGAGGGAAAAGCAACTCCCTAGAGAGATGCTCAGCTTAGGATCATAGGCCGGAGCCTGACTGCTGAGACACGTGTGGACTAGCCTGCCTGAGAGATCTTCCCTCCCCCTGTGTTCTCCAAGGCTGCCTTATCTAGAAGGCTCCCTGGTTCTTAGAGCATGTGCTGTCCTTGGGAGAGTGTGAGGCCTGTCTTACCCAGTGTTGTGTCTCTGCTGGCCTCAGTCCTACCTCTCTGCCCTGGATGGATGGCTACCCCGTTAGGAGGAGGGAGAAAGTTTGAGTCCAGAGCCCAAGGATAATCTGGTGCAGGCTGGTCTGACCTATAGAGGCAGGCTTGCATAGTTGACTGCAGGAAGTTCCTTTCTCAGCTGACGTTGTGCTGGAGACACAGGGTCCTAGGAGCTGCCAGGCTGGTATCAACCCCTACTTTTTTTTTTTTTTCCCCAGGGGCTGACTGGAAGATGACTGATGTACAGATTGCTACCAAACTCCGAGGGTGAGTGTTTCTTGAGGATAGAGAGTCTTCTTTGGGTACTCCAGCTCCTAATGACTCCTCATTCCTGAAGTGCTGGGCCTTGGCCTGCATAACACCAGTCGTGTGAACCTGTGGCCATGTGGCAACTGGTAACACTGTGGGGACACTGATCCTCCATACCCCATCTCCCTGACCCATAATGCCCACACAAAAGGCTTCCTGCAATCCTCAATCCTCTCCCAGTTCCTTCCTCTTTGAGAAAGCTACAGAAGATGATACACACATACACACACACACACACACACACACACACACACACACACACACACACACGCGCGAGCAAGGGTCCTACAGCTACAGCCAGGCAGGGGTTGGGGGGCAGATTATAGAAATTTACATCTCAAAGAATGGCCCATCTGATGAATCCTATATGTATATCAGGGAAGAATGAACCTGTTCTAAAGTTGAGTTTGGGAGTGGGCCACCTGAGGTAGCATTCTGTCACAACACTCAGCCATCAGCCACCCAAGGCCAGCTACCATGGGCCTCTGTGGCACAGTAGGGCCCACTCAGCTCTTATGTTTGGCTGCAGATACCAAGGCCTCAAGGAGAGCTGTTTTCCTGCCCTGCTGGACCAGTTTGCCTCTTCCCACCAGTGTAACACCTACTGTGAGATGCTGGGGCTGAAACCCCTCAAGGGCCCTGAGGCTGCCCACCCTCAAGCCAAGGCCAAAGGCTCCAAAAGTCCATCAGCTGGCAGAAAAGGCTCCCAGCTGAGTCCTCAGCCCCAGAAGAAAGGCCTTCCCAGTCCTCAGGGCTCCCGGAAGAGTGCTCCAAGCTCCAGGGCCACGCCTCAGGCTTCCCAGGCAGCCACTGTTCAGTTGTTGGGACAGCCCCCTGCCCAAGACGGGAGCTCTAAGGCCCAGGGCATGCGGTAGCCCCACCAGGAGGCTGGGGGCCTCTACCCAAGAGCAGACTAACCAGGAAGCAGCTTGAACCAGATGGAGACGTTTTCAAATCAGGGCTAACCAGAGAAGGCGCCCAGAGGAGACATGCCCTGGGGGACCTCTCTGAGTAGTCTCACCTCACTGGAAGGCTTTGGGCACATGACCTGTTGGCCTCTTCTACTCTCTTTATCACCCAGGGCTCCCAGGCCCCACATGGGGCCCACCTCCAAGTGCCTGGTGGCCTAGCCCTCATTTAAGTTTACACTTGCCACTGCTGGGGGCTCCCGAGTCCTCTGCATGAGTTCTGCACTCTGACCCCTTGCTCCAGCCACCACACAAACAAATGTTGCACTCTGGGGCCGGTGGGCCAGCATTTACCTTTCCCCGCTGCTTCTCCTGGCTCTCTCCCTGTCTTCAGGGCACTAGACTTCCTGTGGGGTCTAGCCTTGTGCCTCTCAGGGTTTCATCTCCTTTCAGCTTCTTTGCCTCACACAGCACAGTTTATCCTGCCACTAGCCTGTCCTGAGTCCCTGGGCCCCAGGGCTCTCTGGAGCGCATCACGTCTTTGTGCAGCGTTTGTTTCTTTTGGTACATGTTCTTGTCACTCTGCACTTGTTTCCCATGCTGCCTTGCACACACACCCATCCCCCATCCCAGGCTTTGAACCCAATTTGGTCTGCTGCCTGCCCTTCACTGGCTTTTGCTTGTCCCTTTGTCCAAGGGCTCCTTCCATCCTGACCCTGCACCCTACCCACCAATGTTGGGGTGAAGAACAGCCTCTCTGGCTTCAATCCACCCTCGTGCCCTCTCCCCTGGCTCTCCCAGGTTCTCTGCTCTCCTAAGGGAGGCAGCATGAGGACTTGCGGACAGCTACTGGGGCCAGGGATTGACTCTGAGGTGCCTTGTGCTCTATTCTGAAAGGAGGCTGCAGTAAATGTCACTTCTCTGTCTTCAAGGACTGGAAGACTGGAACTCCTCATGTGGGGTGGGGGGGGGGAAGGTGGGGCACCGGGTGTTCCTGGAGGGTTGTGATTCATTCACATGCTTGTGTAGAGAAGGATACCTTTATGCCTACCTCCAACCATTTGCTCTTGATCCTGGGGCTCAACTCTAGATGCTCAGGTGTGGGTTCCTAGGGAATTTCTGTGCTGGGTCCAGCACCCTGGGCCCTTTCTAGATACCCTCCCTCCTTGAGATCTGGGATGGGGGTAGGTCTGGAGCTAGCCCGCTACCCTTACTATGCAATAAAGGCAGCAACTGTGTGTCCTGTTTGTTGCCCTCATGCGTTGTGATTATTGATTAAGAAAGATCAAGCAGCCTCTCTGTAGTCCCTGGGCCAATGTGGATCTGGTTTTGACTCATAGCCTGAGGTTCAGTCTCAAGTGTCTGTGGCCACAGCCAGTCAGCGCTGTGGTGCACCTGAGCTCATGGCTCATGGCTTCTGCCCCGTAGCAGGGTGTCTAAGGACTCAATCCTTTTGCAATTAAGCCTTTGATTTAGAAGAGGAACTGGAAGGAAGGGCTCCAAGAAGGAAGAGCAGAGCCAGGGGCTCAGCAGAAACTCCCTGGTCACTGGTCATTGCCACCGCTGCCATAGCCACTGCAGCAGGAGGAGCCCAGCAGGAGAGAGCATCTTTATTCTACCTACCTGCTGGTCCTCTCCTTCTCAGCAAGTGCTCATGACCTGCCCCATTCCACCCTGCCCCACCCAGGGCCTTCCCTTGATTGACACTTCCCCTTCCAGGGGGAGGCTTCTAACGTCTACCTTCTCTCTGCTCAGGTGACTCTCCACTTTTTCTTCTTCTCCCAGCGTGCTCCCACTTACACCAGCCTGCATATCCAGTGAGAACTGGGTCATTATTATGCATTTATTCATTCAGACAATTCACACTAAGAACCCACTGTATGCCAGACCTCAGACTGGCAGCTTTTGAAAGACAATATCCATCATTCAGAGAGAGAATGTGTATCTTCAAGGATGTGGACTTTAAGCAACAGAAACTATAACTTGGACCAACTTAATTAAGAAAATGGTTTCCTGAAAAGGATGTTGGGATAGCTCACTCACAGAACCAAAAGAGCAGCCAACAGCCTTGGGGAAGGTGGGAGCCTGGGCAGCTCCCAGTAACTGTTGCCATTACTCCTAGCAGGTCCCTTTACCAAAATTCAGATTCCAGGCAAAAAATTTGGCCTGAGGCTCAGGGACTCACAGGGTATGAGAGAGGCAATATCCCGAAAGTTGGGGATTACTTTTGAAACAGTGTCTCAAATAGCCCAGGCTAGCTTCTAACTCACTATATATAATAGTTGAAAAGCTAGCTCTGAACTCCTGATCTTCTTGCCTCAATCTCCAAAGTACTGGTATCACAAGTATATACTCCCACACCCAGGCTAAGAGGGCGATTCTTCTCAGAGGGATGGAGAGCAGAAAGGACTGAGTGGGCAAAGCTGAGAGATGAACCCTGATACAGACACAAAGGCTTCTTCCCATCCACTCTGTTACGACTCCCACAGCCCAAACCAAACTCCCTGCTTAGAGAGGGCCATATCCAATACCCAATACCAACTACTAAGTCTAATGGTAGCGAAGAGGCTGCCTTTTTCCATAGTCAGGAGCCACAGCTATGGTTTTTCAGTTTAGTCATAATCTCCCTTTGGAATCCTGTACTCTGTGAGCTAACTGGTAAGATTAACCAAATTCAACCAAAATTATAGAACCTCCTGGATTTTGGTCTCTTGGACTTCGTTCTCAAGTCTGGCCCCTTAGGAGTCTTGCCTGTGTGACAAGACCTTCTGCTGGACATGAGCATGCCAGAAGCACCCCAGGAATCTCCAGCTTCATCTTCCTGCTCAGTGTTATGGTAGCAAGTGTACTTTTCCCATAGTGCTCCTGCTAGCTGTGTCTTTTTTACACAGTGCTCAGGGTATAAGGACCATGAATGGCAGGTGGCTACCATGGTTTCCAGTTGAGCCATTACTGTATCTTTGAGGATTAGTATTCATTCTCCTTGGGGACCTAGTGGCCATCCAGAGAGGATTTTCTCAGAGCATAGTAGTTATTTGTTGGCCAAAGCATCACTTGGTTTCAAATTCTGGACATTCTACCATATTTTTCTTCATAAGGCTTAACCCTAAGCTCTCTAGGGCTGCCTGTCGCAGGCTCCATGTCATTTCCCAGTATGCCACAGACAGCCACCTCAAGTACTGTTGGATCTGGAAACCCAGTGGCAGAGCTAGTTGTATCAGTAGCTTTCCAGACTGGAGCCCTGGCACTTACTCTTTCCCAGCCCAGATGTGGCAGCCTTCTTGATCCATCAGTCAAAAACTGGGGCTTAATAGCAAGGAGTTTGATCCACAGTATGAAGGGACAAGAGAATAAAATAAAACAAAGGACTATCCTGACCTCAACAGACATTGACACCAAAACATTCTCAAGGAGCAAGTGTCTGCTGCTTGCACTTTCAAGTCACATATTACTATCTCTGTGTATTACAAGCACAGCATATGATATACACATGTGTGCTTGTGAGGACTTAAGTTTGAATCTCCAGCATACATGTAAAAATAAAGGGCATGCACATCTTGGTGGTAACCAACAACTCCCTAATTGGACTTAACACCAATCCAGCAAGAGGGCAACTGTGCCTGGTATGAGAACCCCAGCTAACTACTCAGTGTTAGAGACATCATGGTCATTGGAGGAGGATCTACAACCAACCACTAATGTGCATATGCCCTAACAACAATCTATAAACATTTGTCCTTGTACCCATAAGTCTCCTCACCCCTCATTTAGGAAACTTCTCTTAGCAACAGAGAGTACTACAGAGAACCACAGCCAATCAAATTGCAGAACTGTGGAGCCCAGTCCCAATGGCTACATCTACAAAACACTCCAGAGTCTAAGGCACAAGGAATGCCTATGGCAGAGAAGATGTGGCAGAGCCGGAGGATCAGAGAGGTTGCTATGAGCTTGTGTCTCCTAGTAACATCCGGAGCCACACCCATAAGTCTCACCAACATGACAGCCCGAAGGCAAGCTGAGCAGGCGTGACTCCGGTGGATGCGTCAAACTGGATGGTGAAAAGCCGTGAGACCTCAACCCTGCACACAGAACTGTAGGCTAAGCAACTGAGGCTACCGAGGAAAGCTGGGACTGAGAGAGGTGCACTTCCCCAGGGAAGAGCACACCAATTGGTGGTCCAGTGCTCAATGGTCAGCCCTCAAAAAACATACAAGTCACACTATATGGATACAATAGGTTTTATTTAAGAATACATGTATATACATACACATACACTCATGCAGTAACAATGTATGAGAAAAGAGGCCATGGATTTGAAGGAGGAGAATGAAGAGGGTTACATACATGGGAGGGTTTGAAGGAGGGGAAGAGAATCTCAGAGAAAATTGGGTGTGGTCAAAAGCACCCACCTGTAATCCCAGTTCTTGGGGGCAGGGCAGAGACAGGAATCATTGGGGCTCATTGGCTTCCAGCCTAACTCCAGGTTCAGTGGGAGACCCATTCTCAAAGGAATAAGATGGGGCAGTGATGGAACACGTCACCCAACATCGTCCTCTGGCGTCTGCATGCACATGCACAGGGGTATACATATGTGTACACACCCCCAGAAACCCAAACGACCCCTCACAATTATAAAATTAAGAGTGCTCTATTGTGCGTCATGCTGCAGTCACCTGGCCTTTTGTGGCTTCGTAGTTGCCTCTGTCTCTGGGCAGAAAGAGCCTCTTACTAGTCCTAGAGATCCTGAAATCAATAGAGATTGCAGATAGTTTCCAAATGGCAAAGGAGGCAGCGTCTGCTCCCTTACACACAGCCTCAGGGATGCACCACGCATGAGGAAGGACCCTCACCCTGGAACTGAGACCTGGAGTAGATGGTGGAGTTATAATAAGAGAAGATTATACAGATTTCTGAGCTGGGGTAATGGTCTCAGCCACTACTCCATTCTGCATTTTAATAATTTAGTAGTAACCTGGGCAGTGGGGGCACACATCTTTAATCTCAGCCCTCCAGGGACAGAGGCAGACAGATCTCTGAATTCGAATGGACAGCCAAGTCCATGTCTCGAAAGTAAGAAGGGGTTTTACATGCGAAAAACCAATAGTAATAATAATAATAATGTATTATATCCAGGCCTATAGTGAAATATGTTCCTATGAATTTCATCAGCTGACAGTTCTGACCAAATTAAGTGCCCTGGTTGCATGCTAAACCTCTTCAGTTCTAACAAATTCCTGATAAAGATTCTGAAAGGAACAGACGGGGTTCAGGTCTTCTCTGGGATTCCTGAGGCAGGCAGGGTCCCTGTGAGAAGAGACTGTCTGGTCTTGGCCTATGTTATGGGAGCTTGTATTCTGCTTCTTGCTCCTAGGAAGCCAGAAATGCCAAAGAAGCAATTGGTTATACAACCCAAGCCTGCTTTGCTGTGGACAACCATGACAGAGAAGGTAGTGGCTCTTCTGTTCTTCTGGAAGCAAAGTCACATGGGAGACAATATCAACCACCTGCCCCCAACCCCCCACTGCTGGCTCATGGCTGTCAGAGGCATTGCCAGGCAGCAGGATTTGTTCTACATTTCCCCTGTGTAGTCTGACCAGGGCCAGGCTCCAGCTGAGAGAGTACATTTTGGCTTCTCACCCTCCCCAGATTCTGCGCTCCTCCCCCACCTTCCAAGAGCACTCCCTGGTGCACCACTCACAAGAACCTCCCATTTCAGGCTACAGAGCACGCCTCAGACCTGGCAGGCATTGTGCTACACTGATTCTCTCAGGAACAGAAATGTCACAGGGGCCATCCAGGCAAACTGTGTTCTTGGAGTAGCTGGGTTCTTACTCAGGATATCGGGCTGACTGCCCAGTATAGTCATCCCTTGCAGAATTAACACTGGGATTCACTTGGAAAGACATTCAGGGACACAATGTCCTTCACAGTACAGATTGTGAGCAGAGACTTTAATTCACCATGAGGGGGCTGGGGGTGTGTGTGTGTGTGTCCAAGTTTGGGCCCAGAATCCATCCTGCCCACTAAGCAGCAGATGACACAGAACCGTGTTAGATACCTCAAGAGATGCTCAGATTCCCCGAATCCCAGCTCAGGACACAGCTGCCTGCTCAGTCCGAGTCAGGTTGTTTCTCTTCCAACCAGTCAGTCTGTTACTTTACTTGTTCCCTGTCACACCTCTATGGAGGACAGCCAGAAAGACGGCAGCCAGCGTCTACTTCACTGAGTCATTGTGACCGAGGGTTTATTGACACTGCAGGCAGAGCTCTGAGTTTGTCACTATCTCCTAGATCTGTCTCAGGACTACCCTCTGCCCCCCCCCCCATCCCCACACACTGGTTCTTCAGTGCCTGCAGGGCAGCAACTAGCAAAATCTCCCTATCCCTGACCCTGAACATTGACTTTCCAGCTCTCATCTGTCCAGGAGGAAACAGTCGGCTCTGTCCTAGGAATGGAGGACGGGTGGGAGCCACAGGAAACGCTGCAGGAGCCTGCTGACTACAAGCTGGCCAGTGCTTAGCCTTGAGGTGGCCAGGTTCACCTACACACTGTCCTAGTCATGGAACTGAGGGAAGGGGCTGATGAGACCTGCTTCTGGAGACACGACAAAGTGGAAAGGGGTGTGTCCAAATGGGTCATGTGATTTGAGCACATAGCTCAGTCTGTAGAGTGCTTGCCTAGCATGGCTGAGGCTCTGAGTGTGATCCTCAGCATTGCATAATGTAGGCATGGTGGCAGCCTGTAATCCCTGCATTAGGGCATTGATGCCAAGAGGTTCAAACTATGTGGTGGGTTCCAGACCATCATGGGATACTTAAAATCATGTCTCAATTTTGTTGTTTTGCTTTGTCTTTTGTTGTTGTTGTTGTTGTTTTTTCAAGACAGGGTTTCTCTGTGTAACCTTGGCTGTCCTAGAACTTGCTCTGCAGAGCAGCTGGCCAGAACTCAGAGCTTCTACCTCCCAAGTACTGGAATTTAAAGGCATGTGCCACTACTCCTGGCTCAATTTTTTTTAATGTAAAAAGTCTTTTTTTTTAAAGCACATTAACTGAGTCTGTAGCACGTCAGTCAACTTGTCTCACAGGAAGCAAAGCAAGGGACTGAACAAGATATCGTTTTTGTGAGTATGACGAACAAAATCATCCACAAGGAGAGAACTCTCAGCTAACAAGGCAGTAGAAACCAAAATTAACAGCCACCTCACCAGTGATGAGAGGAAACTGGCACTCTCAGAAGGAAGAGTAAATCCATGAAATCCAGGCACCCCATCTTGGAACCCTCAGAGTGGCTCTAGAGAAGGCTGATCTTGGTTTTCAGAATATCTTAACTTGCTCGTGTTGAGGGAAATATTAAAAAAGACATCAAGTTTCCGAGTTACACTCCGCTACTCTCTGCCCTGGTGGGCAATGGCTGGCCTGTTCTTACCTCGTCGAGACCCTCTGACTCAGAGCTCCAAAGTCTCTCAGTAAATTCCTACTGGCAGGTCACTACCACACCAGCCCCATGCTTTAAAACCCTCACGGCTTTTTGTGGTGCACATCTGGCAAACTCACACTTTGCATCGTACCTTTCTCTCTTGAACCCAGCAGAACCACCTCGGGAAGGAAAACACCACACAAACTTAGTTCAGAAACAATGGTAACTCAATCTCTGAGTGGAACAACTAGAATGCTAATCTTGTAAGCCATATTAAATCTAAATCCTCCAGTGGAGAATCCTGGTGGATCCGCCATTGAAACCGGGAGACACTAGTAGCTACATCTTGTCCTTTTACTATCCCTGTCAGAAGATCCTCTCTTATGCCTACTCTTTTCCCCTCTCCAACCTGGAAGTCCTGCCTACTCGCCCAGCGATTGGCTCCTTTATTCATTAGGGGATGGTTCACAAGAAGTCACCTGACTCATTCCTTGTTCCAGACTGCCCCTCCTGGGAAAGCGGAATTAACATTAAAATTCAGACAACATCAGGGCCATCCACAACATGCTTGGACTGAAGAGGAAACACCTTAGTTACCTTTCTGTGTGGAGAGCACAAGACAGAGCCAAGCCAGATGGGAAGCAAGGCCCAATCAAGAAGCAGCCATTCTGAAGCTCCAGCCAATTAGAGATTTGCAAACAGCGACCTCTAGACAGGATCAAATTCTCCGTGGCTGATGGCCTTGACCCTGCTGGGCTTTGGGACCAGGTATCCCTGCTCTAACCAGTCCTACACTGTAACTGGGGTCAGTGAGTGGCAGACCAGTTATTTCCCTTTGAACTGTGGTCATGAACATGTCAAGTAAGAAGAAGGGCTCTTTGCCAGCTCTTTGGCTAAGTTAATCCACTTTGGCTCCCTGTTGGTTGTATGTACGTTGCACTGGCCCAAGAGCTCTCTGGATTCGAAAGTGAAAGATACACACACACACACACACACAGAGCAGCTAATTTTGATATGCCTTGACTAGCTCAATGGCTGTGTACTTCTAAACCTCCCCAAAGCTACCACACACTCCCCTCTGGAATTCCCGAGTTAACATCTTTTGAAGTCTATATTTCATCTCTGTTAGCCAGACACAATGCGGGAGTGGCTCCCAAGGCCGCTTTCCCTCACTCTTACATGGTGGCGGGGCCTTTAAGTCTGCTCTCTTCCCCATCATGGCGATTCTGCCTGTTTTATCCTGGTCCCTTGCCAAGCTAAAAGTCCTGCCTCCGTCTCCCTGCCCAGCCATTGGCTGGATGGCAATTCTTTATTACTAACTTATGCCAGCTGGGGGCAGGGATCCTCGGCGTCTGGAAGCGTGGCTTTTGCGAGTTGAATTAGTACAAAACATTAGAACCAATTCCTAACAACTGTTTTCCTGAAATGCAACTAAGGTGCTGCATCCAAGGAGCAGCCTGGGGCTGGCGATAGGTGCGCCAGCAGCTTCTTTGAGGCCGTTTGATTTCAGGTAGGTTACATGTGTAGTCATCTGATCTTCTCCAAAATGTTCCATGATCCAGCACCCTACTTCCTCATGCCTGTGCCTCCCGCAGCTGGCCTGTCAGGGTAAGTGGGGCCTCAGAGAACCATTCCCTCAGGAAGCAGACAGCAGCATAGGGGACCAGTGAGGCATTATGGGAAGAGGCAGAAGCAGGACAGCCCACCCATCCTCCAGCTCTCTGTCCTTGTCTGCATCCCAATCCCACAGTCTCCCAAGCCTCTGTGCCTCGGAGAGGTTTGGCTTCCTGGGTGAGATCCCTGGTGGCCACTCCAACACTGAGGGAAGCAGCCTGGGAAGGGCACAGGGCATCCTGGGCAGTAAATGGGGGAGCAGGGTGCCAAGCCAGTCCAGGATGGGCCTGGGACAGCAAAGGCAGCTGCCAGTCTGACAGCGCTGGGCTCCCTGCCAAGTGCTTGGTTTAATCCTCAGTTTGTTCCCACCCGCAGCAGTTCACAGATTAAGAAGTAAGTTAATTTAAGAGTCCAGGGTGAATCTAGATCTTTGGTTTCCCAGCTCAAGGTTCATCTTGTGACATGTATAACACTAAATCCTTGTTTAGAAAGCCAGAGCCCCTGCAGCTGCAGTATAAGGTAAACTGTGAATCAGCCTGCGGTCTCAGTGCCTCTGCTCACTTCTGGGCACCAAGAGGAAGAAAGGGCAGTGTGTGTGGGTGAGGCACAAGAGGAGCCGCTGAGGACGGAGGCATCAAAGCAGAAAAGATCCTTTCCCTTCAGGGAACCTACTTCAGGGAAGGGGGGCTCCTTCAGTATCTGCTCTGGCCCCATCCCGGTCTTGCTCAAGGTAAACATTTATTCACAAAGGGGACCCAGTGACCTGACAGCGGGTATTGTATCTCCAGACACAATATATGTATACTTGTATGTGTATATGTATATCCAGATAAGCAAGGTTTGAAAACCCTGGAACAGTGCGATTTCTGATTGGAAAATGAATAACAGAAATCGTATATAGTTAAGGGGAAATAAGAAAAATTCTTAGGCTCTGTATGTTTCTATAACACCTTCACGTTTCATTCCACACTACCGAAGGCCTGGTGTGGAGACACACACCTGTAGTCTCAGTACTTGAGATGCAGAGGCCGGAGGATTGGGTGTTTAAGGTGATCTTCAGCTCCCAAGCAGGTTCAAGATCAGGCTGGGCTAGATGTGATGATGTTCTCCTAATCCCAATAGAAAAAGACGCTTTCCAAGAGCAGGGGCACTTCTATGCCCAGCCTCTTCTTTTCCATTTTTCAAAAACACCCAGTATATGCCTCTGCATGAGGAGGAGCATCTTTTGTATCATAAAAGATCATTAATTATTAAAGAGTGTGTATCATTAATTATTAAATCCCATCAGGTAAGTTTAAGTCGAGTTTGAGAACTAAAGATGAAAGTATTGTCCCTCAACTTTGCATGTGTAACTCGGGTGTCACTGTGGGAAGAATGGGGAGAAGGAAATGGTGTGATTTTGGCTTGTTTTTGCAACTGTGTGATGCTTAGTCCTGAGCCACCTCCTGTTTGTGACAGAGATAGCGCTTTCTGTATCTTCTAGTTTTGGAAAATGAGTCTCCGATACTGTGAGAAAAGAAGGCTCAGCTACAGCATGGAGACACATTTCCAGGATGTTGACAGAAGGAGGAGGAGGGTGAGGATAATCAAGGTGGCTTCCTAGAGGAGGCGGCCTGGAACAAGGCCAGGAAGAGGTTGGTTTGGGAAAGGGCAGCAGACAGAGGGCAGGACCACAGAGGACCTGGCTGGAGTGAGCCAGGTTACCCCATCACATTTTTCTGAAACAGGGCTGGGGTCCCTGCCCCCATGGTGGCCCTGAGCTCGGGGAAGCCCAACCTACTTCAGTTTTGGACTCTGCCCAGGAATTTCCACAGAAGTGAACAGGCCAAAGCCCAAGCAGGCTGGACCCAGCCCTCCCCACCGTAACCTGTGCTTCAGTCAGTCCTTCCTGACGCTGCCTTCTCAGTGCAAATAAGTGAGTAGTACAGGATCCTCTCTTCTCTCTGTGCAGCTGCGTGTGTCTGCGAGTGCCCAGGTAGTAGGCATGACCCAGCTCTGGCTGCATGCTCTACATACCCTCATGAGGGAATGTGTGTGTCTGGGAAGATCCGCTTAGCCAGCTCCTGTTCGGATAGAGTAGGAAACGCCTAAGGTGTGGGCAAGAGAGGGCCGCAGTGAGGAGACAGGAGTTTGGGCTTATTTACAGCTGAGCTAACATCCAAAAGCAGCGTCACAGAGAATGAAGAATATTGGGTTTTGAATGGAACAGTCCTGGGTAGCAATGGCTTCAGATAGATTCTTCTCCTTCTCCCTCTCCCTCTCCCTCTCCCTCTCTGGTTCCTCTTCTCTCACCTTCAGCTTTGGACCCTTCTTTGTCTTTCAGCTGAAGAGCCTAGCACATGGCAGACAACACACGGAGGCAAAGAGAGTCCATTTCTCTCACACCTGTGACCCACGGCCTGGAGAACATGGGGGCTGAGTTCCTGGAAAGCATGGTCTGTCCCCTTCTCCTATAGCACCTCCTCAGCTTGACTGGCAGCTCACGGGGCTGGGAAACTGTGCTCCCCTCACTGTGTCCTCTCAGCTCTGCGTGCATAGTGCCTCCCCAGAACAAAGCATCCCCCTTTATTTCACCCCTTAAACATGTCCTAAGTACCCACTGTGTGCTGTACCCACTGTGTGCTGTTAGCAAAGGTCCCAGGAGGGAAGAACATCTGGTCTACAAGATGAGAAGAGAAGCAGATGATGGGGTCGGGTGTCCTTGGCTTTCAAAGAACTTGCAGTCTTGTCTTGGCTCCCCAAAGGCCAAGCAGAGGACCGTAAGCCTGACGTGATGCCGTCTGTCCTCTCTCCCTTCCCTAACAAGGCTCCCTCTCCATTACTAAATGCCCCCTCCCCAGCTTCCCCCAAAGAACTACTTGGGTATCAAGCCAAGAGGTACCCTGGAGTCAGGCAGCGGGACAGGCCTACCTGGGACCTTCCTTAGGGTTATCCTTCTGGTCTCCAGGAAGTCACAGTGAAATTCTGAGGCAAGGTATGTCTGTACATAGTAGATGTTCGATGCATGCATTTAATGAAGAATTTAATTAAGTAGCCCCCTATTTCCCAGCCAGAAGTCCAGTCTCTACCTCAGTCTTCTCATGAGGTGCCTGTATGTGCATGGAGCTGCCAGGGGCTTTCCTAGCTCCGTGCCCTTCGGCCACAGGGGAAGGTTGGTCCTGACTGCTCACTGTTGGCTTTAGGAGGAAGGTCGGCTCCCACACAGGCATCCCAGCCTGCCGGAGAGTGGAGGCAGCAGGAACAAAGCAGAGTGGAAGCCCTTCTCCCGATGGTAGGTGATCTCTGTGAGGGCACAGGAAGAGAAGGTGGAGATCTGACCAAGGGGAGTCAAGGGGCAAGTGAGCTTTGCAGGTCTTGGGGTGAGCCAGGCCAGGTGCTTGTAACCAGCTAGGATGGAATCCCAATGCTTCTCAGGCCCCGATTGGCCGGGCCTCCCACAGCCTCGTTGGCCTGCTACCCCATTCAGTTGTTGAGCTACTGTGGGAACTCCAGGGCTCAGTTTGTAACACTCCTGGACCCCACCAGACTTCCACTATACACAGAGGTGAAGGGACCAGCCCACAGGGTCTGGTGTGAGCCTACATGTTCCTGGCTGGCTAAATTCTGCTCTGAGCAGAGCAGGTAGGGTACCACAAGGACAGGTTGTGATGGTGATGGGACCTCTAGCTCCTTAGGGGACTTGAGAAGGTGCCCTCCCCCACCCACTTCCCTGCATGAGAAGTCCTTGCAGCAGCAGCAGAGGGTTGAATTTCATGAACATCAAGCGTGCATCTACTTGGTCAACAGGACCTTCAAGATTTGGTTCAAGGGACAAACAAGTGACTAATTGACCCTAAGACTAGAGTCCATTCTAGACACTGGAGGCAATGAGGATGGCCAGCTACATGCTTTTACATGTCCTTTCAGGCACTGAGGACTCGGGCAATAAATATCCCTGTCCAAGGGGAACCAATACAGAGTTGAGAACCTTTTGGCTTTGCTCAACAGGCAGATGGAAACGAGGAGGCAGTCAGGCAGCCATGAATCTGCCCTTCTGAATGGCCATAAGCCTCTTCCTATGAGTTAGTTCCTACCCTCACCCAAGATCAGAGGTGGTCCTGAGGAGCGGCCTCAAGCCTCAACATGTGCAGAACCGTGGCTTGTGTCTTTGGACCGTGGTTGCTTTTCAGCCTTGTCAGGTAGCAAGGGCAGCCCTGCCTTAATCCATTACCACACTGGGAATATACCTGAGTAGCTTCTACCTGCAGGTTTTGGGGCTCCCCACTGGGGTGAAAGTTGGGGGTGTGCACTTATGAATCCTGAGGATCTTCTCCTCAGGAGGAGTCTGCAGCCCACTGTGCAAGCGAGAAGCTTCTGCAGGGAGCACCGGCAGCTGTTTGGGTGGATCTACAAAGGCCTGCTGACTACTGGTAAGCGTGGCTCATCCTGCCCCATTCAGGAGACAGATATTGCCCCGTTAATCCCCATATCATGAAGCAGGCTTACTTACTCACCCAGTCAACCAAGAAAGTCTGTGGAGCACCAACTCAGCCAACTCAAGATAGGAGCTCAGGTCTATCAAGCCAAACTAGAACTCATTCCCAAGTCCTTCTCCAGGAGTAAGGGAAATATGCTAACACAAAACAACAAGCCATCTGGGAGGATGCTTACTTTCAGAGTTCATGGTCTTGGGTCACTTGGAGAGAAGGGAGGGCAATGAGTGTTGAGACCCTCCCATACCTCACCCCTCAGAGGACAAAGGTCAGGGAGCAAAGGTGAAGACAAGCAGGGTGTGGGCTTTGATAGTCTAGTGTAGTTGGAGCTAGGTTTCCGAAGGGTGCCCAGCCTGAGTCTCCTGAGACTGGAGGACTCTGAAAGGCCTGGTAATCAGGAGTGAGGAAAGTAGTTGATTTATTCAGGAACTTGATCTGACTCTGAAGTCCAGAGGTTTGCATGGAAGGATTTAGACTGAGGAGTGTCCGGGTTGGCATCATACTGTGAAACCAAAAATGGCTGCAGGAGAGACAGAGAAGACAGTGAGGCCTCAGTGTGTGTGAGGATGCAGTAAAGGACAGACTGGCTGATCTGAGACTGGAGGGATCGACCAGTGCTTGCCGACCCTGGGAAGTGACCGGAGGTGTACAGGATGGAGGAATTCTTAGGTTAAGGCTGGCCCAGCTTCCTGATTGGATGATGGGGACATAATGGACCCTTCTACAGAGCACAGGTGAAGGAGACAGTCTCCACAGGAAGGGAGAGACAGGAACCACTTGCTGGGGTAGAACATCTAAGCCATGGGCAGATGAAGTTGTTTCCAAAGGATATTTGCAGAATGAGTTGAGAAATAACTCAGGGACAGAAAGCCTTGGACCAGCTACATGTAAAGAACTTGCAAAGCCAATGACTCCAGAAAAGGAAGGGAAGAGGTAGGGCCGAGCAGTGTCCACTGACTTAGGGACAGGGATGTAAGAGGCTCTTATCTTTAATTCTAATGCTCAGAAAGCAGAGGCAGGCTGATCTCTGAGTTCTATGCCAGCCAGAGCCACGTGGTGAGGCCCTGCATTTAAAAAAGAAAAAGAAATCGACAGCTTGGCCTACATAGAGAAACCCTGTCTCAAAACAAAACCCCAACCCAAAGAAGAGGAGGAAGAAGAAGGAGGAGAAAAAGGAGAAGAAAGAGGAGGAGGAGGAGGAGAAAAAGGAGGAGGAAGAGGAGGAGGAGAAGGAGAAGAAGGAGGAAGAGGAGGAGGAGAAGGAGGAGGAGGCAGAGAACGAGAATGAGAATGAGAAAGAGAAGAAGGAGGAGGAGGAGGAGGAGGAAGGAGGAGGAGGAGGAGGAGAAGGAGAAGGAGAAGGAGAAGGAGAAGGAGAAGGAGAAGAAGAAGAAGAGTAGTTTGTTTTTGAGACATTCTTTCTTTGTAGCTTATGCTGGCCTAAAGTTCACTGTATAGCATAGGCTAGCCTCAAATTCATGGCCGTCCTCCTGCCTTAGACTCCTAAGTGCTGAGATTATAGGCATGAACCACCATTCCCTGCTGAGAAATTTTTGTTCATTTGTTTTTTATGAGAACAAGAAGGGCTCCCAGGGCTCAGTGTGTGGCAGCGGTGAAGGCGCCAGGTGTTGTTAGTG
This sequence comes from Grammomys surdaster, assembly GCF_004785775.1. NCBI lineage: Eukaryota > Metazoa > Chordata > Mammalia > Rodentia > Muridae > Grammomys > Grammomys surdaster. Next base: position 3,479,400 of record NW_021620849.1, read on the forward strand.
GGAGACATTGAACACATTTTTTAGCTGAAGGTACATTTTAGAAAGAAGATGAAGAAACGGCCCATGGGTGCCTGGAAGATCAAGAGGAAAGGCTAGCCTCATCTAGATGGTGGATTGGAGGCCAGCCTGGGTTTCATTAGACTCTGTATCTTAAACCACCTTGATCAGGGAGATGATGGCTCAGTGGATAAAAGCATTTGTCACACAACCCGAGGCCTTGAGTTCTGTCTGCACCACCCAGGTAGCTGTGGAAGGAAGGAACAGGCTCCTAAAAGTTGTCCCCTGCATGTTACCCCCATGATAAATTACAATTTTCTTTTTAAATGGGCGGAGGGCTGTAGCTCTATTAGGTTGGTAGAGTTCTCACCTAGTGTGCACAGAGCCGTGTGTTCACTCCCAGCACTGCCCAAAACTGGGAAGGATGGCTGTCCTGTATCCCTGCACTCGGGAGACGGAGGAGGCTAGATCAGAATTCAAGGTTGTCAGCCACATGGTGAACTTTTTGCCCTTATGGTATGACATCCTGGGTTTGTTGTTGTTGTTTGGTTGGTTTTATGGTTATAATTCAAGGTTTTCTTGGCTCTGGGAGGGAGAGAGGGAGGGAAGGGAAGGAGAGAGAAAGAGCTGGGGAGGGCGGGGAGAGGGAGACTTACTGCTGGAAGGAGTAGAGAGCCCTGCTCTCAGGAGCTCCTAGTGAGAGACAAGGAACTTTATCTCTACAACTTGACACAAACTTCAATTTTGTCATCCCTTGAGTGACAGGAGCTTGATTTCTGTCACTCTGGGCTATCCATTCAGAATCCTTTCTTCAGCAGGCCTTAACTACTGTCCCACTGACCTGTCTACTTCTGCAACTGTCCTAGCTTCTCTCAGGGCAGGTGACTCTGATATCCCTTTTCTCCACTGTGTCCCTGCCCTGGGCCCCATCTTCCCGCTTTCTGCACCCATATGCAGGGACAGGGGTATCTCTTCCAGAGCTTCTGTGCTTGCTGCGGGTGTGCAGAGCTCACGAGTTCTGCCTACTCACAGTCCACACACAACATTCCTCGATGAAGGCCTATGCCCTGTTGGGATTCCTCTCAGGAAGCAAGGCCTGGGTTCCTCAGCTTGCCGTGCCACAGAAGCCCTGGGCTTTGGCCAGTTTGTGAGGGTCGAGTGTCAGTTCCCTGGCCCCAGGAACATTGTCATGTCCTGTTCTAAGTAATTTGCTAACAGGCAGTTGGTGAGGTGAGACTCATATTTCTATGAACTGCTTTCTCATGTTTTCCTTTGGTTGGCTAAGCCCTTTCCACTCTTTGAGGCCCTGGATTCTGAAACTCAAAAGCCAGGAAGAAGCATTCCCCCCCACACACTCATCCTCCACCAACCCCATCCCCCTACCCCCACTCCCCTACCCTGGCTTCCACCATGTTCCTTTTTTTTTTTGTTTTTGTTTTTGTTTTTCGAGACAAGGTTTCTCTGTATAGAAACTCACTCTGTAGACCAGGCTGGCCTTGAACTCAGAAATCCACCTGTCTCTGCCTCCCAAGTGCTGGGATTAAAGGGGTGCACCACCACTGCCCGGCTTGCTGTGTTCCTTTTGTGAGGCAAAAGCTCAGACTGGCTCAGTGGCTCACAGGAGAGCCAGGCTACAGAAGAGGGAACTCTAGGAAGAAAACTGTCATTGGTGAGGCCATCAGTAAAGGGCTTGACACACAAGCACGTGTCTCAAATACCCGTATAAAATCTCCATCATGAGTCTGATTGTCATTTTGGGTAGGAGATGTATTAACAGTGTGGGGTATCCATCAAAGAAGACTACTCAGACACAGGTTCAAGCCAATAGAAAGTTTTTATTAGCTACCTGGTGACTACGCTGAATGTTTCAGGATCCCACTGTAGCCCCCAGGGCATTCTGATATAATTAGCCATGGCCCTGAATAAAATTGTGTTTGGTCCCTGGAGTCCATGGTGGAAGGAGAGAACAGACTCCCAAAAGTTTTCCTTTGACCTCCACACGCATGTGCGCGCACGTACACACACACACACACACACACACACACACACACATACACACACCAGTAATAAATAATTTTTAAGTAAAACATTCTTTTAATAGTCCCAGAGTACAAGAAATAGCTCGGTGGTTAAAAAAAAGCTACCACTCTTGCAGAGGACCCTTGTTTAGTTCCAAGCACCCACAGTAGATGGTTTACAACTGCCTATAATTCCAGCAAATACTCAGGCCTCAGCGGTGAGTATTTAAGCATGAAAATTATGTCCTGAACTGACATACTTCAGTTAACAAGAACAGTTAGCCAGAAGCAGAACTACAGAAGCTAAAAAGCAAGGTTAATACAGTTAGAGACTTTCCCAGAACTATGGGCTTTGGTGGATTAGGTCTTTGTTTTACTTTCGGCAGGTGGTGCTGTCTATGTGCTGAGTTTTATGGCCTGACCGGTGCTTCTATCATGGAGTTAGTCATGCTAAGGTCTAGGGGCCTAGTAAGGTCTAGATCCCAGTTACAGCAGAGTTCTTGACTCCATGGGCAGGCAGCATGACAGGGACTGACTGTATGAGTTCCAGGCCAGGGGACAGAGTCAAGTTCCCTTTCTTAGAGGTTTCAGAGAGAGGACAGTCATGTGCCTTGTAGTTAATGAGTAGTTCATAGCAAGTGCTTGTAGTCATGTTGCCTGGGTAGCAAGGGAATGAGGGAAGCTATCCTCCTCAGTGACTGTAGGGTCACAGCAGGGGGCTTATCAAGTTCCCAGAGTCCAGTAACCTGAGCTTGCTGAACTCTTAGAAGTGAGGACTGCAGACCCACAGACACAGTAGGGCGCCTGCCATTTCTTTTATAGCAGCTGTGAGGGTAGAGGAAGATAGTGGCTGTTGTAGATTAGTGTGGCCTAACCCAAGCCTAGCAAAGCAGTGCACATGCACACACACACACACACACACACACACACACACACACACACACACACAATGTAGTACAATCTGGAGTCACATAGAGTCACTGACTTTTCCAGCCTGGTCCTCTGTAGACCTAGCATGGCTCTGCCAGGCACTCGGTGGATGCCTGTTACATTGTTTCGTCTTTTAGTCTCTGCCACCACTTTATAAGGTGCAGAGGCCCTTTTCATACATTTGCCAGGGCCTCAGGCATGCTGGGCAAGCCTCCACCACTGAGCGGGTCCTCAGCCCCCTAGTAACCTTCAGACCCAGGAGGGACAGGTGTTTTCACTTCTAGATTCTTAAAGTGAGGCTGGGAGGAACTGAGTGAGTTTCCTGCCCTTAAGGCACTGAGTGGACAAGGCAGATCCAGGGGACTGGGCCACAGGGTTTAAGAGCAATGTCTTCTTCTGATGAGCCTGCCAACAACTCCTCCTGCAGCATATATTGGCTTCTTGATAGTCGCCTGCCTCCTGGACTTCCAGAGGGCCCTGGCTCTGTTCGTCATCACCTGTGTGGTTCTTGTCTTTCTGGCCTACGATCTGCTAAAGAGGCTTCTGGGGTCCAAGCTGAGGAGCCGTGTGAAGTTTCAAGGCCAGTCTTGCCTGAGCCTCTGGCTGAAAAGGTGAGTACACCCTCAGCCTCAGATGTGTTCCACCCTGCTTGTCTGCTGGAGCCCTGGGCAGAGGCGCTGGGTGGCTTCAAAAGCATTGGCCAGCTCTGTTCCAACAGGTTTGTTGTTGTTGTTGTTGTTGTTGTTATTGTTAGTTTCTTTGTTTTGATTGTTGCAAGGGGTAACTGAGGGCTAAAGCCAGACTTGTGAGAGTTTCCTATATTCAAAGAGTCTGGCCACCAAGCACAGAGGCCTTTCCAAGATGTCTTATTAGGCGGATCCCCTGGGGCTAGCTTAACTCCCCACTACAGAGATCACAGATACCTAGGGACATCCTGGAGCCCAGTTCAACAGGCAAGGTTGGGCCATGTGCCAACACTTTAAATTAGCCCCCAGGGTAATTAGCCATGGCCCTGAATAATAATTTTGTGTTTGATCCCAGGAGTCCATGGTGGAAGGAGAGAACAGACTCCCAAAAGTTTTCCTTTGACCTCCACACGCATGTGTGAGCACGCGCGCGCGTGCACGCACACACACACACACACCAGTAATAAATAATTTTTAAATAAAACATTCTTTTAGTAGTCCTAGAGTACAAGAAATGGCTTGGTGGTTAAAAAAAAAAAAAAAAAGCTACCACTCTTGCAGAGGACCCTTGTTTAGTTCCAAGCACCCACAGTGGATGGTTTACAACTGCCTATAATTCCAGCAAATACTCAGGCCTCAGCAGGCACCTGCACTCAGATACCCACTCCTCCTACATACATGCATAATTAAAAATAAAATAAATCTTTAAAAAATTAGCTCTGGAAACCACAAACCACAGAGATACCATAGAGAGGAAAGAGAGGCTAGAGTGTCAACCCCCTGTCATTCTTTTCTGTTGCTATAACTAAGCACCACAGACAGAACAATTTATAAAGAATAGAGGTTTACTTTGGCTCATGGTTCTGGGGTCTGAGAAGTCCAAGAGCTCGGGGTTGGCATCTGTTTGGCCTTATGTTTCAGCTCATGGTAGCAGAAGGGGAAGCAAGGACCCATGGAAGAGATAAACTGGGAGAGGCCATCTTGATTTATACTACTCTCCTGCTGTCCAGAGTAACTAATCCAGATATGTGGAGTGAGCATTCACTCGGGTCCCTTATGATTAACCTGTTTCTTCGAGGGAGGACCTACTTATCTCTTAAAAGCCTCTCCTGCCGGCACAGTAACAGTTGAATTTCACCATGAAAAACCAGACACGGTGGTGAGCACCTACGATCCCAGTGCTTTGGAAATGGAAGCAGGAGTTTGAAGCCGGCTTGGGCAGCATGAGATTGTCTCAGAACAAAATAAATTCAACGCGAGTTTTGATGGGAAAAACCACACCCAAGCTGCAGTACCCCTGACCCCTGGCCCGACCCCTTGCTTCTCACATACACAGCATGGCTTCCCATCCGAATTGTTCAGAGTCTTTGCTTGGACAGGCATCAACATGAGAGTTCAGAGTCAAAAGTCTCACCTGATGGTCAGGGCACACTCCTCTTAGCTGTGAGTCTGTGCGTGAAAACAAGTGTTCACTTCCAAGACACTGCAGAGGGATAGGGACCCAGTCCAAAAGGGAGAGAGAGATAAGGTGTGGCAACGGGACCCAAGCAAGTGTGAAGGTCAAGAAGGTGAGACCCTCATTATTTTAAAAAAATTATCTTGTTATATTTGTGTGTGTGTGTGTGTGTGTGTGTGTGTGTGTGTGCATGATAGATGTGGGTAGGTGTGAATGTCAGAAGACAACTTTTGAGAGCCTGTTCTCTCCACCATGGGGGTTGAATTCAGATCATCCGATTTATCTGCTGAGCCATCTTGCCGGCTGAAGACCTTAAATCTTCAGACTCACAAGATCATTTTTCACTCTAGGTGCTGCATCTTGGGCACCCTGGGGTGCCTAGACAACTCAGCCTTGTGGCTTGGCTGGGCTCAGTCTACAGAGGTGCTCCCGTGGGTTGGATTGTACATTAATGCCTGTGGCTGTCCTAGGCCGATGTTGCCTGCCTCCCCATAGATCTACTGTTATGGGGTCTCCAAGATAGTCTTATTCCTGCCAACGCTTCTACACTCACATTCCCAAGACTGTTCCCAGCATCCCTTGCAGTCTACTGGAGGAAGCCAGCCCCATAGTTCTTATATCCTATGTAGCTAAAGAAGCAGCCCCATGTGGACAGCTGGGATTATTATCTGTGCTTTCTGCAGCGGAGGCATATTGAACCGGATATGAGGCTAAGAAAGCAAACTCCAGAGAGCTACAAGGTTTCTCTGGCACATCCAGATGAGTTCTGGTTGGTGAATACCTCTGAGAAAACTATCCCAAATAACCACCCAAATGGAAGGGAGGGGATTGTTTCTGAAATTGCCAAGAACCAGGAAGATGATCTGTGCCCAACAGAGTAAAGAACCTATAACCCACAGGGCATTGGGTAGAGTCTCTGGGCCGATAAGGTTGTTTGTTTTTGTGTGTGTGTGTGTGTGTGACAGAGAGAGAGAGAGAGAGAGAGAGAGAGAGAGAGAGAGAGAGAGAGATTGAGGAAAGATGTTAAGGCTGATGGCTTTTATCTCTTATCTTTCTCCTAGAGGTCTAGCCCTTGCTGCTGGCCTGGGTGTGATCTTGTGGTTATCTCTGGACACCGCCCAGCGGCCTGAACAGTTGGTGTCCTTTGCAGGGATCTGTGTGTTCCTTGCCCTTCTCTTTGCTGGCTCAAAGCATCACCGTGCGGTGAGTGTTCAGCTGGCTACCCAGGCTGGAAGCCAGTGGATGCTCCCTGTGGGCTGGGGCAAGGGTGAGATGAATGCTCTCACTGGGAGAACACCTGAGGTCCCGCTGGAGAAGAGCAATGTGCACTGGGATAAGTTCCCTATGCAGCTGTTGAGGGACATATTGGGACTGGAGACCCTACGTGGGAAGTTATCCATCTAAACAGAAGCCCTTGCATTCTCTAGGGGACAGGGGGCTTTCTGGGGAGGACTGCTATATCTCTCCAAACTCACAGGCTGCTGGGGCTATTTATGTCCTTGGTGATATGTTCCTCAGGTCTTTGAGCTCAGAAACCACCTTAAAATAGGGAACCCGAACTTCTAGTTCCATTAGAGAATCCAAGGTATCCTGAAATCATTAGCTTAAAATAGTGATTTGAGATCAGCTTCCCTAACCAGGAGTCACAACATCTCCTTGGAATATACTAGAAACACTAACTCTTGGGCTTGACTCCTCACATACTGAGTTAAAAACTCTGGGGCAGGGTTGGCCCAGCAAGCCCTCCAGGTAACTGGTTCTGCCCATGAGGGAAGTCCCTGCTGTACTGGATGCAAGGACTCTTCTTCCATTGTCTCCATGGCAACCATAGAGCAACCATGCCCCAGAATCAGGACCCCTGTGTGCTTCACAGCATGGCTGCAAATGGTCTGATGCTGTCCTGTGAGGGATTCATTCTGTGTTGAGTGAGAAATGCAGCCCTAGGGCCTGGGCTCTTCTCTGTCACACAGGCCATCAAGAGACCTGAGGTCAGGGTTGCTAAGAGTTCATAGAGGTCAGACAATAAGGGTCCAGGCAGACAGAAATCGTACACTGAGCTGGAGAGGAGCTGGGCTTGGGCAGCCTCCTGCTTATATCCTAAGGCCCTGGTCTGAGAAGCGAATACCATGTCATACTGGAGACCAGGCAAGCTACACATCAGCCTACAGAGTATTGTACTGTTTCTGTTTCACCTGCCAAGAGCCTGGCCTAGTCTGAATTCTGTGTAACTGTTGGCAGTAGGCCCAGTGCTAGGCTGAACCCAGACTATTACAGGCAGGACAAAGCTCATTGTGTCTTTCCTGCACCCACTCCCCCATCCCATACCCTACAGTGGACTCGTGGAACCCTCCAAGCTGCTGAGCTCACTAGGACCTTTCTGTTGGCTGGCAGGTGTCATGGCGGGCTGTGTCCTGGGGCCTTGGGCTGCAGTTTGTGCTTGGACTCTTCGTCATCAGAACAGAACCGGGGTTCGTTGCATTCCAGTGGCTAGGTGATCAGATTCAGGTATGCATGTTGGGCCCTGCTTCTGAGGTGTTGGTGAGAGGCCACTTGATTCAGGGACGGTAGACGAGGAGGTCACAGAGATGGCTTGGGGCTAGAAAGACTAGGTTCCCATATCTCGGGTTGGCCAGGAGCTTGCAGGGGCCACCAGCCCAAGGACCCCAGTCACTCTCATCTTTTCAGAGACTGGGTCTAGTGATGGAATGGAGTCCCAGACAGTGAGGTTCTTAGGGTATACAAATGCCAGGTCATGTGACCTGCTATGTTTTTCAGTGCCTTGGGATGTAAATGAGTTCAAATTTCCCACAACAGAAAACTTTAAAAGTTATCCATTTGGCATTTGAATTTAGAACCATTTATTGAAATCATACTTGGTTTCATTTCTTTTATTTTTTAGCTGATTTTTAAAGACAAGCTGTCATTATGTATCCATTGCTGATCTGGATCTCATTATATACACCAGGCTGGCCTCAAATTCACAAAGATCTGCCTGCCTCTGCCTTCCAAGTGCTGGGATTTAAAGCATATGCTGTCATGACCGGCTTACATCATCTGGTTCTTATTATTCTGAGTCATTACACTTAAAAATGCTGGGAGCCGGCCTGGCTTGGTTTGTGTGCGCATGTGCCTGTGTATGTATATTTTCATGGTGTGTAGCTATACATGTACATGTCTGTAAAGGTCAGAAAGCAATCTTGCATGTTGTTCATCAGGCATTGTTCACTTTCTTTTGAGGCGGAGTCTCTCACTGCTCTGGAGCTTGCCAAGTAGGACGGCTGGCCAGAGGTCCCAAGGGATCCACCTGTGCCCACCTCCCAGCACTGGGTTCTAAGCATCTGCCACCACACCTGGCTTTTTTAAAAGCTATAGATTCTGGGGATCAAAATGTAGGTCCTTGGTATGAGGCAAACACTGTACCAACTAAGCCATCCCCTTAAATTTCAGAGGTTGTTGTTTGTTTTACTTTTTGAGGTAGTACCACTGGATTGGTAGTACCCAGGATTGCCTTGAACACCTGGCAATCCTCCTGCCTCAGTTTTGCAACTGAGATTACAGGTACAAGCTGCTACTCCTAGCTCTGTAAATTGTATGTCTGGTTTTTGGGGTTTTGTTTTGGTTTTTGTATTTGTGGTGGTGGTGGTGGTGGTACTGGTGGTAGTGGTTTTGGGGTGTGGGGTTTTTTTGTTTGTTTGTTTTTGACAGGGTCCTATGTAGTTCATGTTAGCCACTTTATCACTATGATAAAGATATATAACATAAAGTCTACCATTATGATTCTTTGTCTTGTTAACTTCATACACACAAGTTGGAGGCTGCTCACAGGGACCATGCTCACAGGTACATGCTGAGGCAGGAAGGCCTGCAGCCTTGGCATCCTTCTTCCACCTGTGCTGAGCTGAAGCTCTTGTTCACCCCAGCCTGGGTTCCTGGCCATGGTTCCTGCCTTCCTTCCTAGCCCCACTCCCTGTATGTGTGTTCCCTCCAGGTCTTCCTGAGTTACACTGAAGCCGGCTCCAGCTTCGTCTTTGGAGAGGCTCTGATCAAGAACGTGTTTGCCTTTCAGGTCAGTTGACTGTTGCCCCAGCGAGGGTTGGCACTTGCTGCTCAGGTCCCAGCTGTGGGAGCCAGCTAAGCTGAGAGGAGGTGAGCTCAGGTGGCTGAGGGCTCCTGTGGGCACAGACAAGTTCCAAGGATGGGGATGAGGTCAGAGCTGGGGGCACCCTGTTTGTTGGGTGATGTTTGATAGAATGTGGGGAAGTTTGCTGTTTCTGTATTATTTTTCTTAAGCATGAATCACCACTTGACATAGCTGCTTGACGTAGCTGCTAGAAGGCTGAGAGCAAGAGGTGGAGGGGGTGAGAGGTGCTGAGAGACAGTCCCCCAAGAAGCACTTAGCTCCTAACTTGCTGCGGGGAAACTGGATCCATACATGCAGTTTCCTACAGCCTCCTCCATGGGCTTTTTCTTTTCTTTTAAGTTTTATTTAATGTATGTCTGCATGTACATCTGCATACCAGAAGATGGCATCGATTGTGATGATTGTGTGGTGGTCAGAATCGATGTGACCCATTATGCAGTTGCTGGGAATTGAACTCAGGACCTCTAGAAGAGCAGCCGGTGCTCTTAACCACTGAGCCATCTCTCCAGCCCCCTCCACAGACTCTTATTCTAGCCAAAGGCTATAGCGCCTTTCCTCTGTCCTCTCTTCTCCCTCTCCCTCTGCTGGCTCAACACTACATCTACAGTCAATGTTATAGGAAACATTAAGGGTGAAGCCACCCTTCTGTTTTAAAGACTCATTGTCCCATGGCAGAGCCCAGCCATAGTTGACACTGCTGATGCGCCCCACCCCCGCCCCTCTGCTGTTCTGGACAGAGCTGTGATTATATTTCTTCTCCTTCTGGTAACCTGGTTAAGCCTCTGAAATACCTTGGTTAGTGAAGACTTTAGTACAGTCCCCCCTTTAGTATAGCCGGCTTTACTGTCTGTTTAGAGGCCCTGAAGCTCACTCCAGACTTACACTGCATTTCCAAAAGCCCGACAGAGAGAGTGGCAGCCTAGCTCCAGTTTTCTGCCTCTGGTGCCAAAGCAACAAGGAGATGAATCACGGCTGACTGTCTAGACCACTAAAGCCATGGAGTAGCTGCACAGGCGATGTGGGGATGTTTTGGAGTTTCTGCTTTTCTTTCTCTGGTCACTGTCCTCAGAGCCTTTGTACTCTGCTGGGGATGACTGACCCAGGAGGCTTCCAGCTTCTTCTATAGACTTCTGGGCTCACATAGAGCCAATGAAGTCCAGGCCATCCTTCTGAGCATGAACTCTGACCTCTTACTAGTTTTTCTTAGAGCTCAGTGCCTATTGTGCCAGTGACCCCTTGAAGAAGATCTAGCCTGTCTAAAGAGTTTGAATGATGCCAGTGCTGTAGGGAAAGGGAGGGCCCCAAGTTCTTAGAATCTGTCTGGCCCTGGGCAGATTTGCCCCCAAAGAACTATTGTGTATAAAGTTATCGGGAGGGCAGCCTTGGCTATCCTACAAGCTCACCCAAATACCATTCCCATAGGGTATGGGAACTGTTCTCTCTCTATCTGCATAACCAAGTAGTGGGCACCCAAAGGTCCAGGGGGAAGAGGTGAACATCTGCTGATGGTGACTTCTTGAAGGCATCTCATGCTAAAGCCCCAACAGCTTCTCAACTTTAAACAGCACATAGTGGCTCTACCTCCAGTGTGCAGGGGTCACGTGTGAGACAGATGCAGAGCCTGTAGCAGAGAATTTGTGACTAGGAATGGTGAAGAAGACTCCCTAAGGACATGGGAGAGCTCCAGGACACGAGGATCAGGAGGTCCTGGAGCTGGAAGCAGGAAGATGCACCAGTGAGAGCAAAGGCTCAGAGGGAAGCTGGGATGTGAAAACATCTGGAGGGAAGCTGGGAGGTGGCCTCTGGGTTCAGCGGGACTCTGTCTTGAACAATCTTAATGCCAGGTTGAGGCATCTGAAGATCTTTTGTTGAGTCTGTGTTTTGGGTTGTGTGTTGTTTTGAAACTGCCTGGATGTAGTTCAAACTGGCCTGAGTTCTGGGATAACAGGCCTGCACCACCTTGGGTGTCCTGTATCTGGGCTTTTTTTCTCTAACAGAGGCGCCATTGAAGAGTTTTGAGCAGTTCTGACTATGGCATCGGTTGCTTAACATGTCAACAGCCGATATGAAAGACATTAGTGGGATACTGGTGTGTGTGCTGGAGAGAGGCCCAGCAGAGGAGATACTTTATGTAGTCTAGGGATGCCAGGTTACGGGAAGACAGACGTCACCCCTCAATTCCATAGTTACTGTCATGAGCATTTACCATTCGAGGTCAAGGCTTGGTCTTACTTTGCATCCTTCACGTAGCCTTGAGCCCCATAAAGCCATGGCCAGAGACTCTGCTGCTTGCTGAATGAATGAAATAAGTTAGTGATGGTTACCGAGTGGTCATGGAGACAGGGAGTGAGGATGCTCAGTGAGTCTCATGGAGACAGAGGGTATACTCAGTGAGTCCATGGAGACAGGGAGTGTGCTCAGTGAGCCCCATGGAGACAGGGGGTGTGCTCA